>NW_021703775.1:60705492-60884389 GCF_005190385.1 Monodon monoceros
GGGGGGGAGGGAGACGCAAGAGGGAGGAGATATGGGGACATATGTATATGTATAGCTGATTCACTTTGTTATAAAGCAGAACTAACACACCATTGTAAAGCAATTATACTCCAATAAAGATGTTAAAAAAAAAATAGAGATTTCTAAAAAGGAGAGGGAGATTAACAGTGCTCATTCTCACAAAAAAGTTAGTAAACTGAAAGAGGAGAAAACCAATTGGATTTAGCATTTCATAGGTTGTTGTTGAACATGAAGAGCAATTTCAAGTACAGTGGTAGAGAGGGAAGGCAGAATGCAAGCGAAGTATAATGTCATGGAGGTGTGGAGTCATTAACTGTAGAAACGCTTATAGAACAACAGTTAGAGATTTTACAAGACAGAGACCTTAGAATGTCATTTTAGGATGGTGTAGTACAAAGATGTAGGTATTGTTACTATACAGGTGAGAGATGAAGATACTGGATTGGAGTGGATTTAGAGGGAGAAAGAGTAGACAGAAGGTTAGAGAAAAAAGAAATATGAAAATAATGTCAGAGCTTAAATTCAGAAAATACTTACTGCTAGAAGGGAGTAATATAGGAACCTAAACCAACCAAGGGAAAAGACAAATAGACGTTTACATCAGCAAAGGACCAAAGGAGGGATTCTAATCCCATTATACAATTTAGCAGATGACATAACAGAAGCTCATAGATTCATAAATGAAACAGGCAGTCAAAGAAGTTAAAGGATACCCAGGATAAAAGGGGTCACAGAATCCTGAGTAATAGTATATTTTTTAGCATTACCTATTACCAGCCCAAACCCTAAATTGTTATGACAGTTTCAGAATTATTTTAGACAAAACTAGCTCATTGTTGAACTGAGTAATTGCTTTTTGAAATCAGTTCAAGAGTACTTAAAGAAGTAAGAAAATGTCTTTAAAAAATAGGACTTTGAAGTTAGACTAGACTCCCATTTTCAAATCCCTACTCTGCCATTTACTGTCAGTGTAATTTTAGGCAATTATTTAACAACTCTAACTCTCAATTTCTTCATCTGGGAAATGAGAATTGCAATTCTACCTCATAAGGATAAAAAGTCAATGAAAGTAAGGTCTTAGCATCACATCTGGCTCAGAGCTGATGGTAAAAAAGAAGGAATGTTTTTCTATTTGGATAAAATATACGAATACTGTTCATTTGATTATGTTTAGCAGCATTAATACAACATGCATACAAACACAAACATACATGCATACATACACACATACATGCATACATATATACATACATCTCAAAAAACATGTAAAAGAGGCAGGACAGGAGTTATTATCACTGTTTTACACAAGAGGACATTGAAGGTACAAGGATGCTAATAAGCAAATTTTCCAGGGTCTGACGCTGAATAATACAAACAGAACTCAAACCCAGGACTTCTGATTTTCTGAGGTCTTGAAAGCCTTAGATTCATGGATAGGCTTTTGAGGTTGAATTCCTCCAAGAAATTGGGGCATTCTTTCAGTGGGGCTAGAAAATCTTCATTAACTATTTTTTTTTCTTCACTAACTTTTAATGAAGAGCAAGTGCCAAGATCCTCTGCTTGGGAGTACTCACACCTGAGCCCAGTCATATATATATTCCTGTATGTTACAGCTCAGAAGCATCTCTTATTTTGCATAAGATAAAAAAAAAGTCTTTCCCAATTTGCAGTCGGAGATCTCCTAAGACCAGTCTTCTAACTAGTAATCTTATCACTACACAATTTCTATATTATTTGTCAAATATAATGTAGAAAATAGGTCCTGCTGAAATAACTTGCCAAGAAAACAACTCACAGGAAATTGAGAAATGGAGTCTAATGAAAAAATTTTACTTGTGTTATGGAAAAATTTTACTTGTGTTTATAATTTTACATATTTATTCCTGCAAATGTTTCCCATTTTTTAAAGGAGGTTCTTGTACATTTATGACTCTCATTTATGGTATATTTATTCCTAACCTATAAACATTCTGCTGACAAATGCCAATGGCACTTGTTTTTTATGTTATGATTTCATACGTATTTCATAAAAATAAGGAAAATGTATAGATAATAAATCCATTTAAAATATTTTATAACATATATGTCTTGCACATTAACAGTTGAACTCCTAGAACATTTGTAGAAAGCAATTATTAGTTTCTACAGATTATAAATAAAATATATTTGAAACATCCAAAGAATATATAACATTTTATTAATAAATATAAAAAGTAATTGCTATGGCATGATTTTTATATATCGAGTGTTATTTGCATATTTAAAATATAATTTATATTTTCAAATATAAGAATTGTGATGATATATATTCTTCAGCTTGCTAACCTGCTAAATTATTGATTCTTATCTGCAGGAAGGTGTATGAGAATGCACCCATCATGTGCATGGAATATGAACTTCAATTTCCTGCACCTGAGGGCTGCAATAAAATATTTTCCAAATATATGAAAATAATGGGAAAGGAAATTTCTCCTCTAAGGCTGAAACATAGTAGAATATAGGAAAGATATTCAAGGTCACTAAAAAGAAGCAAACTCTAGGTAAGTAGACATTAGGGAGTAGCATATTTAAAGAAAGAATGTGTCACCCACCAGACCAGCTGGCTTATTTAGAAAACAAAAAGGAAAATTCGTTGAGGTAAACATGGGCTGAATCCAAGCAGGCATTATTTAGAAGAAAGACGCAGCTCTAAGTCAAAGGATTTAGCCTGTATTGCTCCCAGAAATGTATATGCTTACTGTAGACATAACATATACTTGGTTATCTTAGCCTGAGACAATGAAATATCTAAATTATATAACTAACAACCAAGGCTCTAAGTCCAAGGTTGAAAAGCAGCCTTCTGCTGTTAAATTCTCTTATTGAATGCTTACAAGAGTCTTGCCTGGCAGTATCCTATTTGGTGGTCATTAGCCATATGTTGCTAATGACCACATGAAATGTGGGTGTCCAAGATGTGACATGCAGTAAGTGTAAAATGCACATTGAATTCCAAAGACATAGTACAAACACTACATAAGTATCTTATTAGTAATGTTTTTGTCCATTGCATGTTAAAATTATATTTTGTACATATTGTGTTAAGTAAATTATAGTATTAAAATGTTTCATCTGTTTCTTCTTATTTTTCTAATATGGCCTCCAGAAAGTTTTCAATTACATATGGGGTTCCCATTGTGGATTGCATTATATTTATTTTGGACAGCACTTGTCCGTATGAACAGAGAGCAGTAATATCTATTCCCTACCCTATCTACATTTTGTGTTGTGTATTAGTTAAGTGGCATTCTTACTGTAGATAATTTCATGGGTAGATCTGGCTATAAGATGAGAGCAGCTGGTCATGTGGATTTAAATGTTTGGTTCCTTCACAATCTATACTTATCACTGAATATTTTAAAAGGAACATTTTGATTATGTACATCAGTTTCATAAACTCTTTTGCCTGAATCTGCTATTGAGAGAGGTATCCACTCTTGGCATGCTGAAGAATCATATCTGAGTTTACACTACTGAGGGTCAAATCTTAAACCATGATACAGTGACAACACTTATGCCATATGATCAGGCTTTCAGAAGACAGCCAGCTGGCCAGTGTTACCCAATCAGAAATCTCATCTTCTGTTTTGTATGTGTTTATGTGTGTATGCTTTTCAAACTTTGTTATAATTTTCTAAAATGATATATCTTGTTCTATAATTAACTTTATATTTAGTATTTGTTTTTCATGAAACTTATGCATAAATATAGTTCAAAAGTCATTTTCTGTGCCCCATATACATTTGCTGCTGCCAAGAGGTCAGCTGTTCCCTTTAATCTTTTAACTGATTATGTTGGTATTTGTCTCTGTTTCTCTAAATAATATGCCTATGTTGCTACTTCTTTACTTTTCAGTTTTAGTCATTATCTATGGAGCTTGAGACTTTGCTTTCTTTTGTAAATTTTATCCCTCCACACATACACACAGATATATGCTCACTCATCATGCAAACCTGTTTCCCACTCTGCCATCCTCCAAAGAGTTATATTGTACCTTTGCTGAAATTATAATTCACAAAGGAATGGAAGCTAATGCATGTGTTCAACTCACCATCTCTAAGGGGTATCTGAGTGAGATCTTTACACTTAAAGAAAAAAAATCAGAATGTGAATTTAGGGACATTACCGCTAAGTGAGTAACCAGGGTCAATAGCCTTTGGGTGGGAGGCATCAATAAAATAGAATCACATGTCTTATATCACCCCCTACACTTCTCTCTCTCACTTACCCAATTATTTACCTTGCTAAGAAAGACCCGAGGTTGGAATTTTCTGTCAAGATTTTAGAAGGTAAATATGTTAACGAAAGTTTCATGGGGGAGGCAGAGTTTGAAGGCAGCTGTGCCTTTCACTGAACATAGTTTCATTGAACAAGAAACTGCTGTGCTGTTTCTTGTACAGCAGTGAGGTGAGATGTATGCGAGGGCAGCTCTCTAGATATCAAGATCAGCAACTCTGATGATAAACTGGATGAGATATAACAGCCACTGGCCCTTCCCCTTATCCCTTCAAAGAGAGCAAGGGCTTAGACAGTGAAGAGTGGAGGCAAAAGGTTTTTCTGGTAGGGGTACCAAATGAGGGCAAATGCATGAAAGCAGCAAGGCACAGAACATGTTCAGGAATGAGGAGTTTCTGAGTCTGATAAGAAAGTTCTCTAGGGGAGTCAAGGGAGATAAAGATGTAGAAATTGAATCAAACAATCAAAGATGAGGAAAAGGTCAGACAGAATATCAAATTCAAATTCCTGTCCAATGTAGATATCCTTTGAAACTCTTTGATAGCTTTAATATTCTGAACAATAGGTCATTCTGATTATTCTGAAGACCTCCATGGGGTTGGGGGATATAACTACTTGAGCAGGAACCATGTTTTGTTCTTGTTTTTGCTTTTTAAAGTAGGATTTCTCTTTCTTATATTAAATTATTGAGGGCCAGGTAGTAGAGCATTAAACACAAAATTAGGGTGTTTGAATTGTTTTCTTTAACAAAAGGAGTGTCACAAAAAATATATAAAACAATGGTATGATTCTTTTTTCTAGAATATATGCCATAGATGATATATAAACTAATTTGGAGGTAGAAATGGAGGAGACTCTTGAGAGATCAGTTTACAAAATATTTTGGTCATCTTGGTATGAAATGATGAATGCCTCAAAAAAAGGCAGAAAAGTGGAGGAGGTAAGAAGGAACTAGAAATACATGTAGTATTTGAAAAATAGGGAATAATGGAAGTATAGAAATTAAATACTGATCAAAAGTAACAAGTCTGGTTTTATAAAATATTTTGGCTTGTATAAAAAAGACGATGAGTTTTAGTTTTAAAGTGTTGATTTTGAACTTAAAGTGGAATATATAAAGGGATATACAGGAAACTGAATGTCTCCCATCCTTGGTCCATTGCAGCCAAGCACACATGAAGCCCAACTAAATCTGACTATAGGTTGAGAAAATTAGGGACATTTTATTAGTGAATTTTAAAATTCTGCATAATTGGAAAGCATTTAATTCTGACCAAATGCTATTAATTTGTTTTTTAACTTATTATTCTTGGTTTCTTTCTGGGCCTGTGACAATGCAGATAGCACTCCTTAAGCATTTATTAAATGCTTAGTAACTTTATTGAAAGAAAAGAAAAAGGAAAGAAGGAAAAAAGAAAAGAAAGATTGAAGAGAACTAGATGATCATATTATAAAACAATTGAGTCTATGGCTCAAATGTGGAATGAATGCATAGCATAATAAAGCAGGCTGCCTTGCTTCCGTAACACCCAATGATGTCTTTGTCAGGGTCTACTTTTATCACAAAGCCTTAAGAAAGTAAGAAATTGTTTTTCTTTACAAGGAAGTTGAAGACAATGTTAATAGACAGTCTTCTAGGCCTCACTATATTCTGTTTATTGTTGCAACTGAATACAGGCATACATGGTTTGCATTATATGAAAGACATGCTGGGAAATCTATCCTCTGCAAACCTATCTATTTTTTTAGAATGGTAACAATTTTCGATACAGCCATTAGTTTTATATTTGTTAGTATAGAGTTTGCTACGAACGGGAATATCTGTCAAATGCAGACTTGCTTTTTGAGAGTGTATTGGGGGGAGACTTGGGAATCCTTGACATGGGCATTCATCTGGAACACTCGAGGAAATCTGCTTTAACAACTAAAATGAACTGTATTGTTCTGATAGGCAACTGTTGAATTCCGTAGACAAGTGGTCTCCCATTTTATTATAATATAAAAAGGATATGTGTTATAGCAGTCATCTTTAAAGTTTTTCTTTTTTGCTGGTTACATGGGGTTGTTTCAGATAAAGTACTACTAGGTGGGTTTTTGTCAGTGTGATTTTGTTTTGTTTTTTCTCCCCTGCTTTGAGCTCAAATTAATTAAATTAATAGTATGGAGATCTAGGATGGGATAGTTGGTTGACACAAATCTAAAAAGTGTTATTGCCCAAATTAACTATTTTTTAGGGATGCATGCTTGAATTTAATCATGGAGAAATGACATACTACACAAAGAGCAAATAGCTCTTCTCTTCCCTTCTTTCTAGGGGCAGAACTGAGCATGTGTCCTTGGATGAGAATAGCATTCTCATAGTCTAATGATTTAGGAATGATAGCTTTAAGCACAATTCCAAAACCAGCAGAGCAAAGTTCTGAAGTAACATGAATTGATAATTGAGGATTTATAATTATTTTAAAAATTCTCCTCTTGCCCAAGTCGATAAGTAAGTAGTTTTTCAAATTTAATCGTTCTTTCTCAGTCCTCTTTCTCCTTCACATCTCTGTAGTTTTTATGATGTTTGACCTATTCTTATTTCTCTCCCTAATTTCATGGAACATCTATATGTTTGCAGTGATATTTCATTCTACTTGTTCTCTTCTAGACTTATGAGTAGCTTATTCTTTGATTCTTTTTCATTTCCACTTACATTGCATAGTGCTTAAATCTTAGATAACCATAAGAATCTGTTTTGTTACCAGTAATTATTCCTGTGAAAGGAAGTTTACTGATATATACTTAACTACTATAAATATATATATATAGTACAGATATAATATACATATAGCTAGTGTATATATATTATATATACATACATATGTATATATTGAATATATGTTGTACATATTATATAAAATACATATTTTAAAATATAAATAGAATACTGTATAAAAATATACAAAACATATATCATAGATATATATACAAAATTGCACATATATATGCAATTATATATATATATATATGTCTCCCCCAAATAAAACTCTATTTTGGCTTCTTTCTGGATATAAACACAAACTCAACTTGGTCAAAAAATGCATTTAATCTTCCTTTCCTTATCTTGCTAGTCCACCCATGCTCTTAACCGGAAACACTTAGAAAAAGGGTGGAATAGGTGAACTAGCTTGGTTCTTGAAAACTGCAACAAGTTTAGTTTTCTCCTATAATTACTGACCTCAGGAATTATACTTTCTGAGCTCAGAGAGTAAAACCTATCCAACCCATTTATATATTTCCACCATAGCTCTTCGCTTCAAAAGCAATTACTGTAACTGTATATGCTGAAATTAGTTCAGATTCTCTTGCTGAGTTTTATGTATTCCTTGACAGAGCAACAATGATATTTTACCATCTGTAATAACAGAACTCTGTGGCTGTTACTTGGAACCAGATGTTAAACACCTCTTTGGATGGTTTTAACTACAATGAATAAGTCTAACATTAAAGTACCCCCTGCAGGAACACAGTCTGAGACTGAGGAGAATTGTCTTTTCCTATCAAGCTGTACCTGCTAAAATGAAATCTGTACTAAAAGATTTTCACATAATTCTCATGTAATTCCATTCTTGATTTTTTGTTTCAGTTGCAGGTTTTCTCTAACTTTTCCATCACAACGTCCCAAAAAGCAGAGGAGATTGAACATGTACCTTCAGGGAGTGCAAAGGCAGAGCCTGAAGCATCTCAACACAAACAACTGTCCTTGAACTCACACATTTTCTCTTAAACCTTCTTGGGAAATTTGCATTCTATTCTATAAAGTATCTCTTTTCTGAAAATAAATTGAATGCTTTAAATTATTCAGTATTGAGTGAAATTGATTATATAGACAGATTTGTTTTTATTTATAATAGCAAAGTATCATATGCCCTTAGACATATGATTACACAACTGGGAACCCCATCTTGAGAGCCCTCACTTGAGAAAGGTATACCAATAAAATCATTGTAAGTTGTGCTCAGAAAAAAATATTCGTCCTAAATATTTCAGCATGGATTTTTAGCAACAAGAATTTAAATTTTTCTTAAAGTTTTTCTTGTTTTTTTTTATGTAAAATTTATACAAAATAAAACACACAGATCTTAAGCATACATTTACCAAGCATACCATTTACCATTACATTTTAACAAATGCATACATATACCTATGCAATCCAAACTCCTACCAACTTACAGGACATTAAATTCACCCTAGTGTTTCCTCATCCTCCTTTCCAGTCAATCCCAACCCCAATATCCTCCTGAAACAACCACTGTTTTTATTCTGTCAGGCATTATTTTGCCCACTGCAGATTTTCATTAATAGAATCATGTTCTTTAGGGTAAAGCTACTTACATTTAGTGAAATGTGTCTAACGTTCTTTGAAGATGCTAAGTGTATCAGTGATGTACTCTACTTTATTACTGTATATTGTATATACAATATTCAGTATTCTATTGAATTTGTATATCAGGTATATTTACAAAATATTCCTAGGAATGGACATCTGGACTGTTTTCTATTTTGAATATTAATATAAAGCTGTTATGAACACTTTTGTACAGTATTTCTGAGGATACCCATTGTAATTTTCTTGGGTAAACACCTGGCTGTGGAATTTCTGGGTGAGAGGGTTGGTGTATGTATATCTTCGTAAGAATTCCGAAAAAACTTCACAAAGTGTTGTATGATTTTTGTATTCCCATACAAAGCACAAGATTGAAAGCTCTATTGTTTCACATGCACACCAACATTGGGTGTCGTCAATCTTTTTTATTTTAGCCATTCTGTTTAGTATGTGTATCATTATGATTTTAATTTTCATTTACACTACGACTAGTATATTTGAACATTTCTTTATGTGCTTCTTCATTATTTATACATCTATTTAAGTGAAGCACCTATTCAAATCTCTTGCCCATTTTTCATTGAATTATTTGCATTTTAATACTGAATTGTAGGAATTCTTTTTTTTAAACATATTTATTAGAGTATAATTGCTTTAAAATGGTGTGTCAGTTTCTTTTATAACAAAGTGAATCAGTTATACATATACATATGTCCCCATATCTCTTCCTTCTTGCATCTCCCTCCCTCCCAACCTCCCTATCCCAACCCTCTAGGTGGTCACAAAGCACTGAGCTGACCTCCCTGTGCTATGTGGGTGCTTCCAACTAGCTACCTTTTTTATGTTTAGTAGTGTATATATGTCCATGCCACTCTCTCACTTTGTCCCAGCTTACCCATCCCCCTCCCCGTATCCTCAAGTCCATTCTCTAGTAGGTCTGCATCTTTATTCCCATCTTGCCCCTAGATTGTTCTGACCATTTTCTTTTTTTTTTTTACATTCCATATATATGTGTTAGCATACGGTATTTGTTTTTCTCTTTCTGACTTACTTCACTCTGTATGACAGTCTCTAGGTCCATCCACCTCACTACAAATAACTCATTTTCATTCCTTTTATGGCTGAGTAATATTCCATTGCATATAAGTGCCACATCTCCTTTATCCATTCATCTGTTGATGGACACTTAGGTTGCTTCCATATCCTGGCTATTGTAAATGGAGCTGCAATAAACATTTTGGTATATGACTCTTTTTAAATTACGGTTTTCTCCGGGTATATGCCCAGCAGGGGGAGTACTGGGTAGTATGGTAGTTCTATTTTTAGTTTTTTAAGAAACCTCCATACTGTTTTCCATAGTGGCTGTATCAATTTACATTGCCACCAACAGTGCAAGAGGGTTCCCTTTTCTCTACACCCTCTCCAGCATTTATTGTTTGTAGATTTTTTGATGATGGCCATTCTGAGTGGTGTGGGATGATATCTCATTGTAGTTGTGATTTGCATTTCTCCAGTGATTAATGATGTTGAGCATTCTTTCATGAGTTTGTTGGCAATCTGAATATCTTCTTTGGAGAAATGTCTATTTAGGTCTTCTGCCCATGTTTGGATTGGGTTGTTTGTTTTTTTTGATATTGAGCTGCATGAGTTGCTTGGATGTTTTGGAGATTAATCCTTTGTCAGTTCCTTCATGTGCAAATATTTTCTCCAGTTCTGAGGGTTGTCTTTTGGTCTTGTTTATGGTTTCCTTTGCTGTGCAAAAGCTTTTAAGTTTCATTAGGTCCCATTTGTTTATTTTTGTTTTTATTTCCATTTCTCTAGGAGGTGGGTCAAAAAGGATCTTAGTGTGATTTACATCATAGAATGTTCTGCCTATGTTTTCCTCTAAGAGTTTGATGGTGTCTGGCCTTATATTTAACTCTTTAATCAATTTAGAGTTTATTTTTGTGTATGGTGTTAGGGAGTGTTCTAATTTCATTCATTTACATGTAGTTGTCCAGTTTTCCCAGCACCACTTATGGAAGAGGCTGTCTTTTCTCCACTGTATATTATTGCCTCCTTTATCAAAGATAAGGTGACCATATGTTCGTGGGTTTATCTCTGGGCTTTGTATCCTGTTCCATTGATCTATATTTCTGTTTGTGTGCCAGTACCATACGGTCTTGATTACTGTAGGATTGTAGTATAGTCTGAAGTCAGGGAGCCTGATTCCTCCAGCTCCATTTTTCATTCTCAAGATTGCTTTGGCTCTTCGGGGTCTTTTGTGTTTCCATACAAATTGGGAATTTTTTTCTCCTAGTTCTATGAAAAATGCCAGTAGTAGTTTGATAGGCATTACATTGAATCTGTAGATTGCTTTGGGTAGTATAGTCATTTTCACAATGTTAATTCTTCCAATCCAAGAACATGGTATATCTCTCCATCAATTTGCATCATCCTTAATTGCTTTCATCAGTGTGTTATAATTTTCTGCATACAGGTCTTTTGTCTCCTTAGGTAGGTTTATTCCTAGGTATTTTATTCTTATTGTTGCAATGGTAAATGGGAGTGTTTTCTTAATTTCACTTTCAGATTTTTCATCATTAGTGTATGAGAATGCAAGAGATTTCTGTGCATTAATTTTGTATCCTGCTACTTTACCAAATTCATTGATTAGCTCTAGGAGTTTTCTGGTAGCATCTTTAGGATTCTCTATGTATAGTATCATGTCATCTGCAAACAGTGACAGCTTCACTTCTTCTTTCCCAATTTAGATTCCTTTTATTTCTTTTTCTTCTCTGATTGCTGTGGCTAAAACTTCCAAAACTATGTTGAATAATAGTGGTGAGAATGGGCAACCTTGTCTTGTTCCTGATCTTAGTGGAAATGGTTTCAGTTTTTCACCATTGAGGACAATGTTGGCTGTGGGTTTGTCATATATGGCCTTTATTTTGTTGAGGAAAGTTCCCTCTATGCCTACTTTCTGCAGGGTTTTTATAATAAATGGGTGTTGAAATTTGTCAAAAGCTTTCTCTGCATCTATTGAGATGATCATATGGTTTTTCTCTTTCAATTTGTTAATATGGTGTATCACATTGATTGATTTGCGTATATTGAAGAATCCTTGCATTCCTGGGATAAACCCCACTTGATCATAATGTATGATCCTTTTAATGTGCAATTGGATTCTGTTTTCTAGTATTTTGTTGAGGATTTTTGCATCTATGTTCATCAGTGATATTGGCCTGTAGTTTTCTTTCTTTGTGACATATTTGTCTGGTTTTGGTATCAGAGTGATGTTGGCCTTGTAGAATGAGTTTGGGAGCATTCCTCCCTCTGCTATATTTTGGAAGAGTTTGAGACGGATAGGTGTTAGCTCTTCTCTAAATGTTTGATAGAATTCACCTGTGAAGCCATCTGGTGCTGGGCTTTTGTTTGTTGGAGGATTTTTAATCACAGTTTCAATTTCAGTGCTTCTGATTCGTCTGTTCATATTTTCTATTTCTTCTTGGTTCAGTCACAGAAGGTTGTAAATTTCTAAGAATTTGTCCATTTCTTCCAGGTTGTCCATTTTATTGGCATAGGGTTGCTTGCAGTAATCTCTCATGACCTTTGTATTTCTGCAGTGTCAGTTGTTACTTCTTTTTCATTTCTAATTCTGTTGATTTGAATCATCTCCCTTTTTTTCATGATAAGTCTGGCTAATGGTTTATCCATTTTGTTTACCTTCTCAGAGAACCGGCTTTTAGTTTTATTGATCTTTGCTATCATTTCCTTCATTTCTTTTTCATTTATTTCTGATCTGATCTTTATGATTTCTTTCCTTCTGCTAACTTTTGGTTTTTTTTGTTCTTCTTTCTCTTATTGCTTTAGGTGTAAGGTTAGGTTGTTTATTTGAGATGTTTCTTAAGGTAGGCTTGTATAGCTATAAACTTCCCTCTTAGAACTGCTTTTCCTACATCCCATAGGTTTTGGTTCATTGTGTTTTCATTGTCATTTGTTTCTAGGTATTTTTTGATTTCCTCTTTGATTTCTTCAGTGATCTCTTGGTTAGTATGTAGTGTGTTGTTTAGCTCTATGTGTTTGTATTTCTTACAGACTTTTCCCTGTAACTGATAACTAGTCGCATAGCATTGTGGTCAGAAAAGATACTTCATATGATTTCAATTTTCTTAAATTTACCAAGGCTTGATTTGTGACCCAAGTTATGGGTCACTGAAACAACCTTAGTCAATGGGGGCAGACACCAAAAACAAGGGGAACTATGAATGTGCAGCCTGCAAAAAGGAGACCCAAAACACAGCAAGTTAAGCAAAATGAGAACAGAGAAACACACAGCAGATGATGAAGCAAGGTAAAAACCCACCAGCCCTAAAAAATGAAGAGGAAATAGGCAGTCTACCTGAAAAAGAATTTAGAGTAATGAGACTAACGATGATCCAAAATCTTGGAAAAAGAATGGACAGAACACAAGAAACGTATGACAAAGAGCTAGAAGAACTAAAGAAAACAAGCAATGATGAATGACACATTAAATGAAATTAAAAATTCTCTACAAGAAATCAATAGCAGAATAACTGAGGCAGAAGGACAGATAAGTGACTGTGAAGATAAAATAGTGGAAATAACTACCACAGAACAGAATAAAGAAAAAAGAATGAAAAGAATTGAGGGGCTTCCCTGGTGGCACAGTGGTTGAGAGCCTGCCTGCCGATGCAGGGGATGCAGGTTCGTGCCCCGGTCCAGGAGGATCCCACATGCCACGGAACGGCTGGGCCCATGGGCCATGGCCGCTGAGCCTGTGCATCCAGAGCCTGTGCTCCACAACGGGAGAGGCCACAACAGTGAGAGGCCCATGTACCGAAAAAAAAAAAAAAAAAGAATTGAGGACAGTCTCAGAAACCTCTGGGACAACATTAAATGCACCAAGTTTCGAATTATAAGTGTCCCAGAAGAAGAAGAGAAAAAGAAAGGGACTGAGAAAATATTCGAAGAGATTATAACTGAAAACTTCCCTAATACGGGAAAGGAAATAGTCAATCACCTCCAGGAAGTGCAGAGAGTCCCATACAGGATAAATCCAAGGAGAAATATGCCAAGACGCATACTAATAAAACTATCAAAAATTAAATACAAAGAAAAAATATTTAAAACAGCAAGGGAAAAGTAACAAATAACATACAAGAGAATCCCCATAAAGTTAACAGCTGATCTTTCAGCACAAAGTCTGCAAGCTAGAAGGGAGTGGCAGGACATACTTAACGTGATGAAAGGGAAAAACCTACAACCAAGATTACTCTGCCCAGCAAGGATCTCATTGAGATTTGACAGAGAAATTAAAAACTTTACAGACAAGTAAAAGCTAAGAGAATTCAGCACCACCAAACCAGCTCTACAGCAAATGCTAAAGGAACTTCTCTAGGGGGAAACACAAGAGAAGGAAAACCCTACAGTAACAAACCCAAAACAATTAAGAAAATGGTAATAGGAACATACATATTGATAACCATCTTAAATGTAAATGGATTAAATGCTCCAACTGAAAGACATAGACTGGCTGAATGGATACAAAAAGAAGACTGTCTATATGCTGTTACAGGAAACCCACTTCAGGCCTAGGGATACATACAGACTGAAAGTGAAGGGATAGAAACTATATTCCATGCAAATGGAAATCAAAAGAAAGCTGGAGTAGCAATTCTCATATTAGACAAAATAGACTTTAAAATAAAGACTATTATAGGAGACAAAGAAGGACACTACATAATGATCAAGGGATCAATCCAAGAAGAAAATATAACAATTGTAAATATTTATGCACCCAACATAGGAGCACCTCAATACATAAGGCAAATGCTAACAGCCATAAAAGGGGAAATTGACAGTAACATGATCAAAGTAGAGGACTTTAACTCCCCACTTTCAGCAATGGACAGATCATCCAAAATGAAAATAAATAAGGAAACACAAGCTTTAAATGACACATTAAGCAAGGTGGATTTAATTGATATTTATAGGACATTCCATCTAAAACAACAGATTATATTTTCTTTTAAAGTTCTCATGGAACATTCTCCAGGATAGACCATATCTTGGGTCACAAATCAAGCCTTGGTAAATTTAAGAAAATTGAAATCTTATCAAGTATCTTTTCTGCTGACAATGCTATGAGACTAGATATCAACTGGAGGAAAACTATCTGTAAAAACACAAACACATGGAGGCTAAACAATACACTATTGAATAACCAAGAGATCACTGAAGAAATCAAAGAGGAAATCCAAAAATACCTAGAAACAAATAACAATGAAAACTCGATGACCCAAAACCTACAGGATGCAGCAAAAGCAGTTCTAAGAGGGAAGTTTATAGCAATACAATCCTACCTCAAGAAACAAGAAGCATCTCAAACAACCTAACCTTACAACTAAGGCAATTGAAGACAGAAGAGCAAAAACCCCCCAAAGTTAGCTGAGGGAAAGAAATATAGATCAGATCAGAAATAAATGAAAAAGAAATTAAGGAAACAATAGCAAAGATCAATAAAACTAAAAGCTGGTTCTTTGAGAAGAGAAACAAAATTGATAAATTATTAGCCAGATTCATCAAGAAAAAAAGGGAGAAGACTCAAATCAATAGAATTAGAAATGAAAAAGGAGAAATAACAACTGACACTGCAGAAATACAAAGGATCATGAGAGATTACCACAAGCAACTATATGCGATAAAATGGACAACCTGGAAGAAATGGACAAATTCTTAGAAAAGCACAACTTTCCAAGACTGAACCAGGAAGAAATAGAAAATATAAACAGACCAATCAGAAGCACTGATATTGAGACTGGGATTAAAAATCTTCCAACAAACAAAAGCCCAGGACCAGATGGATTCACAGGTGAATTCTATGAAATACTTAGAGAAGACCTAACACCTATCCTTCTCAAACTCTTCCAAAATACAGCAGAGGGAGGAACACTTCCAAATTCATTCTACGAGGCCACCATCACCCTGACACCAAAACCAGACAAGGATGTCACAAAGAAAGAAAACTACAGGCCAATATCACTGATGAACATAGATGCAAACATCCTCAACAAAATACTAGCAAACAGCATCCTGCAGCACATTAAAAGGACCATACACCATGATCAAGTGGGGTTTATGCCAGGAATGCAAGGATTCTTCAATATACACAAATCAATCAATATGATACACCATATTAACAAATTCGATATGACCATCTCAATAGATGCAGAAAAAGCTTTCGACAAAATTCAACACCCATTTATGACAAAAAACACTCTAGAAAGTAGGCACAGAGGGAATTTACCTCAAAATAATAAAGACCATATATGACAAACCCACAGCCAACATTGTTCTCAATGATGAAAAACTGAAACCACTTCCACTAAGATGAGGAAGAAGACAAGGATGCCCACTCTCACCACTCTTATTCAACATAGTTTTGGAAGTTTTAGCCACAGCAATCAGAGAAGGAAAAGAAATAAAAGGAATCCAAATTGGAAAACAAGAAGTAAAGCTGTCACTGTTTGCAGATGACATGATACTATACACAGAGAATCCTAAAGGTGCTACCAGAAAACTACTAGACCTAATCCATGAATTTGGCAAAGTAGCAGGATACAAAATTAATGCACAGAAATCTCTTGCATTCCTATACACTAATTATGAAAAACCTGAAAGAGAAATTAAGAAAACACTCCCATTTACCATTGCAACAAAAAGAATAAAATAGCTAGGAATAAACCCACCTAAAGAGACAAAAGACCTGTATGCAGAAAAGTATAAGACACTGATGAAAGCAATTAAAGATGATACAAACAGATGGAGAGATATACCATGTTCTTGGATTGGAAGAATCAACATTGTGAAAATGCCTCTACTACCCAAAGCAATCTACAGATTCAATGCAATTCCTATCAAACTACCACTGGCATTTTTCACAGAACTAGAACAAAAATTTCACAATTTGTATGGAAACACAAAAGACCCCGAAGAGCCAAAGCAATCTTGAGAAAGAAAAACAGAGCTGGAGGAATCAGGCTCCCTGACTTTAGACTATACTACAATGCTACAGTAATCAAGACAGGATGGTCCTGGCACAGAAATGGAAATATAGATCAATGGAACAGGGCAGAAAGGCCAGAGATAAAAGCATGCACATATGGTCACCTTATTTTTGATAAAGGAGGCAAGAATATACAACAGAGAAAAGAGAGCCTCTTCAATAAGTGGTGCTGAGAAAGGTGGAGAACTACATGTAAAAGAATGAAATTAAAACACTCTCTACAACCATACACAAAAATAAACTCTAAATGGATTAAAGACATAAATGTAAGTCCAGACACCATCAAACTCTTAGAGGAAAACATAGGCAGAACACTCTATGACATAAATCACAGAAAGATCCCTTTGGATCCACCTCCTAGTGAAATGGAAATAAAAACAAAAATAAACAAATGGGACCTAATGAAACTTAAAAGCTTTTGTATAGCAAAGAAAACCATAACCAGAGCCAAACACAACCCTCATAATGGGAGAAAATATTTGCAAATGTTGCAACTGACAAAGGATTAATCTCCAAAATTTACAAGCAGCTCATGCAGCTCAATATCAAAAAAGTAAACAAACTAATCCAAAAATGGGCAGAAGATCTAAACAGACATTTCACCAGAGAAGATATATAGATTGCCAACAAACAGATGAAAGAATGCTCAACATCACTAATCATTAGAGAAATGGAAATCAAAACTACAATGAGGTATCATCTCACACCAGTCAGAATGGCCATCATCAAAAAAATCTACAAAGAAAAAGTGCTGGAGATGGTGTGGAGCAAAGGGAACCCTCTTGCACTGTGGTGGGAATGTAAGTTAATACAGCCACTATGGAGAACAGTATGGAGGTTCCTTAAAAAACCAGAAACAGAACTACCATATGATCCTGCTGTCTCACTACTGAGCATACACCCTGTGAAAACCATAATTCAAAAGAGTCCTGTACCACAATGTTCACTGCAGCTCTATTTACAATAGCCAGGACATGGAAGCAACCTAAGTGTCCATCGACAGATGAATGGATAAAGAAGATATGCCCCATATATACAATGGAATATTATTCAGCCATAAAAGGAAACTAAATTGAGTTATTTGTAGTGAGGTGGATGGACCTAGAGTTTGTCATACAGAGTGAAGTAAGTCAGAAAGAGAAAAACAAATCCCGTATGCTAACACGTATGTATGGAATCCAAAAAAAAAGTTTCTGAAGAACCTAGGGACAGGACAGGAATAAAGAGCCAGACGTAGAGAATGGACTTGAGGACACAGGGAGGGGGAATGGTAAGCCACAACGAAATGAGAGAGTGGCATGGACTCATATATACTACCAAATGTAAAATAGATGGCTAGTGGGAAGTAGCCGCAAAGCACAGGGAGATCAGCTGGATGTTTTGTGACTACCTAGAGGGGTGGGATAGGGAGGGTGGGAGGGAGACACAAGAGGGAGGAGATATTGGGATATATGTATATGTATAGCTGATTCACTTTGTTATGAAGCAGAAACTAACATACCATTGTAAAGCAATTGTACTCCAATAAAGATATTAAAAAAAAAAAAAGCCTATACCCTTCGGTGGGAGTCTCACAAACAGGAGTATAGTTATAATAGCAGGGGTTCTCCCCAAAGAGTGAGTGGTTTGAGTGCCACATTGGGCTCTCCAGCCTCGGTTTCCTGCACCAGAAAGATGAGTCCCCAGACTCTTTGGCTTTAAGGCCAGCAGGGCTTACTTTTGGAAGAGCTAGAGAGCAGTGGGGTATAGAGACTCCACTCTTAATTGGCACACAGAAAATTTCACATGCTCTAGAACCCAGGGAAGAAGCAATGATTTGAAAGGAGCCTGGATCAGACCCACCTGCTGACCTTGAAGAGTCTCCTGGAGAGGCAGGGGGCAACTGGAGCTTACCCTAGGGACACAGACTTTTTTGGAGCTCCTTCTACCACATGGACAATGGTGCTGGCAAATCCAGTTTGGAATGCTCCCTTTACCTTATTAGCACTAGGACATGGCCCCACCCAACAGCCCATCAACAGCAGTACAGGGACACCTCAAGCCAAGCAACTAGCTAGCAGAAACACAGCCCCACCCACCAGTAGGCCTGCTGCCTTAAGAGCCACCCTAAACCCACAACCATCCCAGAACCCAGCCTGTCTACCAGATATCTCAGGACCCAGCCCTACATACCACTGCACCAGCACTAGCCCCAGGATGCCCAGGGCCCTGCAGCCAGAGATCCCAGGACCTGGTTCCACCCACCAGTAGGTAGGCATCAGCTCTAGGACCACCTCAGCCAGACAGCTTGCAGTGTCAGGGCCCAAGCCACACACCAGCAGGCCAGCACCCGCCCCAGTACCCCCTGTGCCTTGGCTCTTCCCTCTAGCAGGCTAACACCAGCTCTGGGACACCTTGGGCCCCTCAGCCAGTAGCCCTGGAATCCAGCCCCAACCATCAGCATGTAGACACCAGCTCTGGGACCCAAGGGCCCTGAAGCCAGAGACTATGGGCTTCTGCTCACCAGTGAGAAGGTGCTAGCCCCAGGACCCCCCTGACCCCAGCCCCACCCACCAGCAGGCTGCCACCAGCACCAAGAAACCTAAGATCCTTCAGCCAGAGGCCCCAGGGTCCAGCCCCACTCAACACAGGCCAGCACCAGCTTTGGGACATCCCAGACCCTGCAGTTGCCATGTCAGGAGGTGACCCCACCCACCAGCAGGCCAACACTAGATCCAGGACCCTGGCTCTGCAACCACCCACCCCAAAACCTGGCTCCACCCACCAGTGGGCCAGCACTAGCCCCAAGGACCTCTGGAGCTCTGCAGCCAGCAACCTTGTAAACTGGATCCACCAACCAGTGGCCAGCAGTCTCCACACAAGGCAGGACCTGGCAACCAACCGAAATAGGGGCCAGCCATGCCTCTAAGACCATGCACAGTAGTCAGCCTACCACAACAGAAGGACCCATGCAGACCACATGGGGGCATCCCTAGAGCATATAGGTTTGCTGACCAGAGGGGAGTGTACTGCTGGGATATATAAGATGTCTCCTACAAAAGGCCACTTTTCTGAGGTTGGGAAACATAATCAACCTACCAGATACATAGAAATAAAAGCAGCAAATGAGGCAAAATGAGGCAACAGAGAAACATGTTCCAAATGAAGAGATAAGATAAAATCCCAAAAGAAGAGGTAAGTAAAGTGGAGATAGGCAATCTACCTAATAAAGAGTTCAAGGTACTGATCGCAAAGATATTCAAAGAACTCATCAAATCACAAGCAAGAGAACAAAAGAAGAAAGGACCAACAACAACAACAAAAGAACTATAAAAACAACCCCAAAACAATTAACAAAATGGCAGTACCTATCAATAATTACTTTAAATGTAAATGAACTAAATGCTCCAGTCAAAATACATAAAGTGGCTGAATGGATTAAAAAAAACAAAAACAAAAGGAAAAAAACAAGACCCATATATACGCTGCCTATATATACACAGTGGAATATTACTCAGCCATAAAAACGAATGAAATCATGTCATTTGCAAGAATGTGGATGGATTGAGAAGGTATTATGCTAAGTGATGCTCAGACAGAGAAAAACAAATACTGTATGATTTCACTTATATGTGGAATCTAAACAAACAAAACAAATGAACAAACATAACAAAACAGAAACCAACTCATAGAGAACAAACAAGTGGTTGCCAGAGGGGAGAGGGATGGAGGGAGGAAAGAAATGGGTGAGGAAGATTCAGAGGTGCAAACTTCCAGTCGCAAAAATAGATGAGCCACAGGTCGGAAATGAACTGTATGGGGAATATAGTCAATAACTATGTAATATCTTTGTATGGTGACATATGATAATTAAATTTATTGTGTTGATTGGTTTGAAATGTATAGAAATATTCAATCAGTATGTGGTATACCAGGAACTAACATAGTCTTCTAGGCCAATTATAATTCAAAAACAAACAAACTCATAGAAAAAGAGATTATATTTGTGGTTACCAGAGGAGGGTGTTTGGGGGAGGGGGAACTGGATAGAGACAGTCAAAAGGTAAAAATTTTCAGTTATAAGCACTGGGGATGTAATGTACAGAATGATAAATAACACTATTATATGCTATATATGCAAGCTGTTAAGAGATGAAACCCTGAGTTCTTGTCACAAGAAAAAATTTTTTTCTATTTCTTTAATTTTGTATCTATATGAGATAATGGGGGTTCACTAAACTTACTGTGATAATCACTTCATGATATATGTAAATCAAATCATTATGCTGTACACCTTAAATTGTGCAGTGCTGTAGGTCAATTAAAACTCAATAAAACTGGAAGAAAAAAGAAAAAAAAGGACAAAAGTTTTGAATAGACATGTCACGAAAGAATATATATGACTGGTTCATAAACACATGAAAAGATGATCCACTAATTTTCTAATTAAAACCAAGATTAAAGACTACTCCATACCCACTAGAATGGCTATAACCAAAAATCTGACAAGACCAAATTTTTCATGGATGTGGAGCAACTGGAACCCTCATACATTGCCTTTTAGAATGTAAAACCTTTCAGTCACTTTGGAAAATAAAACTGGCAGTTCATTAAAAATTAAACATTCATCTACCACATGAAACAGCTATTCTAATCCTTTGTCTTTAGCCATATAAATGAAAGGAGATTGCTCATACAAAGGATTTTACACAAACATTTGTAACCATTTTATTTATGTTAGCCAAAATCTGGAAACAACTCAAATGCCCCTCAACAAGTGAGTAAATAAACAAAATATGGGGTATCCATCCAGTGTAACACAACTCAGCGATAAAAATGAACAAACTGTTGATACATGTGCAACATGGACGGATCTCAAATTTGTTGTATTAAGTGAAAGAAGCCAGAAATAAAATTCTACATGTTGTATGATTTCATTTATGTGATATTACTAGCAAAGGTAAATTTATAGACACAAAGCAGATCAGTGGTCACTTTAGTCTAGTGGAGGGTGCAGAGACTGACTGTAAAGGGACATGATGAAAATTTGGGGGGTGATGTTAGTTTTTTAAAACTGGAGTGTGGTAATAGTTGTACAACTCTTTGAAGTAAGAGTTATTGAATAATACACTTATGATGAATTTTACAGTATACAATTTATACCTTATAGAGTTGCTTAAAAAGTTAGAAGACAAAAACAATCAAGAGCATAGACAAGAAATTTGCCACAAAAACTCACATACTATTTGACACCTGTTTCTAGAGCTGTAAGACTCATACTATATATATATTTTAACAATATTAACTCTTACAATCCATAAACATGGGATAGCTTTCATGTGTTTGTGTCACCTTCAGTTTATTTCATTGAAGCCTTGTAGTTTTATTCGTACAGATGTTTCTCTTCCTTGGTTAAATTTATTCCTCAGTATTTTATTTTTTTAATTCTACTGTGAATGGGATAGTTTTCTTTATTTCCTTTTTGGATATTTTGTTGATAGTACTTATAGAAATGCAACTGGTTTCTGTATATTGATTTTATATCCTACAAATTTACTAAATTTGTTGATTAGTTCCAATAGTTTTGGGGTTGAGTCTTTGGTATTTTTAATATATAAGATCATATTATCTGTAAATAACAACAATTTTGTTTTCCTTTCTAATTTGGATGCCCTTTATTTCTTTGTCTTGCCTAATTGCTCTGTCTAGGACTTCCAGTATTATGTTGAATAAAAGTGGTGAGAGTGGGCATTGTTACCTTTTTCATGAACTGATAGGTAAAGCTTTCAACTTTTCAGTGTTGAGTATGATGTTAGCTATTATTACCTAAGGACAAATTGTTGACTACTCAAAATTATACAAAACTTTTTTTTTTAAAAAAAGAACAGATTGAGTATTATAGACTCACTGGTTTTCTAAGCTAGTGAGTACCTTATAAGGTTTGTTGCATGGAATTCAGAGGTCAACAGTACCTTCAATTATCTCAAAATGCCTCCTCAAAATCATTTGTAATATGTCTTCCAGGTTATCAAAAACATTTCTTCTTAATGGTGAGAAACTAAAAGCTCTTCCATGAAAATCAGGGACAACTTAAGGATATCCCCTCTAACCACTGCTTTTCAACATCATACTAGAAGTTCTAGTTAATGCAATAAGACAAGAAAAGAAAATTAACAGTATTCAGACTGAGAAAGAAGAAATAAAATTGTCTTTGCTTGCAGATGACACGATCATCTCTTTAGAAAACCTAAAAAAATTGGCATAAAAAAAAAAAAAACACTCCTGGAACTAATAAGTTAGTATAGAAAGGTTGCAGGATACAATATTAACATACAAAAGTTAATCACTCTCCTATATACTAGCAGTAAACAAGTGGAATTTAAAATTAGAAACATAACACCATTACATTTGCACCCCGCAAAATGATATATTTTCGTATAAATCTAACAAATATGCACAAGATCTCTACGAGGAAAACTATAAAACTTTGCTGAAAGAATTCAAAGAACTAAATGAATAGAGAAGTAGTCCACGTTCATGAATACTGAGACTCAATATTGTCAACATATCAGTTCTTCCCAACTTGATATGGCTTTTGGATGATAGTAACATTAAAAACAGGGAAGGCCTGGTGACTAAATGTAAATATATTTAAATATTGATTAGAGCAGAATTATACCAGCCTGTATTAATTTGCAAAAAGATGTTTTATATTATTTTATAAAGGAGTAACACTATTTATTTTGTATTTATGTGAAAATATTACTTAATAGTCTTTATTATAGAGTCTCAAGAAAATAATAAACATTTTAAAATCTAATAAAACCATGTTGTATAATTCATACACGATAGTTGCTGAAGGACTTGTCTTCATAATTCCCAGGACATTTGACAGTTAAGCACATAAAAATAAGTCTGTACGCTAGTCTTAAAATGTTAAGTGCTTTAATATTCCAATTGTTACTGTATCTTGAAGAGTTTACAATACTTAGTTTTGTTTAGAAATAAACTCTCTGAGGAGAGTGTCAATCCACCATAACAAGTTTTATTCAGAACTTGTGTCTTTTTTATTGTTTTTTCTCTTTACTTTATGCTTCTAAGAGATGTCAACACTATTACACATCACTTTTTGTCTTATTTCAGTTTTTCTTGGAATATTTAGAAATATTTTGTGTGGTCACACCATTAAGAAACAGGTTTACATCAGGAAAATAGCAGATCTTAACACTAAATCAATACAAATGTTCCACCTCACTTAGTGACAAATGAGTTATAATATGTCCCACACACCAATCAGAATAAGATTAAGGAAACAATATGTTAATGTCATTGTTTTTCTAGTTTGACTCAAACTGAACACTAATAATTTCAATCATTTCTGCATTCGATCAATAGTTTGTGAGTATTGATTTCATGCCAGGAAAAGTACTAGGCACAGGGCATAAAATAATGATCATGCAGACAAGGTCCCTAATTCCACAGAGACAAAAAAAAAAAAAGTAAAAATAAGTGAAAGAATTTCAAAATGTAATACACTATAGAATAATAAACTTCTGGGTGTTGGTGGTAGATCTACTTTATAAAGTATGGCCAGGCAAAGCATGTGAGAAACATAAAACTCTCAGTGGATATGGGACAAGCTGATGGATGAACTTAGACTCTGGGAAATACCACAGTTTGGAAGTAATGAGGCTCAGAAATCTGTTAAAGTTTTCAAGGTCATCAACCTAATAAATGGCAGAGGCAGAATGTAACTTACGGGATTTTTTTTTTTAAGTCTACATTTTTTTGTGTGGGATCTTAGTTCCCCCATCCTCAGCAGGGAAAGCATGGAGTCCTAACCACTGGCCTGCCAGGGAATTCCATAACAGGGGATTTAGTCTCCAACTGCCACATAAGATTGTAATATTGAGCAACACTCACTCAGAAATTCTTAGAGAGCTGAGAACTCAGAGAGTGGGAAACCCGGAAAGAATAAAGAAGTGGCCACATGAGAATGTCAATCCTTCATCTGTTTGGTTTGTTAAAATGGTAATGGGTTGACAACTTCAGTTTAAAAAAGAAAACGAGTAATTTTGTAAAAGAGAATAACGTGTTCTTTGGAGTCAGAAAAATATGGAATTGAATGCAGAATTGCCATTTACTAATTGTGCAATCTTATGCTCAGTGAATAACTTATCTGTGACTTGATTTCTTCATTTTCAAAAGAGGTTAACAGTTACCACATTGTTATGTTGTTAGTATTAAACTAAGCAATATAAATGAAAGCACCTCACATATTAGTGCTCAGTAATTGTACTTTCATTTTATAGTGTAACACAAAATTTCATTTTTTTGACTTAAATAATGTCTAAATATTAATTTTCTTTTGAGATGTTTTCTGAATTCTGTTCAAAGCCTTTCATTACACACATAATCAATCCAAGAAAGCAAATGGATTCATAACTTGTATTTGAGAGGAAAGAAAACCCCAGTGACCTCTTCCACATAAGAAATGCAAGAAATCACTTTAATTCAATTTAGAGTAAGTAATGAATTTAATTTGTTAAAATTGCTTATATTCTTTGAGAAAATTAGATATGAATAAAATGAATCTAATAAGTCATTTGCTCCTATATGAGCAGTATATTTATTTACTCACCTGAATCACATATCAGAAATTTTATAAATCATTTCAGTAAAGGGAGCTAGGACAATTATTTTAAGTTTTTCTTCAAGTATAATTTGTATATGTGAATTCTTTATTTTTACAACTAACATTGTCATGTTAAATCTCAATTTTGTGTTCATACTTGTCAGAATATATTCAGTATATATATTCAATACATTTGCAAACATAGTATATCCTCTCTCCCGCTTTATACATTTATGTGTATATTCATATGAATATATATACACACATATTAATATATGTATGCATGTGTGTACATACACATTATATAATACACATATGAAATATATACATATATTTTATATATACACAAATATGTGTGTGTGTATATATACATATATATATAAACATTGCTAGAAGCCTCAGCTATGGGATAATAAGCTAGTCACTTAATATTTTGAATCACACTATTTCTTATCTGGTTAAATAATAATGATAATAATATCTAAATATAAGAATATAGGAATTAAAAAAGATAATACATGAGATAATCAATTTATAAATTGAAAGAATTTTTTTTTGTAGATGCTCATTGTTACTATTCATTTTTAATGCATTGCTGCCATGGAAATTATTTTTCAAGTGGTTAAATTCACTTACAACATTCAGTTTAGGAACCCATAGCTCTCCCTTTCTTTTCACATGCAAGGACTGCCAAAATAATACAGCCAAAGGCAACATTTTTCTTTCAATAAAAACTAAGGAAATAAACCCTAAATTTCTTCCTTTTATATTTCCTTTCTTAGTTATTGAGATTATTGGCCATTCCAGGGAGGGATAAGCTATCTATCCTGTGGTGGTAGAAGGGAAAATCCTCCCATAAGAATGAGAGGACGGGTGTTGGAAGTCCCACAATAGGCAGAGTATCTCTGTGTTAAGACTCCTGCCCTGGCTATATCACATTCCTGAGAGGTGAATGTGCAAGCAACTGTGCTAAGCATTTTCTACTATTTAACTCATTTAAAGCCAGGATATGGAAACAACCTAAATGTCCAATGACAGATGAATGGATAAAGAAGATGTGGTACATATATACAATGGAATATTACTCAGCTATAATAAGGAATGAAATTGGGTCATTTGTAGAGATGTGGATGGACCTAGAGTCTGTCATACAGAGTGAAGTAAGCCAGAAAGAGAAAAACAAATATCATATGTTAATGCGTATATATGTGGAATCTAGAAAAATGGTAGAGATGAATCTATTCACAGGGCAGGAATAGAGACGTAGACATAGAGAATGGACATGTGGACACAGGGGGGCAGGGGAGGGTGGGACAAACCGGGGGATTAGCACTGACATATACACACTACCATGCATAAATTAGATAGCTAGTGGGAACATGCTATAAAGCAGAGAAAGCTCAGCTTGGTGCTCTGTGACGACCTAGATGGGTGGGATGGGGGTGTGGGAGAGAGGTCCAAGAGGGAGGGTATATAGGTATGCATACAGCTGATTCACTTCATTGCACAGCAGAAACTAACACAACATTGTAAAGCAATTATACTCCAATAAAAATATAAAGCTTATAACAGCCCTGGGAGAGTTACTTATTATTTTCTTATTCCCATTGTAAAGATAAGGAAAGTGGTGCTTTAGGAATTTGGGGACCTGCAACTAATGAAGGTCACACCTGGATTTAATTATAATTCTTATACCCTTAACTAATATGTTAGTTAACAGGAAAACAAAGTTCCAATGATGAAGTTGAAACTCCAATCACAGGATCAAATTGACCCAGATGCTACACAATTTCAGAGGGTTTGATAGGGATTCACATTTTTTATGAGTCATAATATGGTCCAGCACACTTTGTGATTCTCACCAGGTCTCAATGCCCTGATTTGTAGATTGGGTTTCATGATTCACTGTACTCTTTCCCCTAAACCACAGATTTTTAAAGAAATAAAACAGTGACCATACTATTTTTTACCCTCTCGTTTTTAAAATTTACTGTCTCTTATTCTCTGGGGCAGGTTTTTTGTTATTTTCAAACAAAATAACATTTTGAGTGAAACATTAATACATACTATGAAGTGAAACATTAATAAATGTGTTCTAAATCACTGATAAAAATTTGGTTAAAGGAAAGAAGTACATCATAAGTAACTGATTATTTCAAGTAAGTTGCTATAGCCTGAAAATTTTGCAGCAAAATCAGTTTAGTTTGCTTTGAGTTTGGGTAACATCTGCCTTTTCTATTATAAGGAGCACAGGCATTTTCCTTCATGAAACTTAAAAATAACTGACAATCTTTTGAACTTCAATTGCTGCAAAAGGAAGAGAAAAACAACCTAGTTTACTAAAATTGACATTGTTTTAAAAATATATATTTAAGAGCATGTTTTAAAAGCAGTGTCAATACTTCCTCACTCCAGATGGTGCTGTTTGGTGAACACTTAAAGAGAAATACTTGCTGCTTACCAAATAAGGCTATTGTGTTTCTGGCAGTGCAGCCACTAGCTTTGTTGACTAAATTCTTCCAAGTAAAATTTAGGACTGGAAGTCTTTTAAAGAGCAGGGAGTTGGGTAGAAGTAAAAATATACCTATTCAAAATATTTATTTTTAATTAAATTTTCTGTTTACTGTGTTCTCTCATCTTACTCTTATACAACAAATTAATAAATGATTCACAATTAGAAATGCCTACTTTGGAGGTTTACAGGAACACTGTGACCAGACCTATGTAGACAGTTGTAAGAACTGAGGATTCTGGCACCAAGAAGTCTGCAACAACAAGCCACACTCCCTCCCCTTTTAGTATAAAATAAGCCTGAATTCTAACTCAGTAAGATGGTTCTTTGGGACACTAGTCCACCATCTTCTTGGTCTGCTGGCTTTCTGAATAAAGTCACTACTCCTGGCCCCAACAGCTCATCTCTCAATTTATTGGCCTGTCCTGTGGCAAGTGGTACAAGCTTGGACTAGGTAACACTTTTAGCCCTATAAAAAGCAAGAGAGCATTAGTAGAAGTTCAGGAATTCTGTTTTCAACTTGAATACTCAGATTTTTGAACTTTAAGTTTTTTGAGATAGTATTCTCTCTTTTATTTCTTTAGTAAATATAAGACCTCAAGGATGGGTGCTTTAATTCATTTTTTCTCTGATAATCCTCACAAAGTTCTTAGAAATACATTTATTAACCTCACTTCAGAGATGAAGAAAATAAGACTCAAAGAACTTGAGTAACATATCTAAATTCTCACAATAAGGAATAGTAATATATGTGGAATTCAAATAGGGTTCAGCTGATTCTAAAGCCTGTGATCTTAACTGCTACAATATTTTATACAGCAAGAAGTCTAAGAAGTTATTTATGGGTCTTTTCTTAATGGATTTTCTTTTCTTTAGTCATATAATGATGGTCAGCCTTATACTTACCTTGCTCAAGAATTATGATCAGGCAAAATACCACAAAGAAGGTAATACTTTAAATTGACCCACACTAGAATTTACATTCAATCAAAAAACATTTATAGATTTTCTGCTATGTAAGAGTTATTGTGTTAGGCACCATATGAATCAATGTGAACTTGATACTAAAAATAATGCAGAAAGGAAATATAGAATGGCTTCTGGCTAATTTCATGGACAGACAGCCAATTTTATTTTTTCCTGGACCACCTGAATGTTTCAACTCAGTTAAGCACATGTAATCGCCAGGCATCAAATTAGAAAATAAGGGGTAGGCCTCCATACCAGGTGCAGTGAATAAATGAAAAATATTTTAAAAGAATACATGGTAATGGCCCAAATCTCTTCTTTGCCTCACTGCTCATTCTGCATCCCAAGGTAGAAGATTATCATACTGAGAACCCTGGGATCTAGCTGGTAAGGATCAGATGTTATACATATATATGAGATCAGAAATTTACTGATCCAGGCTTTTGTTTCAGTTATTTACCTTTTTCTCATCAAGGAGATAATGAGTAACTGAGTTGGGTATCAAAGCCTTTTCTGATAAAGCAAAGCACACATTCAGCTACTCTTGCCAGATCCATCCAACATTACCCCTGTGGCTCCTGTCAATTACAAAGGGCCTAGCTCTTCCCTGGTCCCTCCGCTCTCAAGTCTGATCATTACTTATTAGCATATTTCTTTTTAAAAAACCAACTGGTAAGGAAAGTTATGTATATCTGTTATTAATTCCACCACTCTATCTGACTCAGAGAAACAGATTTAGCGATAATAAAAGTTAAATCAAATCTGGCCAGGTTATGTTGCTGAATACAACATAATATCTGTTACACTGCACATTGCAAACCCCAATCTATGTATTTCCATAATCTTGAATGATAGTTTGGCCTAGAATAGCATCTACTTCATAAGGTGACTGTGAAAATTAAATGAGTTGATACATGTAAAGGCTTAGGACAGTACCTTATGTAAGCACACTCAAACTTTAGCTACTATTCTTATTGCATCGTGTTTGTGTTGTCAAGAGTATGCAAGACAAATCAATAATCCTCAGGGAAGATCCCTGACTACAAAAATTGACAACTCTATTTTACCATTTTATCCCAAAAAATGTCATAGAATTACGGATAGAACTTTAAAGAAAGACTCTGGGGACTTTACATTTATGATGACAGGATCAGGACGTGTATCCCCCTTTCCTCTCTGAGCTTAGAGGGAGGATGAGAAATAGACACATAAACTCTTCAGTTAATCTAAGGCACACTATAACCACAGGCCCAATGTATGAGGAGAGTTGTCAGAACAAGTAAAGGGTAGAGTAGACATGCCTGCTGATGCAGATGCAGACAAGACTGGAAAAACTCAGAGAGTTCCAGGCCAGGTGCCTCACCCTGAGGGACAGAACCAACACCATTGTTAGGAGCAATGACACTGAAGGGCATGGGTTGTTGAATGAAGATCTTTGGACCCTGTTAAGATACTACAGATTAAAGATGCTGGGATAAATAAAAGAATTTATAGATGTCCCATCACTGAAACACTTATCCAAAGGTGAAGCCCATTGGAGAAGACTGAGTTGTGAGCAGGCCTGTATCTGTATGAATAAGGAAAATCTGGGAATAAGGAAAATCAAACCAAAGCACTCATGTTTTCTCTCTCTCTCCCTCTCCTTTCTCTCTCCCTCTCTCTCCCTCTCTCTCCCTCTCTCTCTCTCTCTCTCTCTCTCTCTCTCTCTCTCTCACACACACACACACACACACACACACACACACACACACACAGGAAAATGGCATGGCAGGGAGGGGAAGGACATGAAAAATAAATTGACATTGCTTCTAAGGAAAAAAGGTGAAGAAAAAAAAAATAAAATGGCACCAAAAATGAAGGTCATGCTGAGATTAAGAAAAGCGGGGTCTATACAATCGAATAGATGGTAAATGCCAGAGAGGATAAGACAGAGAAAAAAACTTAAATAATGACTGAAACGAATAAGAAGTTAAAAATACATAAAATGAGAGATGTGGCCTTCACGAAGACAAAAGTTGAAAAAAATAAAACGAAAAGTATTTTAATTTGTGAAAAAATTGTTCAGAAATAAAAAGAAAACTTGAATCCAAGTCTAGAGGAGGGAGTACACCATGTCTCCAGAATAACTGATACAAAACCATAAATTCCAAGACATTTCCTGGTAAACTGTTATGATTTTAAACATGAAAGAGAGAGAGAGAGAGCAGGAGATGGAAACAGAAACAAAGACAAATTCTTGCATATCCAGGAAGAGATAATAAAAATAGGCAGTTCTCAACAACGTAAACAAAAAATCCCATGCTAGAAGATGGAGTGGTAGAAAATCTAAGCCAAACTACCACAGAGGAAATGAAGAAAATTTCCGAGAAGATACTCCACAAAAAACACTAGTCTCACTAAGCCAAAAACAATATTTCCTTCTAGTCTTCTAGAAAACTTATATTGTTCCTATAGTCTAAGGCTTTTTATTAGGTATATTAGTTATGTGTAAGCTTGACTTTCTCCATCACACCTGAGCTTCTCACAGGCTGTCCTGTTCATTCCTGCCCCTTCCTTACACAGAGATCGGACTCAAATCTGTCTGTTGAATTGATTTACTATGTGGTTGTAGGAATCTCCAAAAAAAACTGCTGATAATTCAAGAAACCTGCCAAAAGTTAGGCTTCAGGGACAACAAAACACGAAAAATCAATATTAAACTATATAAAAATGAAATATGTTACTAGGCAGGGGCTTTTTGTCCACTACACAAGGTTGCAGCCCCATGGTAAATATTTTGACATAATAATCTGGAATTCCATGACTTACCTCTCTAATTAATTGCATTTTGTGAAAAACAGAACTCTTGGGATGAACAAAAACTTTAAAAATAAGTTATTGAGATCATGATGTTTTGTGATCTTAAGTATTCCTTTGTGTGTGAGCCTAAGGGGTATGGAATAATGAGGCAGCAGACAATGCAGGAATTTATTCCAGGGACTGGTTCAGGCACAGGTTGGGCTGAGATAGTGTTCCAAGGATTTAAGCAACTATTTTTTAAAACAAAGTTCAGACCAGCCTCTGGGCCATGTTCTCTCCAAGCTGAGGGTGTCCAGGCCGGTATATACAAGTCCTGACATTCATACAACTTTCCACAAAATGGACTTTTCAGAAATACCAGCTGAACCTTGAGTTTCTGTGAATGGTAAATGGCAATAGGAAGAAAAAAAAAATTAGCTTAAGTCCCTTTTTCCTCGACTTTCTAGGTTTGTTAGGTAAGACTTTTCAAGGGCTAATGGTAAACAGAGATCGAAATTGATCTAATTGCTATCCCCATCCTATAAGGTTATGGTTTAATTGTACACTATATAAACAGGCAAGGGAAGGAGACAGAAAGAGAGCTGGGAGGAAAGAAGGGAGAGAAAGAGGGAGAAAGAAAGGGAGGGAGGGAGGGAGGAAGGGAGGGAGGGAGGGAGAGAAGGAGGGGCAGAAGGGAAGAAAAAAAGATAGATGCTCAGGATCCCAATTAAACATATTTATTTCGACATGATCTTACAGAGAGAGAGTTAAATAAAAGATGTTGGAAACATCCAATCACATTGGTATAACTGCCTAAGTCTCACATCTATGAATCAATTTCACAAAACATAGTCCTTGCAATATCATCTTCATCAATTAATATTTATTGACCAGGTCCTAAGGTATGTGACACATGAAGAGATAAGATTAACTTCCTTTCTTTACCCTTCTCTCTGGAAAATGAAGCTAGTACAACCTTCAAAATATCTGCCTGAGGGGAAAAAAATGGACTTGCCCTAACAATCTGAACAAACATTATTTCCAGAATTAACTTTCTACTTATCTGGCTCTTGTGTTCCATATTTTCAATATCCTGTGATGTCTCATAGTAATTTAAAATTGCAAGTCACTATGTACAAACTGGCACAGTCTGGAGTGTGTTTTATGTCCATTTCATTTGTTTAATACTTTGTATTTTAAAATTCCCTTTAACAGCAATTACTTAAATTAGGCAAAGTAGCTATCGTTTTCCCCAATTAACAGATAGAAATCTACAAATTTTCAGTGACTTATGCTAGATCTCATAGTTTGTTTGGGCTTCAAACTTTCTGATATTAAAGCCTACATTAATAAGGACACTGGTTACCTCAAAATTAAATTGCATGCTCAGAGTAATTTTATGTTGTTTTTCCTGTTTATCAACAACTTCCTTCTACAAGTTGAGGAAAAAAGAGGTAAATGTATCTAGCAGCTTACTGAGTGATAGGTCCTGTGCTAAACATTTTGCATTTATTATTGTATTTATACTCAAAACAAGCCTATAGGGCGGGTGTTTGTCTAGTCTTATTTTATATTTTATATTTTTATTTTTTATATTACTCAGCCATAAAAAGAAATGAAATTGAGTTATTTGTGGTGAGGTGGATGGACCTAGAGACTGTCATACAGAGTGAAGTCAGAAAGAGAAAAATAAATACCTTATGCTAACACATATATATGAAATCTAAAAAAAAAAAAAAAAATTGTTCTGAAGAACCTAGGGACAGGACAGGAATATACTCTTATCTTAGATGAAGAAGCTGATGCTTACAAAAGTAAAGTTGCCTATTAAGTGGCAGATCTGTTATTAAAATCCAGGTCATCAAACACCAAAGCCCATGTTCTGAACTATTTCAATACACTTGCCTTTTTTGGTTTGCAGAAGCAGCTAAATTAAATTTATACATCGTCTAGATTTACACACTGTTTCAGATGACACTTTGTTATATTTTTTGTTTGTTTGTTATTTTGCTGTACCCGGGCCTCTCACTGCTGTGGCCTCTCCCGCTGCGGAGCACAGGCTCCGGAGGCGCAGGCTCAGCGGCTATGGCTCACGGGTCCAGCCGCTCCGCGGCATGTGGGATCCTCCCGGACCGGGGCACAAACCTGTGTCCCCTGCATCGGCAGGCAGACTCTCAACCACTGCGCCACCAGGGAAGCCCCACTTTGTTATATTTTGATTGCTGGGTCATATAAGCCACAGAGGTCAGATTTTCTAAATATTTTGGTAAATACATACTTAAAAGACTGCAAATCACTTTAGAAATATTTTAAATTCTTTTTATATATACTCCAAATGTCTTTTGATTTCAACCTCATTTAACAAACATATAGTGATACGTATCATATAGAAAGAAATATACGTGTAACTTTGAGAACTAAAATGTGAACATGACAGACTCTGAGCATGAAGGACAGGTAATATCCTACTGCAAAGTTCCGGTAAGCAAATCTAACCGGAAACTGAGTATGGTTCTTTTTCTAATTCATTTGTTATATTTGTACATCTGAATTACACATGACAGACAGAATCATACAAACAGCATACAAAAAAATGAAACTATCCTCTTTTCTTTAGCAATTTCATACAGAGCTCCCAGTATATAGCAGTAAAAAGTTTTGAGAATTCCTTATACCTTTTTACAACGCAGTACACTCTAAAATATTGGGCTATGACATTTTTTAACCTTTCTTATTGTAACACCATGTTACTTCTACCATAATGTTTTTGGCGGCAAAATTTGAAGGAAAAAATTTACAGGCACTTTTCAAGGCAATTGTAGATTAACACTTTCATTATTAAGTTTTTCACTGCTTGTTTATTTGTAGGTTTCATTAATTGATCATAGTACTAGTGGCTTATCACCTAGTTTTGCTGTTATAAAAATTAATGCTTCAATTTTTCACAAAATACTTAAACCAGAAAACAAAATAAGTATATCTTGTGGTATAAGGAAATGGAGGGCTGAGTTTGGGTTTACTGGAAGACAGTTACCATACAAATTACATGAAGAGGTTAACATATATTTGGACTTTGCTCTGAGAATCAAAAATTAATTATGTGTCCTCATTCTCCTACACTTGCGTCTCTGTCTTAAAAGTTTTTCCTAAGAATATAGGACCATTTTGCTTTAGTTTCTCGAATTATCTTCATAATTATGACTGTTATATGAAATAACACCTGCCTAATTACTTCATTCATTTATTCATTCAACAAACATTTATTGAACTCTACTATATGCTATGGATGGTACTAGATACCCTTACCTACTAGAATGAATAGGGTCAAAACTATGCCTGCTTCATTACCCTGAGAGCTTACCGAGGGATCCAGATGAATAAATAGGAAATAATAATGTAAAAAATTATTAAACGGAAACCTCAATTAAAGTTAAGAGACCAGAAGGGGAAACTGTCATACTCTGTGACAATAGCAGAGCCAAACAGGAAGAAGAAAGACTACTCTTCTTTCCTTAAAAGGACTCAGTCAATGAAAAGCCACGGACTCTTTGATTACTACAGCCCTCCCAACTTCTTTTTCCTTTCTATAAAGTGTTCTCCATCTCTTGCTGGGAGGAGAATTGCACATGACTCACCATGATTTTAGACGCTAAACTGCAGTTCTCTGCTGACCCTAAACAAACCCATCTTTGCTGGAGAAATGTATGGCAGTCTATTTGTTTCAGATCAACAATGACATAAAGTAATGATGGCTACTGGTGGGTAATAGAGAATAGCATTAGAGTCCATGTAAAAGAGAAGCACTACCCAATATTTGCCATGTGTGCTTGAGTATGTATAAGGGTGATGTACAGAGAAGTCTGCTTATATAAGCTGAGATGTCAAGAATGCATCTGTTTAGCCAGGCAAATTCAGTTACTCCTGATAGTGTCCTGCGAAGGACTCTAAAGAGGATGCTGCTCCAAAGGCATTGGCGTGAAGTTAGAGATATTTGTGGTATGAAATTTGAAAAAGAAGAAAAAGAAAAAGAAGGTGGAGGAGGAGGAAAAAAGGAAATAAAAACGTTCTAGTGCATAAAATTGAGTCTACCTAGTACCTTAGTCTTTAAATTCTATGTGCATTTCTTTCTTCTTCATACCATATGTTTAAAAGATTAAATAAGCTATTTTATGCAAGCTGTTAGTATTCACTTGGCCATACTAGCATTTCTTGAACATTAATTGGTGGTTCCAGAGCACAGTTCAAGGAGTGATTAGTGAGAAATAAGGAGGAAAATAGGGCCTTTGGATAGCAGTGTCACTAAACTCAGGGAAGGCCTATATTTAAATATGTTTAAATATTGAAGAAGGTGCTGTGTACGGTGAATCACCAGTGACTATTTTAAGATATATAGCTGGGTCAAAGCACATCCAATGCTCTGGTTTTCCTCAAGGAATGCGGACGCAGGGAAATTCATCTTCCCCAAATGGAGAAAAGACGTGTTGCTAGATTAAGAACTAAAATAATGCGTTGAAGATTCTCCTCACATGGCAATTCATTTCTATATATCTAAGATACAGAAACTCAAAAACAAAATGGATAAGTTGGCTCAATGAGACTCATGCTTCCAGTCTGCAAAACTTTCCCAGAAATTATTAGTGTTGACAGCTTCCCTGGGTATCAAATGCTAAAGTCTATCGTTGTGCAAAAAATTATGAAAAATGTATGCCCAAAAGCTTGAAATATATAACTTAATACCAAATGAAAAGCACTTCACATTAACTGCTTGAAAAGGAAATGAGATGCCTCATCTCCTGTATACAGATGGTTGTAAGTAGTTTGAATACAAATATAGTTTCAAAACTTGAGCTATTCATATTGAATCAAATCAACACCCATAACCTCACTGACTATATTAAATTAGAACTCATTTAAAAACAGTAAATATAAGTGGTATCAAATATCCCATACACAGTTAGGCAAGTCACCACATAAAATACTTAATAAAAAACTCAACATATAACTGTGAAAAACTTTCAAATGAGAACCCAATACAGATGTTATAGTTCTCCCTGTTTAATATCTCTACCATATTTTATTTTATCTTTTCCATGAATAAGAAGGTATAACATAGCTGAGAAGAAAGGAAAAGCTAACAAAAGAAGCCCAATATATTTAGTTAGTTGATTATACAAAAACTGAGTTATCAGTAAAATTATAGGGTCCCTGCCTTTTAAACAAAAGGAACTTTGCTTTGATTTAGAGTTTTAAGTTAGTTTTTTCACTACTTATGACCAAATAAATTATTATAAAGTATTTGTCATGACATGACACCGTAGTTGCTTTAGTGAGCTGGAGCATGCAAGGATATCAGACCTCACCTGACAACACAGGACCAGAGGAGAATGGATGGAAGAAAAGAAGATGAATTAGAGGGGAAAGCAAGATAAAGTAAGTGAAGGGAAGGAAGAAGAGGAGATTATACCATGGAATAACTAAACCAGAGTAGCCATTCAGTGGATGGAATACAGTGAGAAAAGAAGAATAAAAAACTAATGGAAAGGAAATAGGTGATACTTTATTTAAATCTTAATGTGGAAAGAACGCTTTACTCTAGCAATTTCTCCTCATTCTTCTATCTCTTCTAAGGCAAAGACTTTTCTCCAACCATCCCGAATATGCAAATTGTTTCCCTCTATATCACTTGCGTTGATGCCCTCTTTGTGTGTGTGTGTATTGTTTTTAACAGTCTTTGTGTTTTACCAGTGTTGGTCCAAGTAGCTTAATGTTTTGGAATAAATCTACTTAATTTTCAAAGTCTCTGTTACCATTATTGTAGTGAAAAACATGCTTCAGCCCCTTTCTCTAGAAGTCTTAAGCTAGTGGTAGACATTAGTGCCCTCAGAAGAATCCTCTTTGTCTCTAATGAATAGCAGCAAGGCTAGTATTCAATATTTGCATGGAGCAGAATTGTCTGGCAAAGGCAATAAGCAGTGAAAAGCAGATACATAGTCCAAAGCTTAGAATTCACCAGAAAACAAAGAAGTATGGTTCAAAAAAGGAAGACAGTTTCATCTGTTTAATAAATTAAGAAGGCATAAAATATCTGTTATTTGTTTTGTAAGCAGAGGTCAAAAGCCCAATATTTTTCAAGGGAATACATATCATCGTTTCATTCCAATTAACCTTATAAAGCAGAAAATAAATATTTTTGAAAAATATTTCTGACAGCTGTAAGGGCAGAAATTGATTTAAAGGAAGTTTCTTATTAAGATAAATGGAGACCTGTGTTGAGTTTAGTGTTCAATCAAATTTCCAAGTCAAGAATCTGAAAGATGAGGTTCTTGAGAAAGTGGCACAAAAGCTGACTTGAAGACCCCTGCTCACCTCCTATAAGACACTGAACAGATGTCTAGGGAAAACACACTCCTGTGTTCTCCTCCTTTACTGTTCACACAGAACACTTCACTTCTGACACTTCTGGTCACCAAGTATGGGGAGTTTTCCCCTACATCAAGAAATTCTCTGTGACACCTGCTGAGTGTCCTATAGTTCAATTTAGTTCTGACACTATCTACCTGGAGTTAGCGTCAGATCCCACAAGTTATGACTTCAGTTCTACACAACTGCCCCCCCCACTTCAGACACTGATTGTAAGTCCCAGATTTTCACCTGTACTTCAGATCAACAGGCTATAAATTAGGGGTCCTTCGACCCCTTCCTTTGGTTCAATAATTTGCTAGAATGGCTCACAGAACTCAGAGAAACATTTACATTTACCACTTTACTACAAAGGATATAATAAAGGATATAAATGAAGAGATACATAGGACAAGGGATGTGGGAAGGAGCTTCTATACCCTCTCTGTGAGCACTTTCAGTGTGTACACCAACCCAGAAGCTCTCTGAACTCTTCACTTTTGGGAATTTTGTGGAGGCTTCATCATGAGGCATGATCAATCATTAACTCAGTCTCCAGGCTCTCCCTCCTCATTGGAGGATGGGGGTGCGGGGCAGCTATTTCCAAGGTTCTAATCATGGCTTGGTCTCTCTGGGGATCAACCCACATCCTGAAACTATCCAGGAGTCCACCAACAGTCACCTCAATAGAACAAAAGACACTCCTGTCACCCAGGAAATTCCAAGGGATTTTGGAGTGCAGGGTAAAAGAACCAAATATTAGAATAATAGGTGGAGGTCACAGTTTTGTGATGACATATCAGCCAGGCAGAATCAAGTACATACTCAGAATACTTATAACAAATGTATCTCTCACTGCAGCTAAGAATAGTGCTCATGAAAGGGAGCAATTCAGACAGGGTTCACAAGGATTCTTCTTCAAGTACGACAAGGACTACCCTGGTGTTATTATCATTTAGAAAATTACAATGATTTTAGGAGCTCTGTGCCAGGAACTGGAGGCAGAGGGCAATATATATATATATTCATATAGTCAATTATTTCAAAACAAGAAATGTCCAGAAGTGTTTCAAAGAGCAAGGCTAGTCTCCTAAAGCAATGACCAAGGTTTATTATTTTTTTCCTTTTCTGATATTAAAGATAAAATTAATATATATTACTCATAGCATTCTGCACATAGTGTATGTCTAGACTTTATTTAATTTAATTTATTTTTTATTTTTTAAATAAATTTCTATTTATTTATTTATGGCTGCGTTGGGTCTTTTTTTTTTTTTCAGACTTTAACTTATCCCAAGGCAGACTTGTTGCAAAATACTGTGATTCTAAATCTAACAACTTAGAAAAGTGACACAATATTAATTTTAGAGCCAATCTAATAGAAGATCTAATTATCATAATGCTCGTACAGGGAAGGTTTTCTGTAACAAGGTGTTATGAGGCTAATGTTATCGTTAGTTAAGTTAAAAATGTTTCAAAACTTCCTAGGAAAAGTAAAAATAAATTGAAGACCTTGGTACATAAACAGGAAAGAAATAAGAATCTAGAGAAATTTATATATTTTTAAATAGTACCATGAAAAACAGAATTAGTATCATCAGTTATTGAGTTAAAATCTTACTCAAAAATAAAATTCTAAAACTTTTGAAGAAAACATATAAATATATTTTACACAAGTGAATGTGCTATTCAAATCTTCAATGTATGATATGTTTCAGGACCATGTCTGTGACTAACCCTTATTTATAGGATATTTAAATTCTATACAACTTTATAATTAATATTCTACAATTTTGTAATCAAGATACTCAACATTATAGAAGAACCATTCAACTTGAATGAGTTTTGCTGACTATAGTAAATTCAGACTGTAGTATCTAGAATAATTAAATCAGTCTGCATTAATAAGTCACCATTATGTATCTACTATCTAAACAAGGTTTAGTAACAGAGATTGAAGATATAAAACATATTATTGGAATTACAATGTAGAAATTTCTTTAAGAATAAAAACTAGAATTAACACAGGTCTTTACACAAATATAGGCTGTTTCATAATTAAAGAGTTATTATCATTACTAGAGATAGAAGAGGCTAAAGAGAGGAAATTCATTAAAAATAAAATCTTAAAATGAAAAGGTTTAGTAGAGACTGCAAATGGGAGATAGATGGGAGGTGTTGAAAGCCAGGCTGCTGGTCTGCCTAAAACTAATTTGAATCAGCTCTAGATACTTTATATGAGTTTTTGAATGCTAAAATATTTTTCCCTTAAAAATCTATAAGTTCCCCATAATAACGCTGGCTTAATGCGAGTATATTTTCACATATTCCAAACATACCCTTTTCTCTGATGATTCCAGTTCTGAGAGAAAGAAAGAATGAAAGAAGGAAAGAAGGAATAAAGAATAGGAAGGAGGGAGGAAAGGAAGGAGAAATGGCTTCCATGCATCTGCTGAGACATGTAGCATCTTGATACCCAGAGCTTGAGTGATTTTTGATGTCCAAGTTGCTGACTGGGTTGGGGGGTGGAGGTGGAGGTCAAGGTTTTGTGATGACATATAAATCAGGCAGAATCAAGTACATACTCAAAATACTTATAACAAATGTATCTCTCACTGCAGCTAAGAATAGTGCTGGTGAAAGGGAGCAATTCAGACAGGGTTCACAAGGTTTCTTCTTCAGGTATGACAAGGGCTACCCTGAAAATATACAGGATCATTTTCATTAACAGTGCTGTAAAACATGATGCATAAAGGAGCAATTATGTGATAATAGACTAATACGTGACCACTCGAGTTCAGCTCAAGCTTTCATGGAATTGACAATAGACACAACAGATATATCCTGGAATTTTTAAGGCATTGATCTAACATGAAGTGCTATACCATGCATTCATTTATTCATCTTTTTATTCATTTAATAGAGACTTATAGAAGAATAACCTAAGCAAGGCACACAACTATAGAATGTGGGGATGCAAATATAAAAATGATGGCATGAATATTGCCTTTCGGGAGCTTACAGCTTACTGGGGGACAAGGAGGAGATAAACTCTGCATATGAATTGCTAAAATGCAATGAACCCATAGTAAATGCCAGGGTAAGATTACAGGTAAAGCATTGTACAATTTCACATGAGAGAAAGATTGATTATAGTTGGGAGATAGTGATGCCTTCAGCAGAAGGTGCCTTTGAGCTGAGCTTTGACGGGTGGGTCTGTAGCAGTATTTGGTCACGGTGCTCTACATAAACAGATACAAAGTTATAGAGGCATTTAGCACAGAAATCTAAAAAAAATCTTAATGGGTATGCTTACAAAGATAATTCGGAAGATACTTTAGAATTACTTTGTGCATTTCCATGGACCCAGCAATTCCGTTTCAGTAACTAGCTTGAGAAGCACTAATCTCAATATACAAGGTGGTAGGTACAAGGATGTGGCAGATTTTTAAGAAATGCTGTTAAGCGAGAAGAATACACAGAGCCTAAATAAAATAAGGTAGCATTTGTGCAAACATAAATTACGCACATACATTTTTATAGGTGCATATATGTAATTATGCACACACATATGTTTTTTGAAAGGAAACGAATCAAATTACTAGTATTGGTTTTCTCTGAGAAATGTAACAGAATAGAGGTAACACTTATTTTTATAAGAAAAGTGGATTTGTGCATTTCATGTGTAATCTAAACTAATTAAAAATACTGGCATTAAAGAGTGTATTTAGGAGAAGACCTTCAAGATGGCAGATGAGTAAGACGTGGAGATCACCTTCCTCCCCAAAAATACATCAAAAATATATCAATATGTGGAAGAACTCCTACAAAACACCTACTGAATGCTGGCAGAACACCTCAGACTTCACAAAAGTCAAGAAAACTCCCCACGTACCTGGGTAGGGCAAAAGAAAAAAGAAAAAACAGAGACAAAAGAATAGGGATGAGATGTGCACTTCTGGGAGGGAGCTGTGAAAGAGGATATGTCTCCACACACTAGGGGGAACATTTGGAGCCACAGAGGAGAGCACAGCAACAGGGGTGCAGAGGGCAAAGCGGAGAGGTTCCTGCACAGAGGATCAGTGCCGATCAGTGCCGATCACTCACCAACCTGAGAAGTTTGTCTGCTCAACAGCCAGGGTGGGTGGGGGCTGGGAGCTGAGGTTCCTGCATCAGAGGTCAGATCCTAGGGAGAGGACTGGGGTTGGCATGTGAACCCAGCCTGAAGGGGGTTAGTGCACCACAGCTAACAGGGAGGCGAGTCCGGGAAAAAGTCTGGACCTGCCTAAGAGTCGAGAGACCATTGTTTTGGGGTGCGTGAGAAGAGGAGATTCAGAGCACCGCCTAAATGAGCTCCAGAGACAGGTGTGAGCTGTGGCTATCAGCATGGACCCCAGAGACGGCATGAAATGCTAAGGCTGCTGCTGGAGACAACAAGAAGCCTGTGTGCAAGCACAGGTCACTATCCACACCTCCCCTCCAGGAGCCTGTGCAGCCCACCACTGCCAGGGTCCCATGATCCAGCAACAATTTCACCTGGAGAACACACAGCCAGCCTCAGGCTGCTGCAACGTCATGCTGCCCTCTGCTGCCACAGGCCTGCCCCACATTCCATACCCCTCCCTCCTCCCAGCCTGAGTGAGCCAGAGCCCCCTAATCAGCCGCTCTTTAACTCCGTCCTGTCTGGGCACAGAACAGACGCCCTCAGGTGACCTACACACTGAGGCGGGGCCAAGTCCAAAGCTGAACCCCAGGAGCTGTGCAAACAAAGGAGAGAAAGGGAAATTTCTCCATGCAGCCTCAGAAGCAGCAGATTAAATCTCCAAAATGAACTTGATGTACTCTGCTTCTGTGGAAAACCTGAATAGGCAATGAATCATCCCAAAATTGAGGCGGTAGACTTTGGGAGCAACCGTAGACATGGGGTGTGCTGTATGCAACTGACTAGTTTCTGATTTATATGTTTATCTTAGTTTAGTTTTTAGCACTTGTTATCATCGGTGGATTTGTTTATTGGTTTTGTTGCTCTTTTTTCTTTTTCTTTAATTACTTTTTTATTTTTTAATTTTAATAATTTAAAATTGACTTTTATTTTATTTTATTTACTTATTTTTTCTTTCTTCCTTTTTTTTCTCCCTTTTCTTCTGAGCCATGTGGCTGACAGGGTCTTGGTGCTCTGGCCAGGTGTCAGGCCTGAGCTTCTGATGTGGGACAGCCAAGTTCAGGATATTGGACCACCAGAGAACACCCGGCCCCACATAATATCAATCAGCAAGAGCTCTCCCAGAGATCTCTGTCTCAATGTTAAGACCCAGCTCCACTCAATGAACAGCAAGCAAAAGTGCCAAACAACTAGCAAGACAGGAAAACAACCTGACCCATTAACAGAAGGATGCCTAAAATCATACAAAGTTCACAGATACCCCAAAACACACCACTGGACACGGGCCAGCCCACCAGAATAAAAGATCCAGCTTCATCCACCAAAAAACAGGCACCAGTCTCCTCCACCAGGAAGCCTACACAATCCACTAAACAAACCTTAGCCACTGCAGGCAGACACCAAAAACAATGGGAATATGAACCAGCAGCCTGCAAAAAGGAGACCCAAACACAGTATGTTAAGCAAAACGTGAACAGAGAGAAACACACAGCACATGAAGGAGCAAGGTAGAAACACACCAGACCAAACAAATGAAGAGGAACTAGGCAGTCTACCTGAAAAAGAATTCAGAATAATGATAGTAAAAATGGTCCAAAATCTTGGAAATAGAATGTAGAAAATACAAGAAACATTTGCAAAGGACATAGAACGACTAAAGAAAACAAGCAATGATGAAAAACACAATAAATGAAATTTAAAATTCTCTAGAAGGAATCAAGAGCAGAATAACTGAGGCAGAAGAATGGATAAGTGACCTGGAAGACAAAATAGTGGAAATAACTGCTGCAGAGCAAAATAAAGGAAAAAGAATGAAAAGACTTGAAGTCAGTTTCAGAGACCTCTGGGACAACATTTAACACACCAACATTCGAATAATAGGGATCCCAGAAGAAGAGGAGAAAAAGAAAGGGACTGAGAAAATATTGAAGAGGTTATAGTTGAAAACTTCCCTATATGGGAAAGGAAATAGTCAATCAAGTCCAGGAAGTGCAGAGAGTCCCATACAGGATAAATCAAAGGAGAGACATGCCAAGATATATATTAATCAAACTATCAAAAATTAAATACAAAGAAAAAATATTAAAAACAACAAGGGAAAAACAACAAATAACATACAAGGGGTTCCTCATAAGGTTAATATCTGATCTTTCATCAGAAACTCTGCAAGCCAGAAGGGAGTGGCAGGACATACTTATAGTGATGAAAGGGAAAAACCTACAAGCAAGATTACTCTACACAGCAAGGATCTCATTCAGAGTTGACAGAGAAATTAAAACCTTTACAGACAAGCAAAAGCTAGAGAATTCAGCACCACCAAACCAGCTTTACAACAAACATTAAAGGACTTCTCTGGGCAGGAAATACAACACAAGGAAAAGACCTACAATAACAAACCTAAAACACGAAAATGGTAATAGGAATATACATATTGATAATTACCTTAAATGTAAATGGATTAAAAGCTCCCACCAAAAGACACAGACTGGATGAATGGATACAAAAACAAGACCTGTATATATGCTGTCTAAAAGAGACCCACTTCAGAACTAGGGACACATACAGACTGAAAGTGAAGGGATGGGAAAAGATATTCCATGCAAATGGGAATCAAAAGAAAGCTGGAGCAGCAATTCTCATATCAAACAAAATAGACTTTAAAATAGACTATTACAAGAGACAAAGAAGGACACTACATAATGATCAAGGGATCAATCCACGAAGAAGATATAACAATTGTAAATATTTATGCACCCAACATAGGAGCACCTCAATACATAAGGCAAATGCTAACAGCCATAAAAGGGGAAACTGACAGTAACACGATCATAGTAGGGGACTTTAACACCCCACTTTCACCAATGGACAGATCATCCAAAATGAAAATAAATAAGGAAACATGCTTTAAATAATACATTAAACAAGATGGACTTAATTGATATTTATAGGACATTCCATCCAAAAACAAGAGAATTACACTTTCTCCTCAAGTGCTCATTGAACATTCTCCAGGATAGATCATATCTTGCGTCACAAATCAAGCCTTGGTATATTTAAAACTGAAATCGTATCAAGTATCTTTTCTGACCATAACACTATGAGACTAGATATCAATTACAGGAAAAAAAAAAACTGTAAAAATACAAACAAATGGAGGTTAAACAATACGCTACTAAATAACCAAGAGATCACTGAAGAAATCAAAGAAGAAATCAAAAAATACCTAGAAACAAATGACAATGAAAACAAGACGGCCCAAAACCTATGGGAGGCAGCAAAAGCGTTTCTCAGAGGGAAGTTTATAGCAATATAAACCTATTTCAAGAAACAAGAAACACCTCAAACAAACAACCTAACGTTATACCTAAAGGAATTAGAGAAAGAAGAACAAAAAAAAACCCAAAGTTATCAGAATGAAAGAAATTATAAAGATCAGATCAGAAATAAATGAATAAGAAATGAAGGAAATGATAGCAAAGGCCAATAAAACTAAAAGCTGGTTCTCTGAGAAGATAAACAAAATTCATAAACCATTAACGAGGCTCATCAAGAAAAAAAGGGAGAAGACTCAATTCAACAGATCTAGAAATGAAAATGGAGAGTAAGAACTGACACTGCAGAAATACAAAATATTATGAGAGATTATTACAGCAACAATATTCCAATAAAATGAACAAGTTGGAAGAAATGGACAAATTCTTAGAAAAGCACAACCTTCTGAGACTGAACCAGGAAGAAATGGAAAATATAAACAGAACAATCAGAAGCACTGAAATCAAAACTGTGATTAAAGATCTTCCAACAAACACATGCCCAGGACCACATGGCTTCACAGGAGAATTCTATCAAACATTTAAAGAAAAGCAACACCTATCCTTCTCAAACTCTTCCAAAATATAACAGAGGGAGGAACACTCCCAAACTCATTCTACCAGGCCACCATCACCCTGATGCCAAAACCAAAGAAAAATGTCACACATAAAAACAAAACTACAGGGCAATATCACTGATGAAAATAGATGCAAAAATCCTCAAGAAAATACTAACAAACAGGATCCAGCAGCACATTAAAAGGATCATACACCATGATCAAGTGGGTTTTATCCCAGGAATGCAAGGATTCTTCAATATACACAAATCAATCAATGTGATACACCATATTAACAAATTGAAGGATAAAAACCATAAGATGATCTCAATAGAAGCAGAAAAAGCTTTGAACAAAATTTAACAACCATTTATGATAAAAAAAAAAGAAAGTCAGCATTGAAGGAACTGACCTCAACATAATAAAGGCCATATATGACAAACTTGCAGCCAACATCGTTATCATTGGTGAAAAACTGAAAGTATTTCCACTAAGATCAGGAACAAGACAAGGTTGCCCACTCTCACCACTATTATTCAACATAGTTTTGGAAGTTTTAGCCACAGCAATCAGAGAAGAAAAAGAAATAAAAGGAATCCAAATTGGAAAACAAGAAGTAAAGCTGTCACTGTTTGCAGATGACATGATACTATACATAGAGAATCCTAAAGATGCTACCAGAAAATTCCTAGAGCTAATCAATGAATTTGGTAAAGAAACAGGATACCAAATTAATGCACAGAAATCTCTTGCATTCCTATACACTAATAATGAAAAATCTGAAAGAGAAATTAAAGAAATACTTCCACTTACCACTGCAACAAAAAGAATAAAATACCTAGGAATAAACCTAACTAAGGAGACAAAAGACCTGTATGCAGAAAACTATAAGACACTGATGAAAGAAATTAAAGATGATACAAACAGATGGAGAGGTATACCATGTTCTTGGATTGGAAGAATCAACATTGTGAAAATGACTATACTACCTAAAGCAATCTACAGATTAAATGCAATCTCTATCAAACTACCACTGGCATTTTTCACAGAACTAAAAGAAAAAAATGTTACAATTTGTATGGAAACACCAAAGACCCCGAATAGCCAAAGCAATCTTGAGAAACAAAAACGGAGCTGGAGGATTCAGGCTCCCTGACTTCGAACTATACTACAAAGCTACAGTAATCAAGACAGTATGGTACTAGCACAAAAACAGAAATATAGATCAATGGAACAGGACAGAAAGCCCAGAGATTAACCCACGCACATATGGTCACCTTATCTTTGATAAAGGAGGCAGGAATGTACAGTGGAGAAAGGACAGCCTCTTCAATAAGTGATGCTGGGAAAACTGGACAGCTACATGTAAAAGTATGAGATTGGATCACTCCCTAACACCATGCACAAAGATAAGCTGAAGGTGGATTAAACACCTAAATGTAAGGCCAGAAACTATCAAACTCTTAGAGGAAAACATAGGCAGGACACTCTATGACATAAATCACAGCAAGGTCCTTTTTGACCCACCTCCTAGAGAAATGGAAATAAAAACAAAAATAAACAAATGGGACCTAATGAAACTTAAAAGCTTTTGTGCAGTAAAGGAAACCATAAACAAGACCAAAAGACAACCCTCAGAATGGGAGAAAATATTTGCAAATGAAGCAACTGACAAAGGATTAATCTCCAAAATTTATAAGCAGCTCATGCAGCTTAATAACAAAAAAAAAACAACCCAATCCAAAAATGGGCAGAAGACCTAAATAGACATTTCTCCAAAGAAGATATACAGACTGCCAACAAACACATGAAAGAATGCTCAACATCACTAATCATTAGAGAAATGCAAATCAAAACCACAATGAGATATCATTTCACACCAGTCAGAATAGCCATCATCAAAAAATCTAGAAACAATAAATGCTGGAGAGGGTGTGGAGAAAAGGGAACCCTCTTACACTGTTGGTGGGAATGTAAATTGATACACCCACTGTGAAGAACAGTATGGAGGTTCCTTAAAAAACTACAAATAGAACTACCATATGACCCAGCAATCCCACTACTGTGCATATACCCTGAGCAAGCCATAATTCAAAAAGAGTCATGTACCAAAATGTTCATTGCAGCTCTATTTACAATAGCCCAGAGATGGAAACAACCTGAGTGTCCATCATCGGATGAATGGATAAAGAAGATGTGGCACATATATACAATGGAATATTACTCAGCCATAAAAAGAACCGAAATTGAGCTATTTGTAATGAGGTGGATAGACCTAGAGTCTGTCATACAGAGTGAAGTAAGCCAGAAAGAGAGAGACAAATACCGTATGCTAACACATATATATGGAATTTAAGAAAAAAAAATGTCATGAAGAACCTAGGGGTGAAACAGGAATAAAGACACAGACTTACTAGAGAATGGACTTGAGGATATGGGGAGGGGGAAGGGTAAACTGTGACAAAGCGAGAGAGAGGCATGGACATATATACACTACCAAACGTAAGGTAGATAGCTAGTGGGAAGCAGCCGCATAGCACAGGGAGATCAGCTCGGTGCTTTGTGACCACCTGGAGGGGTGGGATAGGGAGGGTGGGAGGGAGGGAGACGCAAGCGGGAAGAGATATGGGAACATATGTATATATATAACTGATTCATTTTGTTGTGAAGCTGAAACTAACATACCATTGTAAAGCAATTATACTCCAATAAAGATGTTAAAATGAAAAAAAAAAGAGGCAAGAATATACAATGGAGAAAAGATAGCCTCTTCAATAAGCTGTGCTGAGAAAATGGACAACTACATGTAAAAGAATGAAATTAGAACACTCCCTAACACCATACACAAAAATAAACTCAAAATGGATTAAAGACCTAAATTTAAGGCTAGACAGTATAAAACTCTTAGAGGAAAACATAGGTAGAAGACTCTATCACATAAATCACAGCAAGATCCTTTTTGAACCACCTCCTAGAGAAATGGAAATCAAAACGAAAATAAACAAATGAGTCCTAAAGAAACTTAAACGCTTTCGCACAGCAAAGAACCATAAACAAGAGGAAAAGACATCCCTCAGAATGGGAGAAAATATTTGCAAATGAAGCAACCGACAGAGCATTAATTTCCAAAATTTACAAGCAGCTCATGCAGCTCAATATCAAAAAAACAAACAACCCAGTCTAAAAATAGTCAGAAGACCTAAATAGACATTTCTCCAAAAAAAATACAGATTGCCAACAAACACATGAAAGGATACTCAACATCAGTATTCATTAGAGAAATGCAAATCAAAACTAGAATGATGTATCTCCTCACACTGGTCAGAATGGCCATCATCAAAAAATCTACTAACAGTAAATGCTGGAGAGGGTTGGAGAAAAGGGAACACTCTTGCACTGTTGGTGGGAATTTAAATTTATATAGCCACTATAGAGAACAGTATGGACGTTCCTTAGAAAACTAAAAATAGAACTACCATGTGACCCAGCAATCCTACTACTGGGCATATACCCTGAGAAAACCATAATTCCAAAAGAGACATGTATCACAATGCTCATTGCAGCTCTATTTACAATAGCCAGGACATGGAAGCAACCTAGGTGTCCATCGACAGATGAATGGATAAAGAAGATGTGGCATATATATATAATTGAATATTACTCAGCCATAAAAAGAAACGAAATTGAGTCATTTGTAGTGAGGTGGCTGGACCTAGGGTCTGTCATGCAGAGTGAAGTAAGTCAGAAATAGAGAAACTAATACCGTATGCTAACACATATATATGGAATCTAAAAAAACAAAATGGTTCTGAAGAACCTAGTGGTAGGACAGGAATAAAGACACAGATGTAGAGATTGGACTTCAGGACACGGGGAGGGGGAAGGGTAAGCAGGATGCAGTGAGATAGTGGCTTGGACATATATACACTACCAAATGTAAAAAAGGTAGTTAGTGGGAAGCAGCTGCACAGCACAGGGAGATCAGCTTGGAGCTTTGTCACCACTTGGAAGGGTGGGATAGGGAGCTTGAGAGGGAGACGCAAGAGGGAGGGTATATGGGGATATATGTATAGCTGATACACTTTGTTATACAGCAGCAACTAACACAACAATGTAAAGCAATTATACTCCAATAAAGTTGTTTAAAAAAAAGTGCATTTAGATAAATAGTGCACTTCCCCCAAATAACCAAAAGCACTCACATTTTTTTCAGTCCTCTGGAATGACCTTGTTTTTCTTGGTTCTTTACTGATTACCCACTTGACTTTCATAAATACCTTTTCATATTATTATTTAATTTTTTCTTAGTAAAGTGGGATACCGTCCTTCTTAGTTATGATAGAATTTTCTCATAAGAATTTTACACAAAGTACATTACAAATATCAAAAGATGAGTACATGGAGGAAAAAAAAATTGATTATTATTATTTTCCTCTTCCTATCTTGGGGACATACTCTGCTTGGAATGTGGTGGCTAAACATGTCACTTCATAATGTATTAGAAGAATTCCCATTAATAGTAAAAATTCTGGGAGAGGACAGGTGAATAGAAATACAATTACCACACTGGATTCTTGCCAAGATAACCAGGATCATTTCTCTGTCAAAAAGTGCTAAGAATCTGTTTCAGGCATGCTATGTCAGAACCTCTGTTTTGCATCTCACTGGAAATCATGGCCACTGTCAGCACAGCAGGTCTTAACAATGTGTTCTGAGGCTGACTGATGGGGTCTCAGCAGAATGGAAGGTGCCTCTTATCTCATTCCCTACCTCCTTCCACTCTCTTAGCAACTCCCCTTTCTCCCTGAGGGATAACCTATGAAGCAGATATGGTTAAAGCCCTGCATCCGTGAGAGTGGCAGCCTGATGCTGCTGAGACCAGAGAGTCTAAGTGCCAATTGTGAAGGAAGCAGATGCAGCAGGGGCTGAGACATGAGAGGATCCTTCTCAGAGGTGGTGGGATTTCTTTCAAATGTCATATCCTGTTGCTCCATTATTTTTTAGTAATATTTAGAGGACTTCAGCAATTATATTTGAAATAGGGGTGGGGGTGGGAATTGGCATAGCCTTGAATTTTATTTCAACCTGTAAAATATTTAGGACTTCCACATATATTCTTCTAAATAATATAACTTGCCTTTATTAGAGATCTTTGGTTCATTTCAACCTTTGGTCCCTGAACTTCATTTTGTCTTTTGAATTATTAAACTTCATAGAAAATAATCTGCTATCCTAGGCATTGGTCTGGCTACAACACTTTCCTATACTTGAAATACTCCTCACTAGTCAAAAAGTGTCCCGGAAAGACATATTTGTACAGCCCAAAACCTTGGCTTTCTGATTTCCCCAGAGTTGTACATCAAGATATTAGCACTAATATAACTCTATGTGGTGCCCAGTAAGCTGGCATTGTCCCATTCTTACCAGGCCCTAGGAGGGATACCTTATTTGGCACTTCAAGCTGGCATTGCTTCTCTGTGTGCTGTTATAGGAAAAATTGAATGCCAGAACAGGGAGGCATTTTGTGGCAAGAACACCAGAGAAATATTTAGACCACAGCATTTGCTGATCCATGTTTTTTACTATGGTTGTTATTTTTATTTTTACAAAGGTAGGGAATCTTCTCAGTAAAGAATAAATTTGAAATTATTTCTGCCTCGTTTGCAGCTTTACTTTTTTTGTGTGTGTGTGATACGCAGGCCTCTCACTGTTGTGGCCTCTCCCGTTGCGGAGCACAGGCTCCGGACGCGCAGGCTCAGTGGCCATGGCTCACGGGCCCAGCAGCTCCGCAGCATGTGGGATCTTCCCAGACCGGGGCATGAACCCATGTCCCCTGCATCAGCAGGTGGACTCTCAATCACTGCACCACCAGGGAAGCCCCGCAGCTTTACTTTTGAACATATCGTGAACACACAGAAAAACCTCTTGAATTAAAAGAACATTTTATTTGAGTATATTGTATGTGAGTTTTCATTTATACTATCTGCTAGTTAGCGCTTATAGGGTCTCTTAATGTGCATATCTGTTTCTGTGGCTTTGGGTCTAAACAGCATGAGTGTGGGGAATGAGGTTGTAGTAGGGGTAAGACTTCCAGGTGGCTCCCTAATGAAAAGGGGGACTATACCAAAGGGACAGAGGGTTGTGATAATAGGGCTCTGATGACAGAAGGAAGAGTCACAAAGGAAAGAGAAATCTGTCTACAGATGAAGGAAGAAAGGCTGAGGCTGTAACTGCTCTGGGATATTGAAGGAAACTATGCCTCTCATCAGGCATTGCTTGTATGATGCAATACATGTTTAAATAATTATAAGTTCCAAGTTTTACTTAAGTTAGAAGAGAGAAAAAGGTTCACAGCCCCACCCTCACCGCTACCTTTAATAAAGAACCATAGTTAAAGGAATACCAAATATCAGTGTTCAAACAAGATAAATACTCCAAACGAGACATGGGTTAAAATAAAGCAATAGCAGGTTATCAGGACTGGTGTTCCAGATTCTTTAAAACATTTAGAAAATTATCAACAAAAATTCATCTTGAATGTTTTGCCTTTTAGTAGCTTAACAGTGAAGAAGACTAGAACAAATAATTTCTCGAGGTTTCTTTAATATCCAACTCTCCATAATTTCCAAACTAATACTTATAATGAGTCACTTTTTCCTTAGTTTCCACTAACAGGTTATTGAAGAATATGAGTATCACATGAATTATTCTTGCCACCTTCTACCCACAAAGCAAAGTCAGTCCATTTTATAATTAAGTGGTGCAGTTTATTAGTTAAAATAATAAAATGATCATAGGTCACTACTTCATGTAAACTGCAAAAAAATTATGTTCGGTTTTCTAACAAGATATGACACATTCATCTCTTCAATTGTAAACATCTTTGGTTACACAGCTCTGAAGGACATCATAAATCTCTGTCTACATTAGGAAATTAGTTAATTACTTTCTTATTTAGTATGTGTCTTAAAATGATAACTCACACTATTCTGATTAGAATAAGAAGTCTTGATTTGTAGGACATGTATATGGGTATGCAAAAATAGGCACACAGTAAAGCCTAATTTGATAAAAGAATCCTGAAAGCACTGTTTATGTTGATTAATTTTTGTAAATAGCAAAAACAAATGGAGGTTTGCCTCAAAGATAGAAATTGTCCATGATGAGACTAAATTGTATTTGATAGTGCAATCTTATAATTGTGACTCAATTAAAATTATATTGCTATGACTTATATACCTCAAAGGTTTTTAAGGTTCTTATTTTCTATTATCTGAATTCTAAAATAGGTATAGTGAAAATACTGGTATTCCAATATTGCCTAGATATGATCACATTCTCATTCATTGTAAAGACCAATGGAAAATAACTTCATCATTTCTTTAATTAAAAAAAACAGTTTTATTAAAACTGCCTTATTGGCACAGTTTATTGGTGGATATTTTAAGATGAATAAAGAACAATCAAATATCCATGTGAAAAGGGAAAAGATACTGTGTTCCTAGACTTATGTGTTTTAGTGTGACTTCCCATTGATAAGCTCTTTGTATGGATGTATACATGCTTACATAAATATATACTGAGTGCTAGTCATTGTTAGTAACTATCAAAATAAACTGTTCTAACTAGAGTAGATTTTTGACTCAGTCTAACTACTGGGCTCATTAGACTCAATACTTGAAGTAATATATCCAAAAATAACCAAAACTCTTCTGACTGTGGCCATGACTTAATAACTTACACCAGACTAGTTTTTCTACCATAAATAAGTATAAAGCAGGACAAAACATACTAAGCAACACTTTTCAGACATGGGAGAATAGGCAGTGCAGGAATGTGATTCTTAACAGAAGAGAAACACATGTGGTAATTCCTACGGTTACTCCAGCTTTCTTCCTTATGGTACTTTCCAGACAACAATATAGGGAAATGGAGCCTAAGCAAAGCATGGTGATATTGCTGAGCTGATGAAGCAGAATTCTGAGCTCAGTCTACTGAAGTGGCTGGAAGTTAGAGTGTAGGATATTGGAAAGGAGGTTACTGCACAGAGTTTGTCTTTGGATAAACCTTGAACTGTGCAAATGCAAGATGAAATTGCGTGAGGCCTAGTTACTGGGAAGCTGAGCACTGAACAGAGATTACTTGGGCTAAAAAATACAAGGATATGTAGGAATTTCAGCCTGACAGAGTAGAGAGACCATGCTAAATACTTTAGGTTTTCAGTTGAGATTCCAAAAGGTCATACCTTGAAAGGAGAACTACTTACATCATTTTGTAAGGCCTAACCTAGGCTTATTTTAACAAAGCTTAAAATCAAGCTTGATTAATATCACATTAATCCAGCAGTAAATCAATTGCCCTCCTAGAACAAAACTGATTACTCTTTAAAGAAAGGCAACCAAATCCAGACTCTCAACACTGCAGTATTCAAACTATTAATTTTTTTTTACTTAAAAATATATAAGGAAGCAGAAAATTGTTGCCTATAATTAAGAAAAACAATGTGAAGAGAACCAAAAATGCAATTTTTGAACTATGATATGAGATATAAACATCAATATTTAATATATTTTAGGAAAGATAAATGTACTGGTTGGAAAAAAAGGAGACTGTCAATAGAGTAATAGAAATGATAAAACAAAATGAAATAGAAATTCTCAAACTAAGGGGTAAAATACAAAAAGAAATGTATGGGATGAGATAACAGCAGACTGGAAAATATAAGGGAAATGATCAGTGAAGTTGAAGAAACAGAAAGATAAATTATCTAAACAGAAATTTAGAGGGAGGAAAAAAAGCAGGTAAAAATTAAGACAATCTGTCATCTGTGGGAAGATACAAAAAAACATAACATTTCAGTGATTTGAATGTCAGAAATCAAGGGGAGAGAAATGAGTGAGAAAAGAATTTTGAAAAAAATTTTTGAAAAAATAATGCTGAGAAGTATTTACTTGTGGTAAAAATATCAACCCACAGACTCAAAAAGCTCAATGAGTCTCAAGAAGAATAAACAGTGAGAAAACCATACCTAGCATGTTATAGTCCAACTGCTCAAAATAACAATAAAGAAAAAAATCTTAAAAGCAACTGGGAGCTAAAGGAATTATATGCCTGAGAACAATAAGAAATCCTAACAACTTTTCCTTAGAAACAATGCAAGCACCGACCTGTATGGAATGACATTTTTAATGTTTTGGGAGGAAAAATATCACCATTCTAGAATTCCATATCAAGTAAAATGCTGTTAGAAAATGGAAGACAATATAAAGACATTTTGAGATAAACCAAAGATGAATTAATTTTGACCAGTAGTATGCAATACAAGAAATGTAATAAATAGTTCTTTATGTACAAGGAGCATTATCTCAGATATAATATTGGATCTATGTAAAGAAATTAAGACCACCAGACTAACATAAACTGGAAGTTTGTGTCCCTCCAAAATTCATATGTTTAAACCTAATTCCCTATGTAATGGTATTTAGAAGTGAGGCCTTTGGAAGGTGATTAGGTCATGAAGGCGGAGTCCTCACTGTAGGATTAGTACCCTTATGAAAGAGACCTCAGAGAGCTCTCTTGTTCCTTCCACCACGTAAGGACACAGAGGAAAGAGGGTCATCTATGAAACAGGAGGCAGGACCTCACTAAACACCAGATCTTCCAGTGCCTTGATTTTAGACTTCCCAGTCTCCAGAACTGTGAGAAATAAATTTCTGTTGTTTATAAGCCACCCAGTCTATAGTATTCCATTATATCAGATAGAAACCTGTAGGTACAGAGGGTCAACTGTACATACATTTCCACAATTATATCCTTTTAGTGGTTTTCAGTTTGTAAATTGAAATGAATATTATTATTTTTCTTATATCAACAAATCACTTTGTTTTTGAACTTATATGTCTAACCCCAATGAAAATCTTCTCACTTCCCTCTCACCTCTTGCTACCACCCTCTATGTTTTCAATGGTAACAACCTTCTCTAACGCATTTGTTAATTTTAAGAGACCCGCTGCTTTCAACTACCATTATATTTGTCTGCTGTAAACATTATTAATTGATGTAGTTCCCCTAACTCTCAGTTCTGTATTACTTTATCCATTTTTCTCCATGATAATATGGGTCAGTTGGTTTTAAGGCTTAATAAAAGCATTATATACCTTTTGTTTAATTTTTCCCAATTTCAGAAACTGATCTCTGATATATACATCAGAAAGAGCACAAACACACAAAGGCAATTTTTGGTTAAGGTTCCAAACAGGTTATTATCATATAGTAAGACAAGTAGAATTCTTTCCAGACTGTGACTGTGCTCCTGCAAAAGGAATGCTCCCTAGAGGAGATGCCACTTCCCCAAACTCCCTAATTCATCCATTTTTCAGACACATTTCAATATGAATGACACTGAAAAATCCATTCCTGAGAATGGAAACTAGATGAACTTTTGAAATCTGGGTAGGCTCCAAAATCTAACTAAGACAGCTCCAACTGAGTGGCCTTGTTCAGGGACAATTTAGCCATATTTTTAGATACATCAGATTGATGGCAAGAAAAGCCAAAATGAACGTGTGAAATGACAGAAATATTTGGCCAAATGTAACCTGTAATTTTACTTTCCCTGTATCCTCCAGCATATTGAGGATGTTATGCAGTGGGAGCGGATAAATAAGTACTTATTCCCAGCTGGCTCTGTGCTTGAGAAGCCCTGGAGCTATGACAAGGGATTTAAAACAAATAAAACCAACTACAACAATGAGGAAAAAGATAAACCTTCCTCTCTTCTCATGTTGTCCTTGCTAAAATTGTCATTTAAGTGTCCAAACAGCTGTGCCTATGCTGGGTTGCCAGCTGATTAAGAGTAAATCTGCTTATAAGAATCAGTTTAAATCTAACTGAGGGCTTACTATGGATGAGTTTGATAGCTCATTTCCTGCATCTCCCTCTCTTTATAATGCTGTTTATCTCACTTATCAGTGAGGAGTTAAATAATTTTGCAGTACAATAATAGTAGTAGTCATAGTAGTAACAATAAAAATGTGTTATAATTTATTGAACATGATGAAATAGGCACTGTTGTAGATCCTCTATAGACACTATCACATTTAATTCTTATATCAATCCTTTGATGCTAGTCCTATTTATTATTGTTTCAGAGGGAATTTATTAAATTGCCTAAAGTCACATAGCTAACAAGAATTGGAACAAGGATTCAAGCCCAGCCCATCTGGTTGGAAAATACACTCTCAATCTAAACTAAACTATAGAAATAACTATATCTTACAATACCCTCGACTCTCACCCATAAGCTTGGTAATTTTTTCTTTACTTTAGGTGTTGTAACTTAGCAATTTAGAATGCAGCTTTCACCCTACAGAGAGAAAGCAGACTTTCCTAATGCCAAGTAGAAATCTGCCCTTGAGTATATTCATGGGTGTTGTCATGGCTATGTAGGCCTTTCCATAATAGAGGTGGGAGGCTTCTGGAGAACCCCAGAGCCAGAATCCACAGGGCATCAGTTATGTCACAAATAAGTATGAAGCAGCTGAATTCACATAATTCCCCTTTGAATGATTTCCATCTTGTTCTCACATAAGGAAAAAAAGATGTTTCAATGTCCAGTTCAGGTGGGAAAACCCAAGGATTTCCCTGCAGTCCCTTGGAGGTTATAGGTTAAGTAAAAGGGTGAGAAAAAAGAACTGAAAAGATAACAAACAAAACAAAACAAAAACAAAACAAAAAACCAGGGACCCCAAATGAGCATCACAGCAGTAACACAGAGCACATTTCCTAGAATTCACAGCCAAAAAAATTCTGACAAGCAAATGAATTTCCGTATCATTTGAATCAGGTGGCCGTAAATGGATAGCTAGCTGTTTCTCACCAAAAATGGCAATCCTGCTCTGGCCCTGAGAGATAACACACAGTCCTGAACTACACAGTTGCTTCAGCTGTCTCACAATAATTGATGTACATTAGGCTATTATCATTGTGAAAGAAGTTATTATTTTTTTTTCCCTGTGACAAATCTAAAAACCCACAGAAGAAAACCACTAGCTTGTCTAGGTATAAAAGCCATTACTTTTGTTGTCTGCATTTGAGACACAGACCAGCTGGTTTTCAAAACAGTTAAGACATTTAGGATATATGCAATGAGATTAGCCTTACTTGATGGCAATGTAATTACTCTGTTTATTCGTTTTAATGATCCTATAAAAGAGAATGAGATATGATGCTAGTGCAGAACAAGGAAAGGGATCTGGAAAGGCAAGTGTGACATTCCTTAGAAGCAGAATATGAAGCTGGTGAGCACAAGATAAGCCAGGATTTGTTGGATGCAGCTCCCTGTCTTCTACCGAGTATGGAAACCAAGTGGATCAGGAAATGACCTTTCTTGGCAGGCATCTTTTGTAGCCCTGGGCTGGTCAATACAGTGACTCACCTTTGATGGAGAAAATCTGTAATCATTGCTTTTGGATAATGCTTAATTCTATCTACTTTTGTTTTACAAATTGAACCACATAACAATTAGAGACAGGCTTTGAGACTTTTAGCAGTTATTTAATTCAAACTTCAACCCCAGGGCAGAAATCTCTTTCCAGAACAATGCTGATCAATCTTATCCAGTATCTGGTTAAATATTGTTGTTGATGAGTCAGCTTTACTTTTGGAAGCATCCTTTCCAACATTTGGGTTTGTCTAATGGTTATAACATCTTCCCTTAAACTGAGTAGAAATTCATGTCACTGAAACATTCATTCGATCAGTTCTAATTCTTTCTAAGCATTCCATATTAACTTTAGTTTGTTGTGCTTTATCTATTCCTATTTTGAATGCACCAGACATATTATCCTTTAGATTTTTCCTCCAAAAACAAAATTCACCCATTTAAGAAGAAGATTATTGTAGAATTAATGTGTGGTAGAAACTGGGGCTACTACAGTGAATAAGAGACATGGTGTGTTACACAGTTTATGGCTTAATGTGGTTACAGAGAAGTAAACAGTTTTGTAAATTATGATAAAATGCACTAGGTGCTATTATAGCACTTGAGAGGGGAAGCTATTTAGGCCTAGCACTTCACATGTTCCTCACGTATGTGGTTTACAGATCTCTTACCTCTCCAGATACATTCTAAGTTGTCAATTGTCCCTTTTAAGTAGTTAAAAATAATCTAATACTGCAATGTGGACGTACTATCTACCTTAACTGAACACCCTAATATATTTTAGTGAAGTGGCCTAAAAAGTTACTTTTCTTTTATAATAATGCCTTTTTTCATATGAACCTTTATCCAATTAGATCTATGTTATGGGTGGAATGGGGGTGGGATGGGACAGAAGTCCAAGAGGGAGGGGATATATGTATACATATAGCTGATTCACTTCGTTGTACAGCAGAAATTAACACAACATTGTAAAGCAATTATACTCCAATAAAAACAAAATCTATGTTGCCACACATGTATTATACTATGTGTTAAAATCCAAATCCTAGATAATAACATTTATCTTTGTTTAAGTTTGTCATATGGATTTGGGCCAAGAAATACAACCAACTTGACATTTATCTTTTATTATACCACATATTAATCATATATTTCATTCTTAAATGGCCAATAATACCTTCCATGATGTTATCTATTGTAAGATTAAAGACCTACAGTCCCACAATTAATCTTTGCATTTTTTCCTCCTCCCTGCCTTTCTTTTTCAACATTTGTTTCTACCCAGTGTCTATAAATAGTACAATGAACATTTAAAGACCTAAGTATGGCATTATCACACATACCTGAATATATACACAAATATGTAGATACAGATTATTTTTAAAAGATCTAATTGATAGAAACAATGATAATAACAAAAACAAAGGTAAATAATAGTATTGAAGCTATTTTCTATGTTTTGAAAATCTGATTTCTAAAAGATTATTACTAATATTTAATGCTTTGCCTTCATATTTTAAAAATATTTTCTGAAACATTTCCACATAGCTTTTTTCTGTCCTTCTACCTATCCATGGGATTAATTGAAGCCAAATATTATCATTCTTATTTCATAAATAAAAGCTGAGCTATGAAATACCAAAAAGCCAAAGTCACACAGAGTGGTAGTAGAGCCAAGACTAATAACCATACTCCTGACACCCAGTGGACTTTAAATATACTATAGCATAATCAGATTTCAAGTATGTGTGATTATATGCTTATAAGCAAAATCATTACACTTGGTTTTCTTATTATTGATAATTTCATGCCATTGGTTAATGATAGAATAATAGCTCAAGGCCCTCCAAAGCCCCCTCCAGGCTGTGTGGTTTCTTGGGGGCATAGGAGGGAGACCCGAGAGATCAGGAGAGGCAGGTGGGAGGGACCCTGCAGGAGGAGTGGGAGAGGAGCAGAGGGTGATTGCCCTGCCCACTTGGACCTGGGAAGCCTGCTGAGCTCCCAGCTGATCCCCTGCCCTCCAAAACCCACTCCAGGCCTCATGGGTCCTTGGGGTCATAGGTGGGAGGCCAGGGAGGTCAGAAGAGGCAGGCTGGAGGTGCCCTCCCAGATTGGAGGAGCAGGAGAGGAGAGAATGGCATTTGCCCCATCCACTCAAGCCCAGGAATCTTGCTGGGCTCCCAGGTGAGGTCCCTTGCTGTCTGAGACCTGGGGTGGGGGGTACACCTGGGCTCCTTCTGTTCCTTGAGCATAAGGCCCACCCACCACAGCGTCCAGGGCCTTTTCCATCCCAGTGGGTCCTGAGCATTGGCCCAGCCCACTGCCCAAAACTTACCCTTGCTTAGGCCCTGGCCCTCCACAGCCAAGGTTTTCCCCCACCTTTTATTTTCTGTTCCCTCCACTTTTTTACTATTGTGGTACTGATATACCTTCTGGTTGTTGATTCATCTATATTTTTAGTTTTATATTCTTTCTAACGTATCTGTTAGTTTCCTAGTCTAAATTTATTTTTTACTTTGTTATTGTTTTTTTTTCTCTTTGTTTGTTTTGCCATCCCACATGCTTTGTGGGATCTTGGTTCATGAGCCCAGGGTCAGGCCAAAGCTCCTGTGGTGGGAGCTCTGAGTCTGAACTACTGGACTAACAGAGAACCTCAGACCCCAGGGAATATTCATCAGAGTGGGGACTCAAGGAATTCCTCATCTCAGCACCAAAACCACACTCTACCCAATAACCTACAAACTCCAGTCTTGGAAGCCTCAGGACAAACAACCAGTAAGATAGGAACACAATCCCACTCTTAAAAAAAAAAAAAAAAAATCAGAGAGCCAAAAAGTATGTCACAGATGAAGGAGCAAGGTAAAAACCTACAAGACCAAATAAATGAAGAGGAAATAGGAAATCTACCTGAAAAAGAATTCAGAGTAAAGATAGTAAAGATGATCCAGAATCTCAGAAATAGAATGGAAGCACGGATTGAGAAAATACAAGAAATGTTTACCAGAGATCTAGAAAAACTAAAGAACAAACAAATAGAGATGAACAACACAATAACTGAAATGAAAAATACACTAGAAGGAATCAATAACAGAATAACTGAGGCAGAAGAACAAATAAGTGAGCTGGAAGACAAAATGGTAGAAATAACTGCTGAGGAGCAGAATAAAGAAAAAAGAATGAAAAGAATTGAAGACAATCTTAGAGACTTCTGGGACAACATTAAATGCGCCATTTGAAATATAGGAGTCCAAGAAGAAGAAGAGAAAAAGAAAGGGATTGAGAAAATATTTGAAGAGGTTATAACTGAAAACTTCCCTAACATGGGAAAGAAAATACTCACCCAAGTCCAGGAAGCACAGAGAGTCCCATACAGGATAAACCCTAGGAAAAACACACCAAGACACATATTAATCAAACTAACAAAAATTAAATGCAAAGAAAAAATATTAAAAGCAGCAAGCAAAAAACAAAATATAACATACAAAGGAATCCCCATAAGGTTATCAGCTGATTTTTCAGCAGAAACACTTGAGGCCAGAAGGGAGTGGCAGGATATAATTAAAGTGATGAAAGAGAAAAACCTACAACCAAGATTACTCTACCCATCAAGGATCTCATTCAGATTCCATGGAGAAGTCAACAGCTTTCCAGACAAGTGAAAGCTAAGAGAATTCAGCACCACCAAACCAGATTTACAATAAATGCTAAAGAAACTTCTCTAGGCAGGAAACACAAGAGAAGAAAAAGATCCACAAAGACAAACCAAAAACAATTAAGAAAATGGTAATAGGAACATACATATTGATGATAACCTTGAATGTAAATGGATTAAATGCCCCAACCAAAGGGCACAAACTGGCTGAAAGGTTACAAAAAAAAGACCCATATATATGTTGTGTACCAGAGACCCACTTCAGACCTAGGGACACAAACAGACTGAAAGTGAAGGGATGGAAAAAGATATTCCATGCAAATGGAAAGCAAAAGAAAGCTGGAGTAGCAATACTCGTATCAGATAAAATAGACTTTAAAATAAAGACTGTTACAAGAGATAAGGAGGGGCACTACGTAATGATCAAAGGATCAATCCAAGAAGAAGATATAACAATTATAAATGTTTATGCACCCAACATAGGAGCACCTCAATACATAAGGCATATGCTAACAACCATGAAAGGAGAAATCGACAGTAACACAATACTAGTAGGGGACTTTAACATTCCACTTACACCAATGGACAGATCATCCAAAATGAAAATAAATAAGGAAACACAAGCTTTAAATGACCCAATAGACCAGACAGATCTAATTGATATTTATGGAACACTCAACCCCAAAGTGGCAGAAGTCACTCTCTTCTCAAGTGCACATGAAACATTCTCCACCACAGATCACATCTTGGGTCACAAATCTAGCCTTGGAAAATTTAAGAAAATTGAAATCATATCAGACATCTTTTCTGACCACAATGCTATGAGACTAGAAATCAATTACAGGAAAAAAGCACAAATACAAGGAGGCTAAACAGTGTGTTACTAAATAATCAAGAGGTCACTGAAGAAATCAAAGAAATAAAAAAATACATAGAAAGAACTGACAGTGAAAACATGATGACTCAAAACCTATGGGATGCAGCAAAAGCATTTATAGAAATACAATCTTAGCTCAAGAAACAAGAAAAATCTCAAATAAACAATCTAATGCTACATTTAAAACAACTAGAGAAAGAAGAACAAAGAAAACTCAAAGTCAGTAGATGGAAAGAAATCATAAAGATCAGAGCAGAAATAAATGAAATAGAAATAAAAAAAAATAGCAAAGATCAATTAAAAAAAAGCTGTTTCTTTGGGAAGATAACCAAAGTTGATAAATTCTTAGCCAAACTCAACAAGAAAAAAAAGGGAGAGGATGCAAGTCAATAAAATTAGAAATGAAAAAGGAGAAATCACAACTGGCACTGCAGAAATACAAAAGATTATAAGAGATTACTACAAACAACTATATGCCAATAAAATGGAACCACGAAGACATGGACAAATTCTTGTAAAGGTGCAACTTTCCAAGACTGAACCAGGAAGAATCAGAAAATATAAACAGACCTATAACAAGTAATGAAATTGAAACCATAATTAAAAATCCTCCAAAAACAATAGTCCAGGACCAGTCGCTTCACAGGTGAATTCTATCAAACATTTAGAGAACTAACACCCATCCTTCTGAAACTCTTCCAAGAAATTGCAGAGGGAGGAACACTCCTAAATTCATTCTACAAAGCCACGATCACCCTGATATGAAAACCAGAAAAAGATACCACAAAAAAAGAAAATTATAGACTAATATCCCTGATGAACATAGTGCAAAAATCCTGAACAAAATACTAGCACACAGAATCCAACAGCACATTAAAAGGATCATACACCGTGATCAAGTGAGATTTATCCAAGGGATGCAATGATTCTTCAATATATGCAAATCAATCAATGTGACACACAATATTAACAAATTAAGGAATAAAAACCATATGATCATCTCAATAGATGAAGAAAAAGCTTTTGACAAAATTCAATACCCATTTATGATAAAAACTCTCCAGAAAATGTGCATAGAGGGAACATAACTCATCATAATAAAGGCCATATATGACAAACCCACAACAAGCATCATACTCAATGGTGAAAAAATGAAAGCATTTCCACTAAGATCAGGAACAAGACAAGGATATCCACTCTTGCCCCTCTTATTCAACATAGTTTTGAAAGTCATAGCCACAGAAATCAGAGAAGAAAAAGAAATAAAAGGAATACAAACTGGGAAAGAAGAAGTAAAACTGTCACTGTTTTCCAATGACATGATACTATACATAGAGAATCCTAAAAATGCCACCAGAAAACTACTAGAGCTAATCAATGAATTTGGTAAAGTTGCAGAATACAAAATTAAGGCACAGAAATCTCTTGCATTCCTATACACTAATGATGAAAAATCTGAAAGAGAAATTAAGGAAACACCCATTTACCATTGCAACAAAAAGAATAAAATACCTAGGAATAAACCTAACTAAGGAGGTGAAAGATTTTACTCAGAAAACTACAAAACACTGACGAAAGAAATCAAAGATGACATAAACGGATGAGAAATATACCATGTTCTTGGATTGGAAGAATCAATATTGTGAAAATGACTATACTACCCGAAGCACTCTACACATTCAAGGCAATCCCCTTCAAACTACCAACGGCATTCTTCACAGAACTAGAACAAAAAATTTTACAATTTGTATGGAGACACAAAAGACCCCAAATAGCAAAAACAATCTTGAGAAAGAAAAACGGAGTTGGAGGAATCAGGCTCCCTGACTTCAAACTATACGGCAAAGCTACAGTAATCAAGACAGTATGGTACTCACACAAAAACAGAAATATAGATAAATGGAACAGGATAGAAAGCCCAGAGATACACCCATGCACATATGGGCACCTAATTTATGACAAAGGAGGCAAGAGCATACAGTGGAGAAAAGACAGCCTCTTCAACAAGTGGTGCTTGGAAATCTGGACAGCTACATGTAAAAGAATGAAATTAGATCATGATGTAACACCATACAGAAAAATAAACTCCAAATGGATTAGAGACTTAAATGTAAGACCAGACACTATAAGACTCTTGGAGGAAAATATAGGAAAAACATGCTATGACATAAACCACAGCAAGATCTTTTTTGACTCACCTCCTAGAGTGACAGAAATAAAAACAAAAATAAACAAACTGGGAGTTAATCAAACTTAAAGCTTTTGTACAGCAAAGGAAACCATAAACAAGACCACAAGACAACCCTCAGAATGGGAAAAAATATTTGCAAATGAACCAACTGACAAAGGATTAAATCTCCAATATATACAAAGAGCTCATGGAGCTCAATATCAAGAAAATAAACAATACAGTTAAAAAATGGGCAGAAGACCTAAATAGACATTTCACCAAGGAAGACATACAGATGGTCTAGAGGCCCAAGAATAGATGCTCAATATCACTAATTATTAGAGAAATGCAAATCAAAACTGCAATGAGGTATCACCTCATGCCGGTCAGAATGGCCATTAGCAAAAAATCTAGAAACAACAAATGCTGGAAAGGGTGTGGTGAAAATGGAACCATCCTGCACTGTTGGTGGGAATGTAAACTGATACAACCACTATGGAAAATATGGAGGTTCCTTAAAAAACTAAAAATAGAACTACCATATGACCCAGCAATCCCACTACTGGGCATAAACCCTGAGAAAACCATAATTCCAAAAGAGACATGTACCACAGTATTCACTGCAGCACTATTTACAATAGCCACAACATGAAACCAACCTAAATGTCCATTGACAGATGATAAAGAAGATGTGGCACATACAATGGAATATTACTCAGCCATAAAAAGAAACGAAATTGACTTATTTGTAGTGAGGTGGATGGACCTAGAGTCTGTCATACCGAGTGAAGTAAGTCAGAAAGAGAAAAACAAATACCGTATGATAACGCATATATATGGAATGTAAAAAAAAAAAAAAAAAAGTTACTGATGAACCTAGTTCCAGGGCAGGAATAAAGAGGTATACATAGAAAATTGATTTGAGGACATGGGGTGAGAGGGCAATGCAGGAGTGAAGAGAGAGTAGTATCAACATATATACCCTACCAAATGTAAAGTATTGGCTAGTGGGAAGCAGCAGCATAGCAGGGAGGTCAGCTCGGCGGTTTGCAATGACCGAGAGGGGTGGGATAGGGAGGATGGGAGGGAAGCTCAAGAGGGAGGGGATATGGGGACATGTGTATGAATATAACAACAAAAGAAACTAACACAGTATTGTGAAGCAATTATACTCCAAAATAATAATAATAAGACCTCAAAAGCAAACAGTGTCCCCTGCTAACTCAAATGTTATGTGATTAACTGAGAGAGTATATAGTGAATTTGATTATGATGGATTTTAAGCAATTATAGAAATGACAAATACATGCAAAATTCAGCAGGTATAAATTCAGAAGTTTCAAGATGGTCTGCATTGTATAAAGTATAATGAACTTTACATTTCTTGGAAACCTTTCCATGGTTAATAAAAGTTAATCATTCCTTAAATAAAGCTATGTGAGCACTTCAACATACTATAAAGGAGTTAAAATCAAACCACTCTAATTTCTGCATTTTTCTTTTGCTCCTTTCTAATAGGAGAACTATAAACTTGAACCTTCAATAATATCAGAGCCATTGATGTGGTCATTTATTTTTAAAAGGCATTCTATAGCATACTAATTGTTGAATCTAGAAGCTCTCCATTGATACTCCATTTAATAAACAAGCAAGCCAGACACATTTATTTTAAAGTTCAGGTTTAATTAAAAGATAAAACTAGAGTGAGAGAATGGCAATGGAAAGAGGAATGTTGAAATTTTTTGCTTATTATTACAGAGAAGCTTTTATTTTTAACTAATCTCCATTAATGTCAAATAAAAAGGTAGAATTCTTATAGGTTTTTGCACTTTCCTTGTTACCTGCTTCCCTCGGGAAATTGCTTGCATTTCCTCATTCTGGGTTGAAATTCTGTATGAGCTCTTTATTGTCTGGCTGAAAAATTCTGAGAAGTAGTTGCCATAGAGTTTATTTTTGAAATTAAAACACTCTCATTTAATTAGCAATATTTGCTAAACACCTCTGTTTTAGGTTTTGGGGTATTAAGCAGTGAATAAACAGACCCAAAAAACCAAAAACAAACATACAAACAAACAAAACAAACAAAAAGTCCTACCTTGCTGGAACTTACTTTATAATGAATGTACATTTCAGACTCAAGTACAGCTACATATGAATATTAAAAATTTAAGACTAACAGAGAGCTAGTCTGTTAACTATTAAGACTAACAGTTTTTTTTTTGCAGAAAAAAAAACTGATTACATTTTCAAAGATTGTGTTTGGATGTCTAAAATTTTTCAGTATCTGCTTTCAGTACAAAGATAAGAAAGGCCTTACATTGGTACAGGAGAAATGTGAAGAAGGAGAAAGTTGTAGAGTGGAACTAAAATGTGTCTGTAAGATGTGCCAGGAGAAACTAGCTCCCCAAGGCTTGGCTCTCCCAGGGTTTCTTAGTAAATAAGCCACATGCCCTCAGAAGCTACTGAGTTGCATCATGGCCTTCCCCTTTCCTAAAGTGTCCAGGATATAGATAGAAAGAAGAATGAAAACTAGTGGAGAGTTCCCTGGTGGTCCCGTGGCTAGGACTCAGAACTGTCACTGCCATGGCCCGGGTTCAGTCCCTGGCCAGGAAACCAAAAATCTGCGAGCCGCATGGCTTGGCCAAAAAAAAAAAAAAAAAAAAAAAAAATTAAAACTACAGAAATAGCCCTGTATGAATTTCTGAGCCCATATGTTCCTTAAGGATAAAAAATATACAATTCATGTAAGAGAATTTCTTTTTGAGATAAAATATACCACATTTTCTATTAATATTAAGTTTAAAATATATGCAAATACTACCACGTAAAAGAATGTAACAAAACATGAGAAGGAAAAGACCTACAATAACAAACCCAACACAATTAAGAAAATGGTAATAGGAAAATACATACTGATAATTATCTTAAATGTAAATGGACTAAATGCTCCAACCAAAAGACATAGACTGGCTGAATGGATACTAAAATAAGACCCATATATATGCTGTCTACAAGAGACCCACTTCAGACCTAGGGACACATACAGACTGAAAGTGAGGGGATGGAAAGAGATATTCCATGCAATGGAAATTAAAAGAAAGCTGAGTAGCTATTCTCATATCAGACAAAATAGACTTTAAAACAAAGACTATTACAAGAGACAAAAAAGGACACTACATAACGATCAAGGGATCAATCCAAGAAGAAGATATAACACTTGTAAATATCTATGCACCCAACATAGGAGCACCTCAATACATAAGGGAAATAATAACGGCCATAAAAGGGAAAATCAATAGTACCACAATCAGGGTAGGGGACTTTAACACCCCACGTTCACCAATGGACAGATCATCCAAAATGAAAATAAATAAGGAAACACAAGCTTTAAATGATACATTAAACAAGATGGACATAATTGATATTTTTAGGATATTCCATCCAAAAACAACAGAATACACTTTCTTCTCAAGTGCTCATGGAACATTCTCCAGGACAGATCATACCCTGGGCCACAAATCAAGCCTTGGTAAATTTAAGAAAAGTGAAATTATATCAAGTATCTTTTCTGACCAAAACGTTATGAGACTACATATCAATTACAGGAAAAAATCTGTAAAAAATACATACACATGGAGGCTAAAAAATACACTACTTAAAAACAAAGAGATCACTGAAGAAATCAAAGACGAAATCAAAAATTGCCTAGAAACAAAAAACAATGAAAACACGACGACCCAAAACCTATGAGATGTAGCAAAAGCAGTTCTAAGAGGGATACAATCCTACCTTAAGTAACAAGAAACATCTCAAATAAACAACCTAACCTTACACCTAAAGCAATTAGAGAAAGAAGAACAAAAAAACCCCCAAAGTTAGCAGAAGTAGAGAAATCATAAAGATCAGATTAGAAATAAATGAAAAAGAAACAATGGCAAATGTCAAGAAAACTAAAAGATGGTTTTTGAGAAGATAAACAAAATTGTTAAACCATTAGCCAGATTCATCAAGAAAAAAAGGGGGAAGACTCAAATGAATACAATTAGAAATGAAAAAGGAGAAGTAACAACTGACACTGCAGAAATAAAAGGATCACGAGAGATTACTACAAGCAACTATATGCCAATAAAATGGACAACCTGGAAGAAATGGACAAATTCTTAGAAATGCACAACCTTCTGTGACTGAACCAGGAAGAAGTAGATATATGAACAGAACAATCACAAGCACTGAAATTGAAACTGTGATTAAAAATCTCCCAACAAACAAAAGCCAAGAACCAGATGACTTCACAGGCAAATTCTATCAAACATTTAGAGAAGAGCTAACACCTATCCTTCTCAAACTCTTCCAAAATACAGCAGAGGAAGGAACACTCCTAAACTCATTCTACGAGGCCACCGTCACCCTGATACCAAAACCAGACAAAGATGTCACAAAAAAAGAAAACTACACACCAATATCACTGGTAAGCATAGATACAAAAATCCTAAACAAAATACTAGCAAACAGAATCCAAAAGCACACTAAAAGGATCATACACTATGATCAAGTGGAACTTATCCCAGGAGTGAGGATTCTTCAACATATGCAAATCAATCAATGTGATACACCATATTAATAAATTGAAGGAGAAAAACCATATGATCATCTCAATAGATGGAGAGAAAGCTTTTGACAAAATTCAACACCCATTTATAATAAAAACTCTCCAGAAAGTAGGCATAGAGGGAACTTACCTCAACATAATAAAGGCCTTATATGACAAACCCACAGCCAACATGGTCCTCAATGGTGAAACACTGAAACTATTTCCACTAAGATCAGGAACAAGACAAGGTTGCCCACTCTCACCACTACTATTCAACATAGCTTTGGAAGTTTTAGCCAAGCAATCATAGAAGAAAAAGAAATAAAAGGAATCCAAATTGAAGAAGAAGAAGTAAAACTGTCACTGTTTGCAGATGACATGATACTATACATAGAGAATCCTAAAGATGCTACCAGAAAACTACTAGAGCTAATCAATGAATTTGGTAAAGTAGCAGGATACAAAATTAATGCACAGAAATCTCTTGCATTCCTATACACTAATGATGAAGAATCTGAAAGTGAATTTAAGAAAACACTCCCATTTACCATTGCAACATAAAGAATAAAATACCTAGGAATAAACCTACCTAAGGAGACAAAAGACCTGTATGCAGAAAATTATAAGACACTGAGGAAAGAAATTTAAGATGATATAAATAGATGGGGAAGTATACCATGTTCTTGGGTTGGAAGAATCAACATTGTGAAAATGCCTCTACTACCCAAAGCAATCTACAGATTCAAGGCAGTCCCTATCAAACTACCCTCGGCATTTTTCACAGAAATAAAGAAAAAATTTCACATTTGTATGGAAACACAAAAGACCCCAAACAGCCAAAGCAATCTTGAGAAAGAAAAACGGGGTTGAAGGAATCAGGCTCCCTGACTTCAGGCTATACTACAAAGCTACTAGAGTAATTAAGACAGTATGGTACTGGCACACAAACAGAAAAATAGATAAATGCAACAGGATAGAAAGCCCTGAGATAAACTCACACACATATGGTCACCTTATCTTTGATAAACAGAGGCAAAAATAGACAATGGAGAAAGGACAGCCTCTTCAATAAGTGGTGCTGGGAAAGCTGGACAGCTACATGTTAAAGAATGAAATTAGGACACTCCCTAACACCATACACAAAATAAACTCAAAATAGATTAAAAACCTAAATGTAAGGCCAGACACTATCAAACTCTTACAGGAAAAAAAAGGCAGAACACTCTATGACATAAATCATAGCAAGATCCTTTTTGACCCACCTACTAGAGAAATGGAAATAAAAACAAAAATAAACAAATCAGACCTAATGAAACTTAAAAGCTTTTGAACAGCAAAGGAAACCATAAACAAGACCAAAAGACAACCCTCAGAATGGGAGAAAATATTTGCAAATGAAGCAACTGACAAAGGATTAATCTCCAAAATTTACAAGCAGCTCATGCAGCTCAATATCAAAAAACCAAACAACCCAATCAAAAATGGGCAGAAGACCTAAATAGACATTTCACCAAAGAAGATATACAGACTGCCAACAAACTCATGAAACCATGCTCAACATCATTAATCATTAGAGAAATGCAAATCAAAACTACATTGAGATATCATCTCACACCATTCAGAATGGCCATCATCAAAAAATCTACAAACAATAAATGCTGGAGAGGGCGTGGAGAAAAGGGAAACTTCATACACTATTGGTAGGAATGTAAACTGATACAGCCACTATGGAGAACAGTATGGAAGTTCCTTAAAAAATTAAAAATAGAACTACCATACGACCCAGTGTCCCACTACTGGGCATATACCCTGAGAAAACCATAATTCAAAAAGAGTCATGTACCACAATGTTCACTGCAGCTCTATTTACAATCGCCAGGACATGGAAGCAACCTACGTGTCCATCGACAGATGAATGGATAAAGAAGATGTGGCACATACATACAATAGAATATTACTCAGCCATAAAAAGGAACGAAATTGAGTTATTTGTAGTGAGGTGGATGGAGCTAGAGTCTGTCATACAGAGTGAAGTAAGTCAGAAAAGAAAAAGAAATACTGTATGTTAACACATATATATGAAATCTAAAAAAAAAAAAAAGGTCATGAAGAACCTAGGGGCAAGACGGGAATAAAGACGCAGACCTACTAGAGAATGGACTTGAGGACACGGGGAGGCGAAAGGGTAAGCTGTGACAAAATGAGAGAGTGGTAGTGTATATATGGACATATATACACTACCAACATTTATATAGATAGCTAGTGGGAAGCAGTTGTATAGCACAGGGAGACCAGCTCGGTACTTTGTGACCAGCTAGAAGGGTGGAATAAGGAGGGTGGGAAGGAGGCAGACGCAAGAGGGAAGAGATATGGGGAAATATGTATATGTGTAACTGATTCACTGTGTTATAAATCAGAAACTAACACACCATTATAAGGCAATTATACTCCAATAAAAATGTTAAAAAAAGTAACATTTTATTAATTTTTTAAATCTATGGAATCACAATGTTAAAAAATTCATTAAAGGAGAAAAAAGTTAGTTTTATTCACATAGTATATTAAAACAGCAAAGAAATTGACCACAAACCACTTAATAAAGTGTTTTTACAAATATAATCTAATTTGATCTTCAGTACAAGCTATTACAGTTATTATTTTATAATCATCCTTCTACACACGAATCCGAAAGCTAACTGATTGAATGGCTTACCCAAGTTGATAGAACTAATCATTACCCAAGTCAGAACTCAAAACTCAGGTGTAACAGCTCCAAACCACACGGAATTTCCACTGATCGATATAGCTTTTCAAGTGACTGATCAATGCAGAAGGTTTTGTTTTGTTTTGTTTTAAACATCTTTATTGGAGTATAATTGCTTTATAGTAGTGTGTTAGTTTCTGCTTTATAACAAAGTGAATCAGTTATACATATACATATATCCCCATATCTCTTCCCTCTTGCATCTCCCTCCCTCCCACCCTCCCTATCCCACCCCTCTAGGTGGTCGCAAAGCACTGAGCTGATATGCGGCTGCTTCCCACTAGCTATAGGTTTTACATTTTCCCCTGGCCATTTTGGTTGGTTGTTCTGTAATCACAACAGCCTGCAGTGTAATATGGGCTTGCTCTGCCTCTGAGCAACAAGCTCTTTACCAGAACCTTAACTGGAAGTTGAAGCAGTAAAAATGTGAATGCAGCCAAGTCTAGATTCCCTGTAATGAATCTACTGTTAGGAGGCAGTAGGTGTGGGGTTAAGAGCACAGGATTTGAAGTTAAACATACATGAGTTCCTATCCCTATTCTTGTAACTATGGGCAATGTGAGAGTAGAAATCTTAATTACTTTCTCAAGGCTGCAATTTTCAATAATAATTATAATAATAATGCATAACTCATAACATCATGATGGTTAAAGAACATATAAACAAGTACACAGGTATCTGGAACATGGTGGAAGAGTAAGACACGGAGAACACCTTCCTCCCCACAGATATACCAGAAATACATCTACACGTGGAACAACTCCTACAGAAAACATACTGAATGCTGACAGAAGACCTCAGACCTCCCAAAAGGCAAGAAACCCCCCCCCACGTACCTGGGTAGGGCAAAAGAAAAAAGAATAAACAGAGACAAAAGGATAGCGACGGTACCTGCACCAGTGGGAGGGAGCTGTGAAGGAGGCAAGGTTTCCACACACTAGGAAGCCCCTTCGCGGGCGGAGACTGCGGGTGGCGGAGGGGGAGAGCTTCGGTGCTGCGAAGAAGAGCACAGCGACAGGGGTGCGGAGGGCAAAGCGGAGAGATTCCCGCACAGAGGATCAAGGCCAACCGGCACTCACCAGCCCGAGAGGCTTGTCTGCTCACTCACTGGGGCGGGAGGGGCTGGGAGCTTAGGCTTGGGCTTCGGTCGGAGTGCCGGGAGAGGACTGGGGTTGGCGGCGTGAACACAGCCTGCAGGGGGTTAGTGCACCACGGCTAGCCGGGAGGGAGTTCGGGGAAAAGTCTGGACCTGCTGAAGAGGCAAGAGACTTTTGCTTGCCTCTTTGTTTCCTGGTGTGTGAGGAGAGGGGATTAAGAGCGCTGCTTAAAGGAGCTCCAGAGACGGGCGCGAGCCGCGGCTAACAGCGTGGACCCCACAGACTGGCATGAGACGCTAAGGCTGCTGCTGCCGCCACCAAAAAGCCTGTGTGCGAGCACAGGTCACTATCCACACCCCACTTCCGGGGAGCCTGTGCAGCCCGCCACTGCCAGGGTCCCGTGATGCACGGACAACTTCCCCGGGAGAACGCACGGCACGCCTCAGGCTCCTGCAACTTCACGCCGGCCTCTGACGCAGCAGGCACGCACCGCACTCCGTGCCCCTCCCTCGCCCCGGCCTGAGTGAGCCAGAGCCGCCGAATCAGCGGCTCCTTTAACCCTGTCCTGTCTGAGCAAAGAACGGACGCCCTCAGTCGACCTACACATAGAGGCAAGTCCAAATCCAAAGCTGACCCCGGGAGCTGTGCGAACAAAGAAGAGAAAGGGAAATCTCTCCCAGCAGCCTCAGAAGCAGTGGATTAAAGCTCCACAATCAACTTGATGTACCCTGCATCTGTGGAATACATGAATAGACAACGAATCATCCCAAATTAAGAAGGTGGACTTTGACAGCAAGATTTATGATTTTTTCTCCTTTTCCTCTTTTTGTGAGTGTGTATGTGTATGCTTCTGTGTGAGACTTTGTCTGTATAGCTTTCCTTCCACCATTTGTCCTAGGGTTCTACCTGCCCGTTTTGTTTAAATTTTTTTTCTTAATAATTATTTTTTATTTTAATTATTTTACTTTATCTTCTTTCTTTCTTTCCTTCCTTCCCTCCTTTAGACAACGAATCATCCCAAATTGAGGAGGTGGATTTTGAGAGCAACATTTATGATTTTTTCCCCTTTTCCTCTTTTTGTGAGTGTATATGTGTATGCTTCTGTGTGAGATTTTGTCTGTATAGCTTTCCTTCCACCATTTGTCCTAGGGTTCTATCCGTCCGTTTTTTTTTTCTTTTTTTTCTCTTAACAATTACTTTTTATTTTAATAACTTTATATTTTATCTTACTTTATTTTACTTTTTCTTTCTTTCTTTTTTCCTTCCTTCCTTCCTCCATCCCTCCCTCCCTCCTTTCTTTCCAGCTTTCTTTCTTTCTTTCTACCTCTATTAATTCTTTCTACTTTTTCTCCCTTTTATTCTGAGCCATGTGGATGAAAGGCTCTTGGTGCTGCAGCCAGGCCTCAGGGCTGTGCCTCTGAGGTGGGAGAGCCAACTTCAGGACACTGGTCCACAAGAGACCTCCTAGCTCCACATAATATCAAATGGCAAAAATCTCCCAGAGATCTCCATCTCAACACCAGCACCCAGCTTCACTCAACGACCAGCAAGCTACAGTGCTGGATATCCTATGCCAAACAACTAGCAGGACAGGAACACAACCCCACCCATATGCCTAAATTCATAATAAGTCCACAGACACCCCAAAACACACCACCAGACGTGGACCTGCCCACCAGAAAGACAAGATCCAGCCTCATCCGCCAGAACACAGGCACTAGTCCCCTCCACCAGGAAGCCTACACAACCCACTGAACCAACCTTAGCCACTGGGGACAGACACCAAAAACAACAGAAACTACGAACCTGCAGCCTGCAAAAAGGAGACCCCAAACACAGTAAGATAAGCAAAATGAGAAGACAGAAAAACACACAGCAGATGAAGGAGCAAGGCAAAAACCCACCAGACCTAACAAATGAAGAGGAAATAGGCAGTCTACCTGAAAAAGAATTCAGAATAATGATAGTAAAGATGATCCAAAATCTTGGAAATAGAATAGACAAAATGCAAAAAACATTTAACAAGGGCCTAGAAGAACTAAAGATAAAACAAACACCAATGAACAACACAATAAACGAAATTAAAAATACTCTAAATGGGATCAATAGCAGAATAACTGAGGCAGAAGAATGGATAAGTGACCTGGAAGATAAAATACTGGAAATAACTACTGCAGAACAGAATAAAGAAAAAGAAAGAAAAGAACTGAGGACATTCTCAGAGACCTCTGGGACAACATTAAACGCACCAACATTCGAATTATAGGGGTTCCAGAAGAAGAAGAGAAAAAGAAAGGGACTGAGAAAATATTTGAAGAGATTATAGTTGAAAACTTCCCTAATATGGGAAAGGAAATAGTTAATCAAGTCCAGGAAGCACAGAGAGTCCCATACAGGATAAATCCAAGGAGAAATATGCCAAGACACATAGTAATCAAACTGTCAAAAATTAAATACAAAGAAAACATATTAAAAGCAGCAAGGGAAAAACAACAAATAACACACAAAGGAATCCCCATAAGGTTAACAGCTGATCTTTCAGCAGAAACTCTGCAAGCCAGAAGGGACTGGCAGGACATACTTAAAGTGATGAAGGAGAAAAACCTGCAACCAAGATTACTCTACCCAGCAAGGATCTCATTCAGATTTGATGGAGAAATTAAAACCTTTACAGACAAGCAAAAGCTGACAGAGTTCAGCACCACCAAACCAGCTTCACAACAACTGCTAAAGGAACTTTTCTAGACAAGAAACACAAAAGAAGGAAAAGACCTACAATAACGAACCCAAAACAATTAAAAAATTGGGGGGGGGCTTCCCTGGTGGCGCAGTGGTTGAGAGTCCGCCTGCCGATGCAGGAGACACGGGTTCGTGCCCTGGTCCAGGAAGATCCCACATGCCACGGAGCGGCTGGGCCTGTAAGCCATGGCCGCTGAGCCTGCGTGTCCGGAGCCTGTGCTCCGCAACGGGAGAGGCCACAGTAGTGAGAGGCCTGCGTACCAAAAAAGAAAAAAAAAAGAAAAGAGAAAATGGGAATAGGAACATACATATCGATAATTACCTTAAATGTAAATGGACTAAATGCTCCCACCAAAAGACACAGATTGGCTGAATGGATTCAAAAACAAGACCCATATATTTGCTGTCTACAAGAGACCCACTTCAGACCTAGAGACACATAGAGACTGAAAGTAAGGGGATGGAAAAAGATATTTCATGCAAATGGAAAGCAAAAGAAAGCTGGAGTAGCAATTCTCATATCAGACAAAATAGACTTTAAAATAAAGACTATTACAAGAGGCAAAAAAGGACACTACCTAATGATCAAGGGATCAATCCAAGAAGAAGATATAACAATTGTAAATATTTATGCACGCAACATAGGAGCACCTCAACACATAAGGCAAATACTAACAGCCATAAAAGGGGAAATCGACAGTAACAGATTCATAGTAGGGGACTTTAGCACCCCACTTTCACCAATGGACTGATCATCCAAAATGAAAATAAATAAGGAAACACAAGCGTTAAATGATACATTAAACAAGATGAACTTAATTGATATTTATAGGACATTCCATCCAAAAACAAAAGAATACACATTTTTCTCAAGTGTTCATGGAACATTCCCCAGGATAGATATCTTGGGTCACAAATCAAGCCTTGGTAAATTTTAAAAAATTGAAATTTTATCTAGTATCTTTTCCGACCACAACTCTATGAGACTAGATATCAATTACAGGAAAAAATCTGTAGAAAATACAAACACATGGAGGCTAAACAATACACTACTTAATAACGAAGTGATCACTGAAGAAATCAAAGAGAAAATAAAAAAATACCTAGAAACAAATGACAACGGAGACACGACAACCCAAAACCTATGGGATGCAGCAAAATCACTTCTAAGAGGGAAGTTTATAGCAATGCAATCTTACCTTAAGAAACAGGAAACATCTTGAATAAACAACCTAACCTTGCACATAAAGCAATTAGAGAAAGAAGAACAAAAAAACCCCAAAGTTAGCAGAAGGAAAGAAATCATAAAAATCAGATCAGAAATAAATGAAAAAGAAATGAAGGAAACGATAGCAAAGATCAATAAAACTAAAAGCTGGTTCTTTGAGAGGATAAACAAAATTGATAAACCATTAGCCAGACTCATCAAGAAAAAAAGGGAGAAGACTCAAATCAATAGAATTAGAAATGAAAAAGAAGAAGTAACAACTGACACTGCAGAAATACAAAGGATCGTGAGAGATTACTACAAGCAACTCTATGCCAATAAAATGGACAACCTGGAAGAAAGGGACAAATTCTTAGAAATGCACAACCTGCCAAGAATGAAATCAGAAAATATGAACACACCAATCACAAGAACTGAAATTGAAACTGTGATTAAAAATCTTCCAACAAACAAAAGCCCAGGACCAGATGGCTTCACAGGCAAATTCTATCAAACATTTAGAGAAGGGCTAACACCTATCCTTCTCAAACTCTTCCAAAATACAGCAGAGGGAGGAACACTCCCAAACTCCTTCTACGAGGCCACCATCACCCTGATACCAAAACCAGACAAGGATGTCACAAAGAAAGAAAACTACAGGCCAATATCACTGATGAACATAGATGCAAAAATCCTCAACAAAATACTAGAAAACAGAATCCAACAGCACATTAAACAGATCATACACCATGATCAAGTGGGGTTTATTCCAGGAATGCAAGGATTCTTCAATATACACAAATCAATCAACGTGATACACCATATTAAAGAACTGAAGGAGAAAAACCATATGATCATCTTAATAGATGCAGAGAAAGCTTTCGACAAAATTCAACACCCATTTATGATAAAAACCCTGCAGAAAGCAGGCATAGAGGGAACTTTCCTCAACATAATAAAGGCCATATATGACAAACCCACAGACAACATCGTCCTCAATGGTGAAAAACTGAAAGCGTTTCCACTAAGATCAGGAACAAGACAAGGTTGCCCACTCTCACCACTCTTATTCAACATAGGTTTGGAAGTTTTAGCCACAGCAATCAGAGAAGAAATGGGAATAAAAGGAATCCAAATCGGAAAAGAAGAAGTAAAGCTGTCACTGTTTGCAGATGACATGATACTATACATAGAGAATCCTAAGGATGCTACCAGAAAACTACTAGAGCTAATCAATGAATTTGGTAAAGTAGCAGGATACAAAATTAATGCACACAAATCTCTGGCATTCCTATACACTAATGATGAAAAATCTGAAAGTGAAATCAAGAAAACACTCCCATTTATCATTGCAACAAAAAGAATAAAATATCTAGGAATAAACCTACCTAAGGAGAAAAAAGACCTGTATGCAGAAAATTATAAGACACTGATGAAAGAAATCAAAGATGATACAAATTGATGGAGAGATATACCATGTTCTTGGATTGGAAGAATCAACATTGTGAAAATGCCTCTACTACCCAAAGCAATCTACAGATTCAATGCAATCCCTATCAAATACCACTGGCATTTTTCACAGAACTAGAAACAAAAACTTTCACAATTTTTATGAAAACACAAAAGATCCCGAATAGCCAAAGCAATCATGAGAACGAAAACGGAGCTGGAGGAATCAGGCTCCCTGACTTCAGGCTATACTACAAAGCTACAGTAATCAAGACAGTATGGTACTGGCACAAAAACAGAAATATAGATCAATAGAACAGGATAGAAAGCCCAGAGATAAACCCACGCACATACAGTAACCTTATCTTTGATAAAGGAAGCAGGAATGTACAGTGGAGAAAGGACAGCCTCTTCAATAAGTGGTGCTGGGAAAACTGGACAGCTACATGTAAAAGTATGAGATTAGATCACTCCCTAACACCATACACAAAAATAAGCTGAAGGTGGATTAAAGACCTAAATGTAAGGCCAGAAGCTATCAAACTCTTAGAGGAAAACATAAGCAGAACACTCTATGACATAAATCACAGCAAGGTCCTTTTTGACCCACCTCCTAGAGAAATGGAAATAAAAACAAAAATAAACAAATGGGACCTAATGAAACTTAAAAGCTTTTGCACAGCAAAGGAAACCATAAACAAGACCAAAAGACAACTCTCAGAATGGGAGAAAATATTTTCAAATGAAGCAACTGACAAAGGATTAATCTCCAAAATTTATAAGCAGCTCATGCAGCTCAATAACAAAAAAACAAACAACACAATCCAAAAATGAGCAAAAGACCTAAATAGATCTTTCTCCAAAGAAGATATACAGACTGCCAACAAACACATGAAAGAATGCTCAACATCATTAATCAGTAGAGAAATGCAAATCAAAACTGCAATGAGATATCATCTCACACCAGTCAGAATGGCCATCATCTAAAAATCTAGAAACAATAAATGCTGGAGAGGGTGTGGAGAAAAGGGAACCCTCTTGCACTGTTGGTGGGAATGTAAATTGATACAGCCACTGTGGAGAACAGCATGGAGATTCCTTAAAAAACTACAAATAGAACTACCATATGACCCAGCAATCCCACTACTGTGCATATACCCTGAGCAAGCCATAATTGAAAAAGAGTCATGTACCAAAATGTTCACTGCAGCTCTATTTACAATAGCCCCGAGATGGAAACAACCTGAGTGTCCATCATCGGATGAATGGATAAAGAAGATGTGTCACATGTATACAATGGAATATAACTCAGCCATAAAAAGCAATGAAATTGAGCTATTTGTAATGAGGTGGCTAGACCTAGAGTCTGTCATACAGAGTGAAGTAAGTCAGAAAGAGAGAGACAAATACCGTATGCTAACACATATATATGGAATTTAAGAAAAAAAAATGTCATGAAGAACCTAGGGGTAAGACAGGAATAAAGACACCGACCTACTAGAGAATGGACTTGAGGATATGGGGAGGGGGAAGGGTAAGCTGTGAGAAAGAGAGAGAGAGGCATGGACATATATACACTACCAAACGTAAGGTAGATAGCTAGTGGGAAGCAGCCGCATAGCACAGGGAGATCAGCTTGGTGCTTTGTGACCGCCTGGAAGGGGTGGGATAGGGAGGGTGGGAGGGAGGGAGACGCAAGAGGGAAGAGATACGGGAACATATGTATATGTATAACTGATTCACTCTGTTATAAAGCAGAAACTAACACACCATTGTAAAGCAATTATACTCCAATAAAGATGTAAAAAAAAAAACAAAAACCCAAAGAAAAACAAGTACACAGAATTTGATTAATTGCATCTGCTTTTCAAAGTATTGTTAACATTATTAATCCCCTTCTCTGCTATTCTAAGTTCTATGTACTCTCATTAATGCATATGTTTCTTTTTGGATTTACCTGGAAACACAGATAATCTGTGCTTACATAACAAGGTGCAATTTTTCTTTTAATTTTCAGTGAAAAATTGATGGAATAGAGACACTTAATATAATCTAACTATGTTTACTCAGCCTACTTCTTAAAAAATTGGAGAAAGCTTGAACTTTTGTTATAAGGCTTAATAGAATAGTTGAAGCTCAGAAAAGAACATCTAAGAAAAACACATGGCATACACTTTATTTCCAGACACATGGTATAGAGTTAGGCTTTGCAAATGATCCTAAGCTTTTTAGGTCCCAGGTATTCTAAGATCTGGAAAAAAGAGAACAACAGTTCGTTAATTTTGCACTCAGGCATAATCTGTGAGGCAAATTCCCTTAGAGTTAAGTGATTTCCTTGAAATAAAGTTAAGGAGGAATTTACGGCAAGCTTCTCTGCTTAAGAGACACAGATTAACACAATGGATAATCTATGGTTTAATAAAAGATAGAACTGCTGTTCAAATGCATGCATCTACTACTGAATCTTTTTAAAGGAGAAGGCATATTATAAATGTAGCTCAGTGAGAGGCTGAGATAATTATGCCTTCAGTTCTGTTGCATTCTGTTGATCTAAATTAATATAAGAATTGTAATTTAAGAGAGAGCCTAATGGGCATGAAGTGTCTCCATCCAGCTATTCTTATTCTCAGATATTTTATGTCTTAAGCAAGCATTTGGCAGGTGTTAAATTGCCGTAAATTCATGATTGAATTCTCTATCAGGTACCTGTAGTGGTGATAACCTATTTCTCTGGATAAAGTGTGAGCCATATACTTCAATCATTTCTGACACAGGCACTATGGCCACAAAAAGAAAAAGGAAAGGAGGCAGATTTTCCTGTGTGGTTATGATGGCAGAATGGAATGGGGTGGGTAAGCACTGTCCGAAGGTCAAGTAATTATGATTTTGAACTGTATTTCCATGTCTCTCAATCGTGCCTTCAGTGGGAGTTCAAGGGAGGCCCAAAGAAATCTGCTCCTCTTGCAGTCAACCTCCCAGCAGTCCCAAGATAAAGCTACTGTTAGATTGGAGTACGTACAACTCTTTTAGAGACTATTAACGCTGATCCCTCTATACCTAAGTCAACACTATAAGCCTGTGCTTTTTAGGTCATCCCTTATCACAAAGACTCTCATATTCATTAGACTGCATACTCACTATCACCTGATTCAAAATCTTGTTCTTTCCATTGTGCTCTCTGGAACCAAGTGCCTATTATCAGTAAAACCTCGTATCAACTGCCTCTCGGTATATATATATTTCTCTAATGAAGTGTAGATGTTCTATTGAATGTACTACTCAAGAAGATACAGTCTCACAGCGCTGGTGTGTTTTTTCCAGTACCCACCTACAGCTAAACTTAAGGGAGATGCTTCTTCCTCACTTCTTCCCTAAAATAGAATTAAAAAACATTAAATTATATGCTACCAGATACATCATCTGTGCTCCTTTGAGGTCACCTCTTTTTCCTGGGCATGTATTATTTCACTGAAGGTTTTTTTTTTTTTTTTTGCACCTGGCTTACTGCTCTTTCTCCACCCTGACTTTCTTCATTATTCTTGGTGCTTTTAAATAATTCATCCATCTCCCTGTGTCTCTCATCCTGTGTCATTACTGCCAATGATTTTATCCTCTATCCCACCTCAACTGATCATTCTCATGGTCATTGACTAGATGGTATCTTTTCCAGTTTCTATTGTACCTCATAATATTCATTTCAAGTATCTCATCTTATGGCACAATCTATCTTTCTAACTCACCACTCTAATATTGTAGTCACCAACTCTACCAGTGCTACCAGATTCATTAAACCTACCAACTTTTCACTGTCCACTGTTCTCCTCATGTCCTCTATTTCATCTATACCCATTTCGATTTCATGAATCATCTCTATACTAATGTATTTTCAGACACATCCAACTCTCGATTTCTTTCTTCCTCCATCATATTCTTCTGGCAAAGCCTAATTCTGATTATAGCCTATCCTTTTACTACTGTGCAATCAAATCCAACAGCTTCACTTAACTAGAGTGACCTGACTGGACTCGCTACAAATCAATGTCTTAAATGTCAAATGGAGACTCAGTGCTGCCTGACACTCCTGTTACACTTCTCTTGTCAATCCATTCTCCTCCTGTCCCCAGCAACTATTTCTTACTTCAGCTGATAACCTTTGTTCTCATTTTCTAGGAACAGAAAAGCAAACAGAAGAGAACTGCAACATGTCCCCATGATTAAATCTACTGACACCTTCACAATAGTTGAATGCACAACTCTTTTTCTCCAGTTGTGATGGATAACATCGCTTTGATCCTATCAAAGGAACGCCACCCTTGTACACTGAATCCCATCCCCTTTTGTCTACTTGAGGATTTGGATAATAAAACTATCTCTTTCTCCCAAATCTACATTTTCCTCTCTTCTATGTCTTTCCAATCAACAGACACATTATGTTGATTCCCATAACCTCTTTCATGAACTGCTCCATTTCTCTGTCCCCCCTCACAGGAGGTGTCTATAGTCACTATTCTCTTTATTCTCCTCTTATTACCTCTTGACCTCTCTCCAGTCAGCGTTGTGTCCCCATATGTCCTTTGGAATTGTTATTGCAAATGTTACCAAAGGCCTCCACATTGCCACAGTCTCAGTCATCGTCTTACCTCCTCAGTAATATCTGATGTAGTTGAACATATTCTCTACCTTGAATCACTTTTTTTAACTGGCTTCTGAGACACTGCACTTTTGTGGTTTTCCATGTATTGCCTTGGTCATTCCTTCCCTGTGTGCTTTGTTGACATCTCTTTTTTATCCCAACCTACAGTCCTTGGATAATCCCAGAGCTAGATCCTCAAACTTCACCTATTTGGTATCTACACTGCCTCCGTTGGTGATCTCGTCTAAGACTGTGACGTTAAAGTATCTTTTCCATATTCCACTTGATGACTCAAATGCAGATATTTAGTCACTTTTTCCCCATTTTTCACATTTTCATATACCTACTTAACTGACATATTTGCTTAGATTTGTAGTAGGCATCCCAAGAATAGACACTGCTCTGTCAGGAGGGAGGTTTGAAAATACCTGTGATTGTGGCAGGTATCTAAGACATCCCTTAAGCTTCCATATGTCTCTATGAAACAACACATTATATTCTCAGTGCTAGGATTAAATTGATTTGAATTTCTGTCCCATGTGAAGAGATGATGTATATAATTTTTTTTGTCCAACTCCTGAAAATGGATGATACAAGAACCCAAGTATAAGGAAAAGTCATTGTTCTGATGGCAATCCTAAATCATCTTTGAGTTTAAATTTATTTTCTTGATAGAATATTTAACATGAAATTAAAAATAAGTCATGTGGGTATTACCCCTTGGTGATAACTAAAATCTCCTAACTCTGTCTCTAAACCTGGAAAGAAGGAGTTGACACACAATAAGCAATCAATGCAATGTTACCCTATTTCTACGGATATAATTGTTGGAGAACCATAACACATTGCACTGGCTGATAGATTCACTAGCAATGCCAGCCTGAATGTGTAATGAAAAGAGCATAGATTTAAAGAACAGTAGAGTTGTTCCCTTTCTTTTCCTTACTACTCGAGTCATGAAAATAATTGCTTTTGGCAGCTCTTTCCACATCTGTAAATGCAGGTGGTAACATTTACCTGCAAGTTTGTTGTGAAGATGAAGATACTATGTGCAAAGACTTAGTTATGTTAATCGTCATAACAGATGCTCAAAAATTCTAGTTGCCTTCTCTACTCCTGTGCATACCCCAAAATTTTTCTTAGTCTACTACATTATATTTTCAAATGTCAGATAATTAGATAAAACTTGATAATTTTTACGTTCTAGGACTACCGTCCCTAACAACCACAGCTTCTTGAGAGTCTTGTATTAAGTTAGAAAAAGATAAAGGTAATGAGTAATAACTTTTACTACACCAACAAAGTCAAGAGACTGTATTAAAGAGAAAGTGATTCTTTAGGCTGGTTCAAGAGAATATACTGTGACTCAGGTATATGTAGATCACAGAAACCCATTCTTCCAAGTGTGTAGTAAAAGTGGAAACTATTGAGATACAGCTTTGCCACAGTTATGTATACATTATGATATCCTTAGAACCTCCCCATTTTTTCTACCTTAGATTGTCTCAAGTTAACTTATCTCTCACTTTCGATGTTAAAATTTTAAACACTAGAGGAATTCTTATTAGAGATGTAAATGTCAGATGACAGAAAGATAAACACCACAGCTTTGTAAAAGTGTTGTCATTGTGTGCCTATAAACTGCCCATGAGCCCAGGGAATACACAAATTTTTCCTCTCTTCAATGACATATAAAAGTGTAAACACATCAACACCTAGCACCAAACTCATGACTGTCCAGTTAGTGAATGATGCTCATGCCAGGAAAAAAGATCGATCGGCTTACAATTATTCTGTGTGGGAAATGCTCACAGCACTTAAGGACACCCAGCTGCCTAAGTCTTGGGGGAAGAGAAACTAGATTCCAACTGAGATGTTGGAAGCCTTCTTTTTTTACCTGAACAAACACAAGATGCCCTGTTATGGGCTGAATTGTGTCCCCTTCCAAACTCATATATTGAAATCTTAACCCCACTTACCTCAGAATGTGACTGCATTTGGAGACAGGTCTTTAAAGAGATAACTGACTTAAAATGAGGTCACTAGGGTGAGGCCTAATCAAATATGACTGGTTTCATTATAAGGAGAGGAAATTTGAACATATATGGTTACAGAGAAAAGGCCATGTGCAGACAGAGGAAGATGGTCATCTACAACCCAAAGAGGACTCAGAGGAATCAACCTGGATGATACCTTGATCTTAAATTTCTAGCTTCCAGAAATGTGAAAAAGTAAATTTCTATTGTTTATGCTATGTGGTCTTGTAATCATCAAAAGTGGGGGTCCAGCTGCTCGCTGCTCAAAAGACAATAAAGAGGCAAGGTTTGTGGAAAGGAAAGTTTGCTTTATTTTGGAGCCTGGCAACCTGAGGAGGAGGGTGGATTCCTGTCCAAAGGCTTACTGCTCTTCACTGACAATCAGTGGGCAACAGCTTTTATAGACAGAGGGAGGGGCTACATGCAGAAACAGCACAGTCAGCTCTGACAGTCATATTGAAATTGGTCATGCAGTGATCTGATCAGCATCATCTTGATTGTTTTAAGTACAGTTAGTCTTTAGTTCCAGGGTCAGTTTGTTCCCATTTCTTCGAGGCCAGTTCTCAGAATTGTGGCAGCTTGGGTTGTAGATGACCATCTTATGTCATGGCTATAGTCTGGTCATCATGTAGTTAACTTCTTCTACCTGGTGAGGGTTTCAGTATATATAGGACAGCTCAAAGGACGTGGCTCAGAATATTATCTATAGCCTTTGAGGAGGAACTAAAGGTCCTTGACTTTGCTTAATGACTAAATTATTATTACTTGGTCTCATTTGACTGTTTCCCTTTGTTTCTGCATTTTCTCACTTCTCTGATTAAACTTATTGTTGGCTAAAGATTTTCCACAGTCAAAAGGCAGGCTGAGGACATGGCGGGGAAGAGCCATAGGGTCCTGCTCCATTACAGGCTGTGGTAATTTGTTATGGCAGCACTAGCAAACTCATATACTCTCCAAGGTGAGTCAATGTATAACGCACTCTAGTAGCAATAACTATAAAATACTGACTAGTGAATGGTGAGAGTTGGGGAGAGAATCCTGTAGTGTTCTGGTTTGCTTGCATATATTAGTCATTTCCTATATCCTTATAACCTTAACGCACGTTATTCAACTTGTAGCTACACATTTTATATAGTTGTTTTTTGGGTTTGGTTACATATTTTAAACTTGTCTGGTACAGTTTATCAGCTGATACTGGATGTGCTCAGTTGCAACTAATTTTCCCACAGACTGTAACAGGGAGAAAATGAAGTCTAATATAATCCGAGGCGGAGACATCTGACCACCATTTTGATAAGGAGTAACAGAATTGCACAAATGAAAATGGTAACATTTTTCTTTGGCTTCATCCCTATTAAAAACTTGCCCCTAAGTTCCTTTTTCCTTCAGATGCTTGTGAGCCATGGCCACTCTGTCATGAGCCAAGAGAAAACCTGGTGAAACCATCATTTGAAGAACCCATGATATCAACTTCAAGGGCTCAGTCAGATGGTCAGTATTCCACTTGGAAAAGCATCAAGGTCCAAAGTGTAATTGATTTTATTTCACATTATATTATATTGTATTATTTATTTATTTCCGATGACATAATCACCAAGCAAACGCTGAAACTATTCATGTTGCTTTCTCTGTTCCCAGTTGAATTATTAATCTTTCTGTCAAGTCTAATTCCTGACCCTCAATTTAATTCTATTTCAGCAGCCGATGCCTCTGTTAGCCTCACTGCACTGGAATTCTGTTGCTCCCTTGCTTGTAGCCTGCTGAGAAACTGTTTTTCGAGTACTTAGCAGAAAAGCTCTATGCTTTATTGACTCAGATTTTAATTTCAAATACTATTCTCACTGATCAGGTACTTGAAAACAAATGTTCTGAGAGGCTTCACTAATGCACTGAAAGGTTATTGACAAATTTCATATATGTCCAAGGGCATAAATTATAAGAGAATCTTTCATTCTTTATACACTTTCATTCTTACACCATTAATAGAGTCCTGGAGGAATCAATGGTTCTGAAGGTGAAAACATAGAAACTTTAAGAAAGTTGATAGCAGAAAAAAACATGGATTTGGACCAAAAAAGAGAGACTAGGGCCAGATTTCACTATTTCTGAATATTACATAAGCAAATTAAAATACAAATTTCATGTTTAAGTGAGAATATGACAATCCAATAATTAACAAAACATGATGTAAGTAAAAGATCAATACAACTGAATGAGATGTCTTTATACTTTGGGACTGCCTCACTAATTTAGCACACACATAATTGATGACAGTGCAATATATTGAACCAATCAACTAAATTGCCCTAACTCTTATTAGTGTGTTATCACCAATAGTAACATAATTCTGAATTGCATAGAGCCGTGATGCTTCAGATAAAAAGTTTTCTACAGTGTTGCTGAGTACATGAATCTATAAAACATATTGCTATGTCCTTTGATGAAAATTAAAGCAAAATTACCAGTATCTCTTCTAGTCCAGTCTCTTGCTGAATAGCACTTATATAAATATCCTTAAAGTTACTTATCCCAATCTCTCTCCTCCAGTGAGAGAATGTATAACTCTTTACAAGAATGGTCATTCCAATTTTGGATGAATCTAATAATTAGAGAATTTCTTCTCATAACAACTTTTTTATAACTCCTACTACTACCCATTGATACCATGGTGACAATGGAAACCACACAGTAAATACATTTCCTTCCTTTCTACAAGATAGTTTTTGAAATTGTCTGAAATTTCCATCTTTAGCTTGCATTCAGCCAAGGTGAGACTATTTATACCATAATAGTCAACAAATGTCACCATTCATTTTTTTTTGTTGCTGTTATATTTTATTTTCTGGAGAGCCGCTGAGCACCAGTACAGCACTGAATTTCACCCATTTTGAAAGTTATTGAATGCTCTGAACCCTTCCTAGAGAAATAACACACAGAAGTTTTGTGTTTGACCCAATTTAAAGAACTCTGATATTATTGGTGCATTAAATTTCAGTATCATCCAGGAAGAGAGAATGATGGCAGAACCTTAGAGCAAAATGTCATTTAATACAAAAGTAGAAGAGGAACCCTTGAAGAAAAGTAAAAACCACAGATAGAATAGGGAAAAATGTGGACAGTGTTTCCAGAAGGAATTAGTGAATTGTGTTGAATGCTGGGCAGAGGCAAAGCAGACTAAGGAGTGAACATTTTCTTCAGATTCAGCAACTACCTTGCAGTTACACTGATATGGTAGGGATAGAAGTCAGGTTAAAGGGCTGGGGAAGGTTCAAGGATGAATGAATGAATGTGGAGTTGAAAAATCAGGAATTAAGTGAAGGTTACTCCAGAATCTTATGTGTAAAATCATTGAGAGAAACTGGTGGTAACCATAAGGCAGACACAAGTTGTGGGGAAGCCTTTAAGACTGTAGAGGTCTGAGCTTGTTTGAATGCTAATGGGAAAGTGCCAGCAGAATGGAAAGTTGAAGATAACAGAGAGAGAGTAACAGGAGCTAGGTTTCTAACGAGGTAGGTAGGAGAGGATAGGATACAGAGCATCACTAAGGGGTCCTCTCTTTACTCCCCTTCTCTCCTGCTGAACATGGGCTTTTTTCCCTAAGATTTTATATTAATTTCCTGTAACAAATTTAATGGCTTAAAACAATGCAAATATATTCTCTTACAGTTCTGAAGGTCAGAAGTCCAAAACGGTTCTCATTGAGCTACAATTAAGGTGTAGGCAGGTCCATGCCCCTTCTAGAGGTCCTAGGGGAGAATGTCCCCTTGCTTTTTCCAAATTCTAGACACCACCCACATTCCTTGATTCATGACCCTATTCCTCTACCTGCAAAGCCAGCAACCTGAGGACAGGTCCTTCTCACTCTGCTATCTGTTTGGTTCTCTTTCTTCTGCCCTTCTTATTTACTTATTAAAATCTGTGTGATTATATTGGGCTCATCTGGATAATCCAGGATAATGTCCCTTAATTCTATCTATAACCTTAATTCCCCTGTGCCATGGAACCTAACACATTCACAGGTTCTGGAGATTAGGACATGGGTATCTTTGGCGGGGGGCTATTAGTTTGCCTGCCACACACGCCCCCCATTTCATGCTCATATTCCACTCTATTACTTTTCTACATTCCTCTGATTGGAGAGACCAATACTGAACAAAGTGCTTTATATATATATATATATATATATATATATATATATATACTAACCCACTTAACAGTCACCACTCTGTAAGAAGAGGTATTTGCTTTAATTAATAGCTGACGGACCTATAACTGACACAGACTTGTAAAATAACTTGCTTCAAATCACACAGTAGTAAGTGCTGGTTTGGGGGTGAAAACCAGAATTGTCTGATGGAATACCTAGTGAATGATCAACTTAGTTGGTATTGTCAACTTATCGATGTTTATATAGAATAAAAATAATTACACATGTAAAGAGAGATTTAAAAATAACATACACATAAAATGAAAAATCATTTACAAAACCATTCTATAATAAACTTTCTTTCCTGCAATACTATCTTAATATCCACCACTTCTAACATATAAAGAACTGTTCATCAAGGAGATATACCATATTTACTTAACAATACCCAAACAACTGGGAATTTAATTGTCAGTTTTTAAATGGGCTATTACTTAAGAAAATAAAAATAATATTAAAGTAAATAAACAAACACACCTTTTGCTCATTCCTCATTCCATTTCTCTTCTTAATGTCTTCTCTCTTTCCTTTAGACTTTCTCTCTTCCAATCTAAGTCCTCTCAACTTTTAAAAATGTTCTAAGTTTTTATTCTTCTATGAAACATTCACCCTCTGGGCTCTAGGTTTCCTTCTTTTTCGGAACTCAAGTCATTATTTGCCATTCCAATTTTTGAAAATATCTTATTAGTATTATGTTCTGATCTTTATATTTTTCTGAGATTTAACATTAATGGGTACTTCTCAGTAGGTATCTGGGGAAAGGGCCTGCATCATTTCTGAATTTTCATTCTCCAGTTCCATCTACCACAATGCGTGCAAATAATATGCATGGAGGGCTTGTTTGGTTTTGTGCTATTATCCTTTAAGCCAATAACTGAATATTAGCAGGCATCAAGAAATTTATTAAACATGTATATTCTCAGACATACATGAAAAGAATTCTGCTATCTGGCTGAACACAATAAAATATTTTCTGCTGAAATAATATACTTATCACATCTGAGTTTTGCTAGCCAGTTCCCTTTTGAATAAATAACACACAAGTTAGGTGCTTGCCTACTTTACCATTCAACCTCTAGCTCCTAGAAATGTGTCGATCTCACAGTAGTCCTCAATAAATATATGTTGAATGAATGTGTGCTTGTTTGAAAAAAATATAGGAAATAATCAAGAAAATTTTAAATGTGGCATAGAGTATATTCATTTATTTGACTAGGTTGGAAAACAGATGTGTCTTTCTAAATGTAATACACTAATTTAAGCCTCAATTCTTCTTTTAAAATAAAAACTATATGCATTTATGTATGTCGCTTGTGTTTGTATGTGTTTGTGCATCAGCTTTACTTCTCTTACAGGCAAAACCTCGTTTGTGGCTAGTGTATGGTTTATGTGAAAAAGTTTATCTAGATTTACCAATTCACTGTGATATAATGGTATGCATTTACAATGACACAATATCTACTGGCTAATAGACTCATTTCCATAGCAATACATTAACACCCACCCTGCAAGAGGTACCCCAGAAAATTATAGGAGATCAAAAAAGAGAAATAACATAATCCATAAACTCAGCCTAGAAGATATTTTTTTTTTGCCAATACCTGCTGTCCTCATGCTGAATACTAAGGTTCCCCAATTCTGAACTTTGTCCTTTTTCACTTAGCCATTTCAGATTGCTGCCTTTCAGTCTTCTTCTCTTCCCTCTTCTCTTTTCCCCTCTCCCCTTCCCCTCATCCGCTGACTCCTTAGTCCTATTCTTCCCACTTCTTTCTTCTTCTCTTTCTCCCTGTCTTTCTCTCTCTCTATCTCTACCTCTGTTTCTCTGTCTGTGTCTCATTCACATTTGTTTTCATGCAAGAGATGAAAGGCAGCTCAATATTTACTAAAAATCTCCTCAAGATGTCTTTAGAACCAGAAGAATTCTTCCCAACAACTACACATTATATCTCAGAAAATTTGGTCAAATGTATTTACTAATTTGGATTAATTACTTCATTAGTGCCTGGGTTTCCACAAAAATTATTTCACTTCTCCACCACCTCTGAGTGACTAGTTAGCCATTCTGGTGCCTTTCCCTAAACAAAGAAAATCTAATCTAATATGATGTGCTTTTTCTGCTCTCAGACAGTCTTAACAACAAGGAGGAAAAAAAAAAACCCTGTCTTAAATGTGGAAACAGAGCAGGACATGAAGGAAGGAAGGAAAGAAGGGAAGAAGGAAGGAAAGAAGGAAGGAAATAAGGTAAGTAGGTAGGAAGGAAGAAAGTTAAATGATGCTTTTAAATGTTCTTTACAGAAATTTTGAATGTATTTCTTGAGGGATAGCAGTAGTCAAAACACTCTCATTGGAACCGCCAAAGATACACATAATAAGTGAGCTAGGAAACCCGGTATTTTAGGATTAAGAATCAAGACATATCTTCTTCAAAGTTGTGGAAAGCATTTTTGGTTTACTGAATTAAATGTTTATTTAAATAAGTCATTATTTATTATAACAGGACAAGTATTAAAAATCTTAGCTTTCAGGTGAGATCCTTTTGCCTGAAATGAACTATAACAGACTAAAGGAGTTGTTATTCACTAAGTTCCTTTGGTTCCTTGTAGAGAAATATGAAAGAAGATGTTTTCTCTTTTAAAGAGAGCCACTTGTTAAATTTACCAAACTTAACAGTGGCTAATGGAATCAAATGATAGAAAGATGACTCATCAATTCAGTATAATATCAGAATTAGGGTGAGGAGAGCATGGTGCTCACCTTGGTCACAAAACTAAGAGAGTGCCAAAACAACAACAACAAAGAAAACCAGTAGTTAAGATACATACTATTTTTGCATGGGGACTCGGCCTGAGGAGCAGGGGTGGGAGCTTCGAGACTAGGGCGGCGCGAAAGGGGTGAGAAGTGGACAGAAGACCTGATAGGAAAGATAAAAAGAAAAGGAAAAGGAAAGTTTCCAGTTTGACAATCAAGCTGTCTTCGGCATCCATTTCATCCCAAGACCACCAAGCCAATGCGGAGGCTTTTTCTTCCTTTCCTTTTCTTTTCATGAGACTGATCACAACCAGCACTGCAGAGTCCGTCGAATTACGGAATGCTGCTGCCTACATGTGTGAATGAGCTGTGAGTAAAGTACTGAAGTAGAGGAGAACTAACTTGAAACATCCTCATGATGTCCATGTGGCTGACAGGAAGTTAACCTGTCATAGATGTGCTAAAGAAGAATAGTTGGGGAGGAGCTTCAAGATGGCAGAAGAGTAAGACCCGGAGATCACCTTCCTCCCCACAAATACATCAGAAATACATCTACATGTGCAACAACTCCTACAGAACACCTACTGAACGCTGGCAGAAAACCTCAGACTTCCCAAAAGGCAAGAAACTCTCCACGTACCTGAGTAGGGCAAAAGAAAAAACAGAGACGAAAGGATAGGGACGGAACCTGCACCAGTGGGAGGGAGATGTGAAGGAGGCAAGGTTTCCAAACGATAGGAAGCCCCTTCGCGGGCGGAGACTGCGGGTGGCGGAGGGGGAAGCTTCGGAGCCACGGAGGAGAGAGCAGCAACAGGGGTGCGGAGAGCAAAGCGGAGAGATTCCCACACAGAGGACCGGTGCCGACCAGCACTTACTTACCAGCCTGAGAGGCTTGTCTGCTCACCCGCCAGGGCGGGCGGGGGCTGGGAGCTGAGGCTCGGGCTTCAGAGGTCAGATCCCAGGGAGAGGCCTGGGGTTGGCGGCGAGAACACAGCCTGAAGGGATTTGTGCACCACGGGTAGCCGGGAAGGAGTCCGGGAAAAAGTATGGAGCTGCCGAAGATACAAGAGACTTTTTCTTGCCTCTTTGTTACCTGGTGCGCGAGGACAGGGGATTCAGAGCACCGCTTAAAGGAGCTCTAGAGACGCGCGTGAGCCGCGGCTAAAAGCGCAGACCCCAGAGACAGGCATGAGACGCTAAGGCTGCTGCTGCCGCCACCAAGAAGCCTCTGTGAGAGCACAGGTCACTATCCACACCTTCCCTGCTGGGAGCCTGTGCAGCCTGTCACGGCCAGGGTCCCGTGATCCAGGGACAACTTCCCCGGGAGAACGCACGGCACGCCTCAGGCTCGTGCAACGTCACGCCGGCCTCTGACGCAGCAGGCACGCACCGCACTCCGTGCCCCTCCCTCCCCCCCGGCCTGAGTGAGCCAGAGCCGCCGAATCAGCGGCTCCTTTAACCCCGTCCTGTCTGAGCGAAGAACAGACACCCTCAGGCGACCTACACGCAGAGGCAAGTCCAAATCCAAAGCTGACCCCGGAAGCTGTGCGAACAAAGAAGAGAAAGGGAAATTTCTCCCAGCAGCCTCAGGAGCAGCTGATTAAATCTCCACAATCAACTTGATGTACCCTGCATCTGTGGAATACCTGAGTAGACAACGAATCATCCCAAATTGAGGAGGTGGACTTTGGGAGCAATGATATATATATATTTTCCCCCCCCCTTTTTCTCTTTTTCTGAGTGTGTTATGTGTATGTTTCTGTGTGTGATTTTGTCTGTATAGCTTTGCTTTTACCATTTGTCCTAGGGTTCTGTCTGTCCGTTTTATCTTTTATTTTAATTATTAAAAATTTTTTTTTCTTAATAATTTAAAAAAATTTTTTACTTTATTTTATTGCATTTTATCCTCTTTCTTTCTTTCTTTCTTTCTTTCTTTCTTTCTTTCTTCTTTCTTTCTTTCTTTTCTTTCCTCCCTTTTATTCTGAGCCATGTGGATGAAAGGCTCTTGGTGCTCCAGCCAGGCCTCAGGGCTGTGCCACTGAGGTGGGAGAGCCAAGTTCAGGACACTGGTCCACAAGAGACCTCCCAGCTCCACGTAATATCAAATGGCGAAAATCTCCCAGAGATCTCCATCTCAACGCCAAGACCCAGCTTCACTCAACAACCAACAAGCTACAGTGCTGGACAGCCTATGCCAAACAACTAGCAGGACAGGAACACAACCCCACCCATTAGCAGAGAGGCTGCCTAAACTCATAATAAGGCCACAGACGCCCCAAAACACACCACTAGATGTGGACCTGCCCACCAGAAAGACAAGATCCAGCCTTATCCTCCAGAACACGGCACTAGTCCCCTCCACCAGGAAGCCTACACAACCCACTGAACCAACCTTAGCCACTGGGGACAGACACCAAAAACAACGGAAAATACGAACCTGCAGCCTGCGAAAAGGAAACCCCAAACACAGTAAGATAAGCAAAATGAGAAGACAGAAAAACACACAGCAGATGAAGGAGCAAGGCAAAAACCCACCAGACCTAACAAATGAAGAGGAAATAGGCAGTCTGCCAGGAAAAGAATTCAGAATAATGATAGTAAATATGATCCAAAATCTTGGTAATAGAGTGGAGAAAATACAAGGAACGTTTAACAAGGACCTAGAAGAACTAAAGAGCAAACAAACAGTGATGAACAACACAATAAATGAAATTAAAAATTCTCTAGAAGGGATCAGTAGCAGAATAACGGATAAGTTACCTGGAAGATAAAATAGTGGAAATAACTACTGCAGAGCAGAATAAAGAAAAAAGAATGAAAAGAATTGAGGACAGTCTCAGAGACCTCTGGGACAACATTAAATGCACCAACATTCGAATTATAGGGGTCCCAGAAGAAGAAGAGAAAAAGAAAGGGACTGAGAAAATATTTGAGGAGATTATAGTTGAAAACATCCCTAACATGGGACAGGAGATAGTTAGTCAAGTCCAGGAAGCACAGAGAGTCCCATACAGGATAAATCCAAGGAGAAACATGCCAAGACACATATTAAACTATTAAAAATTAAATACAAAGAACAAATATTAAAAGCAGCAAGGGAAAAACAACAAATAACACATAAGGGAATCCCCAAAAGGTTAACAGCTGATCTTTCAGCAGAAACTCTGCAAGCCAGAAGAGACTGGCAGGACATATTTTAAGTGATGAAGGAGAAAAAGCTACAACTAAGATTACTCTACCCAGCAAGGATATCATTCAGATTTGATGGAGAAATTAAAACCTTTACAGACAAGCAAAGGCTAAGAGAATTCAGCACTACCAAACCAGCTTTAAAACAAATGCTAAAGGAATTTCTCTAGGCAAGAAACACAAGACAAGGAAAAGAACTACAATAATAAACCAAAAACAATTAAGAAAATGGTCATAGGGACATACATATCAATAATTACCTTAAATGTAAATGGATTAAATGCTCAAACCAAAAGACATAGATTGGCTGAATGGATACAGAAACAAGACTCGTATATATGCTGTCTACAAGAGACCCACTTCACACATAGGGACATATACAGACTGAAAGTGAGGGGATGGAAAAAGATGTTCCATGCAAATGGAAATCAAAAGAAAGCTGGAGTAGCAATTCTCATATCAGACAAAATAGGCTTTAAAACAAAGACTATACAAGACACAAAGGAGGACACTACATATTGATCAAGGGATCGATCCAAGAAGAAGATATAACAGTTGTAAATATATATGCACCCAACATAGGAGCACCTCAATACATAAGGCAAATAATAACAGCCATAAAAGGGGAAATCGACAGTAACACAATCATAGTAGGGGACTTTAACACCCCGCTTTCACCAATGGACATATCATCCAAAATGAAAATAAATAGGAAACACAAGCTTTAAATGATATATTAAACAAGATGGACTTAATTGATATTTATAGGGCATTCTATCCAAAAACAACAGAATACACTTTCTTCTCAAGTGCTCATGGAACATTCTCCAGGATAGATCATATCTTGGGTCATAAATCAAGCCTTGGTATATTTAAGAAAATTGAAATCATATCACGTATATTTTCTGACCACAATGCTATGAGACTAGATATCATTTACAGACAAAAATCTGTAAGAAATACAAACACATAGAGGCTAAACCACAACTACTTAATAAGCAAGAGGTCACTGAAGAAATCAAAGAGGAATTCAAAAAATACCTAGAAACAAATGACAATGAAAACACGAAGACCCAAAACCTACAGGATGCAGCAAGCACAGTTCTAAGGGGGAGTTTATAGCAATACAATCCTACCTTAGAGAAAGAAGAAACATCTCAAATAAACAACCTGACCTTACACCTAAAGCAATTAGAGAAAGAAGAACAAAAAAAACCCCACAAAGTTAGCAGAAAGAAAGAAATCATAAAGATCAGATCAGAAATAAATGAAAAAGAAATGAAGGAAATGGTGGCAAAGATCAATAAAACTAAAAGATGGTTCTTTGAGAAGACAAACAAAATTGAAAAATCATTAGCCAGACTTATCAATGAAAAAAAGGAGACTCAAATGAATAGAATTAGAAATGAAAATGGAGAAGTAACAACTGACACTGCAGAAATACAAAAGATCATGAGAGATTACTACAAGCAACTCTATGCCAATAAAATGGACAACCTGGAAGAAATGGACAAATTCTTAGAAATGCACAACCTTCTGAGACTGAACCAGGAAGAAATAGAAAATATAAATAGACCAATCACAAGCACTGAAATTGAAACTGTGATTAAAAATCTTCCAAGAAACAAAAGCCCAGGACCAGATGGCTTCACAGGAGAATTCTATCAAACATTTAGAGAAGAGCTAACACCTACCCTTCTCAAACTCTTCCAACATATAGCAGAGGGAGGAACACTCCCAAACTCATTCTATGAGGCCACCATCACTCTGATACCAAAACCAAAGATGTCACAAAGAAAGAAAACCTCAGGCCAGTATCACTGATGAGATAGATGCAAAAATCCTCAACAAAATACTAGCAAACAGAATCCAACAGCACATTAAAAGGATCATACACCATGATCAAGTGGGGTTTATCCCAGGAATGCATGGATTCTTCAAAATACGCAAATCAATCAATGTGATAAACCATATTAACAAACTGAAGGAGAAAAACCATATGATCATCTCAGTAGATGCAGAGAAAGCTTTCGACAAAATTCAACACCGATATATGATAAAAACTGTCCAGAAAGTAGGCATAGAGGGAACTTTCGTCAACAAAATAAAGGCCATATATGACAAACCCACAGCCAACATCGTCCTCAATGGTGAAACAATGAAACCATTTCTACTAAGATCAGGAACAAGACAAGGTTGCCCACTCTCACCACTACTATTCAACATAGTTTTGGAAGTTTTAGCCAAGCAATTAGCGAATAAAAAGAAATAAAAGGAATCCAAATCGGAAAAGAAGAAGTAAAGCTGTCACTGTTTGCAGATGACATGATACTATACATAGAGAATCCTAAAGATGCTACCAGAAAACTACTAGAGCTAATCAATGAATTTGGTAAAGTAGCAGGATACAAAATTAATGCACAGAAATCTCTTGCATTCCTATACACTAATGATGAAGAATATGAAAGTGAAATCAAGAAAACACTCCCATTTACCATTGCAACATAAAGAATAAAATACCTAGGAATAAACCTACCTAAGGAGACAAAAGACCTGTATGCAGAAAATTATAAGACGCTGATGAAAGAAATTTAAGATGATATAACTAGATGGAGAGCTATACCATGTTCTTGGATTGGAAAAATCAACGTTGTGAAAATGACTCTACTACCCAAAGCAATCTACAGATTCAATGCAATCCCTATCAAACTACCACTGGCATTTTTCACAGAACTAGAACAAAAAATTTCAAAATTTGTATGGAAACACAAAAGACCCCGAATAGCCAAAGCAATCTTGAGAAAGAAAACTGGAGCTGGAGGAATCAGGCTCCCAGACTTCACACTATACTACAAAGCTACAGTAATCAAGACAGTATGGTACTGGCACACAAACAGAAATATAGATCAATGGAACAGGATAGAAAGCCCAGAGATAAACTCATGCACATATGGTCACCTTGTCTTTGATAAAGGAGGCAAGAATATGCAGTGGAGAAAAGACAGCCTCTTGAATAAGTAGTGCTGGGAAAACTGGACAGCTACATGTAAAAGAATGAAATTAGAACACTCCCAAATACCATACACAAAAATAAACTCAAAATGGATTAAAGACCTAAATGTAAGGCCAGACACCATCAAACTCTTAGAGGAAAACATAGGCAGAACAGTCTATGACATAAATCACAGCAAGATCCTTTTTGACCCACCTCCTAGAGAAATGGAAATAAAAACAAAAATAAATATATCAGACCTAATGAAACTTAAAAGCTTTTGAACAGCAAAGGAAACGATAAAGACAAAAAGACAACCCTCAGAATGGAAGAAAATATTTGCAAATGAAGCAACTGACAAAGGATTAATCTCCAAAATTTACAAGTAGCACATGCAGCTCAATATGAAAAACACTAACAACCCAGTCCAAAAATGGGCAGAAGACCTAAATAGACATTTCTCCAAAGAACATATACAGCTTTCCAGCAAACACATGAAAGAATGCTCAACATCATTAATCATTAGAGAAATGCAAATCAAAACTATCATGAGGTATCATTTCACAGCGGTCAGAATGTCCATCATCAAAAACTCTACAAACAATAAATGCTGGAGAGGGTGTGGAGAAAAGGGAACCCTCTTGCACTGTTGGTGGGAATGTAAATTGATACAGCCACTATGGAGAACAGTATGGAGGTTCCTTAAAAAACTACAAATACAACTACCATATGACCCAGCAATCCCACTACTGGGCATATTACCCTGACAAAACCATAATTGAAAAAGAGTCATGTACCAAAATGTTCATTGCAGCTCTATTTACGATAGCCAGGACATGGAAGCAACCTAAATGTCCATCAAGAGATGAATGGATAAAGAATTGGCACATATGTACAATGGAATATTACTCAGCTGTAAAAAGGAACGAAACTGAGTTATTTGTATTTATTTGGATAGACCTAGAGACTGTCATTCAGAGTGAAGTAAGTCAGAAGGAGAAAAACAAATACCATATGCTAACACGTATATATGGAATCTAAAAAAAAATAAAAAATAAAATTGTTCTTAAGAACCTAGGGGAAAGCTGGGAATAAAGACGCAGACCTCCTAGAGAATATACTTGAGGATATGGGGAGGGGGAATGGTAAACTGGCACAAAGTTAGAGAGTGGCATGGACATATATACACTACCAAACGTAAAATAGATAGCTAGTGGGAAGCAGCCGCATAGCACAGGGAGATCTGCTCGGTGCTTTGTGACCACCTAGAGGGGTGGGATAGGGAGGGTGGGAGGGAGGGAGATGCAAGAGGGAACAGTTATGGGGACATATGTATATGTATAACTGTTTCACTTTGTTATAAAGCAGAAACTAACACACCATTTTAAAGCAATTATACTCCAATAAAGATGTTAAAAGAAAAAGATACATAATATTTTTTTAAATTAAAATTAATTGCAAAAATCCATGATGAACAAAATATTAAAAAATAAAGACAGGATCTGACAAAGCTCATTGTTCCTGAGGTATAAAGAAAAAAAACATGCTCCTATATATATGCTTTTGTGTTTTTTAAACGATAAATTTCTCCAGAACATTAAAGGAGTTGCAAAATATTCTTTAAATGGAAATTAGATATATTAAAGCTCACAAGATTATTTTAACTTTAAAATTTTTGTGTATAGTAAAAATATTATTATTTTATATATTTTTCATGGTTTTTTTTTTCAAAAGTAGATTTTGAAGATTTTATTGTTGAGTGTGCCTTCAGTAAAAGAGACTAAAATTACATATACCAAAAACATCTTTTCTTTTGCCTCAGGATTTAATATGGCTTAGCCCTGGGCTGACAAAATGTTTACATTTTGATATTTTAAAATATCAAAACAATTTTGATGTAAAGTGTCTGGATTACTGAATTTTTCTGGACCCCTGTAAAATTTGCACCTAATATGAGGTGGCTCACTTTCCCCAACCTAGTCTTTATTCTGAAGAGAGAGAACTTTAATAATACTGAACACACATGCCAGTAATCACATATGCTTGTATGTTTAATGTTCAAATCACGATCAACTACCATTATAAGCAATGTTTATGATTATAGACCTTTAAAAGGAAATACTTCCCTTGACATGAAGTCAGAAAACACATAATTAATTAACTCTTGGTGATTATCCAATCTCCCATAGTTCCCAGATATGTTATTCAGTGACACATCTAACTCAGAGAAGATTTTACAGTAAAACTACCAAAGATTCATACCAAATCACCCACAAACATATGAACACTCAAAGAAGTCCAACAACAGTACCTGAAATTTAGAGAATATAATATGAAAATGAGTTTCTCCTCACATAAAAATGAACATATAAAATTCCCCTTGTGCTTTAGAAAGTCATAAAAACTAGAGCACTAAGCAATAAATGGGAACACATTACATAGTCCTTTGAAAGAAAGAATATGAAGAATTAAGCCTAAAGTGTATTGCAGTCCTCCCTGCAGTTTCATTTATATAATGTACAAAATCTTATCTCCCATTAAAACATTTTTATTATTGCAGACCTTAGTTGCTTTAATGAGGAACAAGAAATTTATAAAATAAAGGAGTTTGCTTTCTCTTTATTATTCCTTATAAATGTGTGTGTATATTATACACATTTTAAAAATTTAATATATAACATATATATGTATCTATACATACACACGTACACAATGAACATTCATAATTCATATTATGTACAGTTTCCTAGGAACTTTCATTTTAATAATGGGATAACTCTCCCTTTCAATAATTGCTTTTTTCCCCTGATACCTTAAAATCCTTAAAACATCAGTAAAAAATTGAGTTGTACTACTTTAACTGTGCAAATTGCCCAGCTATCAAGCTGGTATCCTGGGGCTTTATCTGAAATACAACTCAAAACTGAAAGTGGATCCGGATATGTAGCAGGATTCTCATGGGCTGCAAAATGTGAAACAAAAAGAGAATCAAGAATAGGTCCAGAAGCAAAAATATTCACAGGAATCATGAAAGTGCAGGGAAGAAAAGTTAAAGGAATTTAGGAAAGAAAAAAAATAATTTTGAATGGGTACTGCAAACAGAAAAGGCTACTTTAGAAGGAAAAATGGCAAGGCTCCTTGGCATTGTATCAGGTTTCACTTATGGATTGTTTTTAGTTCTAAAGACCATCTTAAAAGAAAAAAATAAAAGGAGAAGGCTGATGCTTAAACAAATGGGATTCTACAAGTCAGTTTCCAAATTTTTCGTGACGTAGCCCTTCCTCCAAATAGCAAGATTCTACTGTAATTTCACATAATTTATTTCATATCTACCTCCCCAATTGATTGGACTTTGGAATCCTTTAGACAGGGAGATTATTTTGTCTTACTTATTTTACTTTATTTTATTTTAATTTCCTCAGTACACCATAAGGAATGTCAAATATACAGTAAGGACATGGTAAATGTTAAATGAATCTCTACAACCACGTTTCTCAAGCTTTAAAATTCATGTTTCATTTTAAGGAACATAAAGATGACCACCACATACACATACCTTCCACCAAAGGGGATTTGAAAACTCCTCACATCCCTCACCCATACTGTCTGGACTTTTAAATTTCTATGTCCATTTTATACTGACTGTTGCTACACTGTCAACCAAATAATTTATCCAAAGTATGAATTTTATTATGTCATCTCCTGCTTTAGAAAATACAATGGCTTCCCTTAGCTCTTACGAAAAACTTATTTTTGCTTCAGTTGCCAGTACCGTTTGGCCCCTCGCTCTCCCATGCCCAACATTACATTTCTGAAACTAAAAATGGAAAAAAGTGTCTGACATACTCAATAAATATCTGCTGAATTAATGTTATTGAAGCAAATAATAATTATCACAAGAGATCTACTTTAGAAATACTTCTATCACTTAAGTTCAAGTTACCAACTTAGAGAAAAAAAATGAAACAAAAAAGCCAAATCCTAAACAAATTTACCTCAACATGAAATGGAAATTTCTTATCTAAGATATAAATCTGAGCAAGGAGAAAACCCCCATGACCCTTCCTATCTCTGGGACTACTTTTATCAACTTAGATTTCATTGTGGGTCAGAATACCTGGAACAGAACTCTCTCTCCCTTGTTTACATGATGAGTGAACTTGGACTGTACTAAACCTCTCTACATCTCAATTTTTTTCATCTTTAAAATAATTACAACAAATAATGTTTACAAAAAATACTACTGTATAATGTGGCTGTATTAAAATACAAATCACTCAATATAATAGTTCCTAAAGCATTTCATTTACTCAGTATATGTTAGGTACAATTATTTGTACTCATGCATTCACTCCACACTTAATGAATACCTATTTTATTTATGTATACATATGTACTATATATACATATATATATGTATATACAGGCACATATGTGTGTGTGTATATATATGTATGTATAATCTCAATTTGGGGATTCAAAGATGAAAAGCAACATAGCCTTTCTCCCTTAAGAGCTGTATTCTCTGACACAAAGTATACAGACAAAAGTACAAAAAGTCACTGACCTGACCTGCTAGAGGACAGGATAAGACCCAGTACAAAGTACAGAGGGAACTAGAGAGAGTTCTGCCAGGGATTCCCCAAAAATCCTTCACAGAGAAACTGCCTGATTAAAATGAATCTTAACAGATAAAGCAAGTAAGAATGTCTGAAAGAAAACGTATTCCATGCAGATAGAGAAGACAGGAAATCTTAGAAGACTTTTACATCAATATTAAATGTTTGAACTTGATATCACAGGCAGTGGAAATTGCTGCATGGTTTTCAATTAGAAACTGAATGATCATATATATGGGTCTGAGAAATCCGTCTGCTCTTGCAGTGGAAAATACTTTGAAGGGTACAGAACTAAATGCAGAAAGATCAACTAGGAAACAACTACAAAAGCAGGTTGAGAGAAGATGATTCCAGAATAAGGGCAGTAGTCCTGGAAAGGTACTGGAGGGAAATAAAAAGATTGGGAAGTGGGATCTGAGGATTTGGTACTGTCGCTTCCACCCTCCGTTTTAGTCTGTAGAGATGCCATAGCAAAATACCACATCCTGGATGCCTTAAAAAACAGAAAGTTATCTTCTCACAGTCTGCAGGCTAGAAGTCCAAGATCAGGGTGCCAGCAGAGTTCGTTTCTCCTGGGGCCTCTCTCCAAACATGACCTTTTCTCTGTGTGTGTACACTCCTGGTATCTTTTCTTTTTCTTATAAGGATACAAGTCGTATTTGATTAGGGCCCCACACATATGACCTCATTTAACCTAAATTAACTTCTTAAAGCCCTATCACAATATACAGTCACAAAAAAAATGTCTCTGCCCACTTTTTCCCTCTCTGACCATTTTCATTTGGACTCTTTCACCATATCTTTTGCCATATTTTATATCCTTTGCTCCCTTTTGATAGTTCGTGTAACCTTGTCTCATCTTCTAAGCCATATGCTCTTTTTCCTCATGTAGGTCCTGAATTCATATCTATTGTCATTTTCTCTGGCTCTCTACTTCTAAACTTTTCTTCTTTCTTCTACTAATTTTCTTGTAAGGAATTAGGTAGAAACAAGAGTTGATGTTGGGTCAAGAAAGGGAATTTGAGGGAGTTAAAAATGTTAATTTTTCTTAATACCAATTTCCCAGGACTATGGACCAACTTAAGTCATCTTTGCAGTTTTTTATTAGATAGCCTAAGTAATTGCCTGGAATCTCTGGAATAAAAAAAACTCAAAAAACAACAACAAAAAACCCCTAATGTACCTGGAGAATGAAACTTTCTGACACAGACATGAAGCCAAAGCTTATTTATTTATGTACAGATCATTGGAAACAATTATCTCCGTACCTCAGCAGTGAGCTAGTTCAGTGACTATGACTTATTCAGGAAGTTTTCATGCTTTGTTAACAACTCATTAGCACAATTACCGGTTCATTAGTTCTGACTTTGAAAAATACTTCCTTAAAACTCACTATTGTTCAAAAGGCTTGTAATCACAATAAGATATTTGAAAGTTGTCAGATTAGGACATAACCCATCCAAATCTGGCATTGTGGGGAACATGTTTATGGAGATGTTTCTATATAAGAATAACTTTAACACATCCTCAAAATGATCACAGATAAGACTACATATTCAAATAGGAATGTTATAATGGCTTAATATTTTTTTCTTTTCTTTCCTGAACTGTTCCAGCTCAATTCTCATTCTTTGCTTTTGTTGTTGTTGATGATGATGGATAATAATGATATAAGCTCCTTGATCTCCTTTAATTTAAGATAAATATTTAAAATAATTCTTTTCAAATGATGATTCTTTATCTGTCATTGGCCTTTCATGTTACTGCTTTCTTCTTCTCCTTCTCTTTCTCCTTCTTCTTCTTCTCCTCCTCCTCCTCTTACTTGTTCAGCATAGGCATCCTTGCAGAACAATATTATACATGCATAGTATTCATGTTAGTTTCTTTTTGTACATTGCTCTTCTTCAAAGTAGAATCAGGGCTATTCAGTGCAGACAACAAACAACAGTAAGCCCACCAAAATAGTTAACTGTCAAGTTAACTGTTGAATGCTTGAGACATTGAGGGGAAGTTAGACATAGTAGATTTTCTATATGTGGATATTAATTAATTAACTAATTAATTAAAATCAGCAATTTGGCAAACCTTTTAGGGTCACTGTGTCCTAGTGATTGAACCACACTGGCACAGTCTCTTCTTCTTTATTTTGCACTCCAAGAATGATTTCCATATATTATCAGTGATATTAAGAAACTGGGAATGAACTCACATGGGATCAAGCTACATTCATCCAGCAAGAAGCAAGTTCTGTTAAATATCATCACTGGTAAATAATTAAGAATATCTTACTAAAATTATTACTGATAATATCTTTTTTATTTTTATTTTTTGGCCATGCCACGTGGCTTGCAGGATCTTAGTTCCCCTACCAAGGATTGAACCGACCCTCAGCAGTGAAAGCGTGGAGTCTTAACCACTGGACCACCAGGGTATTCCTGATAATATCTTGATTATATGTTTCTTATTTATATTTTCAAATTGCTCTTATGATTTCGATATTTGATTTAATACTGCTCTAAGGCAGATAAGGATAGTGTATTGTTGTCATTTATAAACCAGGAAACAGAGCCAAGCAGTGTTTAAGTGACTTACACAAGGTCACAGAACTGGTGGCCAAAATATTCATTTAGTATATTCTTTTAGAGAATAATTAATAACAATCCATAAATAGAAATGACTTTTCTTTGTATTTTTCTCCCAAGGACCTATTAGTTACTAGAGAAGTGATGAAATATTGGAAGAGTAATTAGAAAAATACTGTGGAAATACTCAGTATTTGAAATTAGATCAGTATATTCTTTTTAAAAAATCATTTGTGGAGCCTACTTGATAAATCTGTATCTAGACAACTTTAGTAATAATATTTAAGAAATCACATTATGCATTATCATGTATAGGGAGAAGATACCTGATCAAAATTCAATAAAGAATTACATAAAAAACAAATAATACAGTTAAATAATTAACACAGATAATTAAATATTGCAATATTTTATATAAGATATTTTATTCTATGGTTTTATGTGTCACTAACAAAAATACTTATATTGCTTCTCTAAGGAAAATTTTTATACTTTACCTATTTTGTTGATTTGTTGCTATGTTCTGTTTTTTATAGATGGTATTACATGTACCCTTATTAACTTCAATAATTGTTTCCAGCTTGGCTAGCTACTCTAATTGCAAAACAAACTTTTCATCTTACTTTGATACTATCTAGTTTCTCATCAGTAGGGAGAAATTTGCATAAAAATATACTACTCATGTAAATGCTTCCAAATTATTGCAAGGGAAAAATAGACCACTGAATCAGTATTGAGCTCATTTGAAGAAAGATGCTATGTAAGTACAAAATACTATCATTTTGTCTGACAAATCCCATTAGTTCATTATGAAGTATAACATTCAATTATCTATGACATGCAACAGAATGAGATGCTTTGTTTGGTCCTCCTAAAGTGTTATTCTGAAATTGCTTTTTAAATTTATCTGGCACTACACTTTTGTTATTAAAGAATGAATGGACTTCACTTAATTCAGATAATTCATTGCTTCTCTTCAGGATAAGCTAATTGAAATGGCAACTTCCTTGAACATACTTCTGCGGTTCTGTAAAGATTGCAGTCATGATAAAAGTCAGGGATCATGGTATGTTTTACATGAAATAATGTTATTATTAATAAGTGAACTATGAAAAATTAAGGATATATGGATGTATATTGTAATTTCTGAGGGAATCTTTTTTTTTAATGGGGAAAAACCCAATAGCTAAACCCCCCCAAAAAATTAAAATAGAATTCTAAAAAAAAAGCAAATATTAAAAAGAGAAAGAGGCAGGGCATAAGGAACAGAAAATAGAGAGGGTGAGTAGAAAACATAAATCATAGACAAATCTAAACATATTAATAACTACATTAAATGTTAGTGGACGAATCTCACCAATTAAAAGAAAAAGGTGTCAGAATAGATCACTTTAAAAAAAGAACAATCTCTGTGTTGTTCACAAACACATGTGAGTTGAAGATAAATGGACAGAAAATATGCCAAGCAAAGATTAAACAAAAGAAGCCTGAGGCAGTTATATTAGTATCCCTCATGAAAATAGATTTTTTAAATCCTTATGAAATTATTAGCAAATTAAATCCAATGATCTAAAAAAAAATACATCATAACCAAATGGAATTTTACCCAAGAATGCTTTAGTATCCAAAAATCAATAGATGTAATAAATCATATTAATAGAATAAAGGAGAAAAAATCTAAGATAATTTTAATTGATGTAGAATAAACATTTGGAAAAGTTCAGCACCCTTTCATGGTAAAAACTACCACTAACTAGGAGCTGGAAGTGAGCTTTCACAACCTGATTAAAGGCATCTGCAAAAAACCTACAGAATGTTCAATCCTGAAAACCTCTATGCTTTCAACCTATGATAAGGAACAAGCAAGGATAAACCTTCTCACCACTTTTATTTAACATCATACTGAAGGTTCTAACAAATCCAGTAAGAAAAATAAATAAAAGGCATACAAAATGGAAAAGAACAAGTAAAACTCTTATTATAGATGAATAACCATGAATGTGTAGAAAATGCTAAGAAATTCAAACAAAAGCTCTTAGAACAAATAAATGAATTTAGCAAGGTTTTGGAATGTAATGCCAACATACAAAAACTGTTTTTATTTCTTTGTACTAGGAACAATTAGAAAATTTAAATTAAGTTTCACAGTAACATTAAAAAATAAACAAATTTAGTAAAAAAATAACCAGGAGTTGAGAGCTGAAGTTGAAAACTACAAAACATTGCAAAAGGAAATTAAATAAAACAAATAAATGGGATGAGGCCCCATTTTCATCTATTGGAAGACTCATTGCTATTAAGATTAAAATACTCCTCAAATTGACTTATAGATACAATTCACTCTAAACCTCAGGACATTTAGAGAGCCTATTCTTGAGGCCATCTCAGAATTCCTCCCAATCATCCACATTTAGACATGGAGCTGCCCTACAGTAGAATGAGACTTTGAGGGTAGCAGCGGCTCTGGTGTCCTCTGAATTACTAATAAAAGACTCTGAAAGAAGTAACAACCATTTTTATTCCTTGGCTAATCCTCATCTGAGCATCCATAAGTAGTTATAGTAATTATAAGAAATATTTGAATAGCCCTTCCTAATTTACAGTTTATATATATGGGCATTATTTTATTTGTTGGCTGTGTATGCCACATGCCATGATTCTACTGTTCTGAGTATTCTCCCTGGAACTCTGCAAAGATGTAGCCTATCTGTACTAAGGCACATGGTGGAAGAATATAAAAATATATGAAAGCATAAGAATTGTCAAGATAAATATTTATTTTTCATTTATTATTTCAGCAATAGGCTCTGTGCTAAGAATAGTGATGGATGAAACCTGATTTATTCCTTATTCTCAAGGAGGTCATAGTCTTAATAGAGAAACCAACATAATTCAAATAACACTAATAAACGTATAATTACTAAATAAATAACATTTCTAAAGGAGTTGAAATAGAATAGTAAAAGAAGGTTTCTCTGGGAAAATAAAGCTCTCTCTGATATTTAAAGATGACTAGAAGTTAATCAGACATAGAAGAGAGGGAAGTATAATCTGGCCAGAGAGAACATGTGCAAAAGTCCTGTGGCAAAAGTGTTCAACACAGTTTTATGAAGTTGACAGAAGGTCACAGTAGCTGAAGCATGGTGAGACAGAGGAGCATAGGTAAAAATAAGACTTAATAACAATTCAGACAAGAATTTATAGTATATACTAAGTTCCCCCCTCCTTTATCCTGGCATGCTGGTAAATCATTAAAGATTTTAAATATAGGAAGCATTTGACTGAAGTTGTGTTTCAGAAAAAGTCAATTCTAGTGGGTTCTAGAGATGGAAATTGATTGGAAGAGAAATAGATAGAGGTATAGAACTATAAGAGGTATTGCATTAAACCAGTAATATTTGAGCATAGCAGTACTGGAAAGGAGAGAAGAGCTAGTCTAGAGACAGTTAGAAACGGTCAAGCCAAGAGAGAGTTAAGAAATTAGAAAACAGAATTAATGGGAATCAATGTAGGTTGGATTTGAGATGTGAGAGAGACAGAAAATGATGAGAGGCTCCAAACTGAGACGAAGGAAGGTTTCTCAAAATAATCATTCAACAGAGACGACAGGACAGTTTCACAGAATGATATAACCTAAACAGCATCAGAATACCAAACATTGCTCCTAAGCACAATTCAAAATAAGGATCACTTCATTATTTGCATCTTGTACCAGCCTGTTCTATTGTGTTGATCCCTGATAGGTGAATATCAGAGTTAAAAGCACTAAACTTATTTCCTAGCAGGAAATAGCAGGAAATAGCAGGAAAAGATATACTTTTCCTCAGTTGAAAGTCAGTTTAATGAAGACAAATAATTTTTTTGTCTTGTTTTCTTGTCTTCAACATCTAAACCAGAGCCTGACCTACCTACAGAAAATACTCAAAAACATCTGTTGAAATATTTATTTCTGAGCTCTCTATTCTATTCCATCAGTCTATATCTGTCTTTACATCAGACCATACTGTTTTGATTACTATAGCTTTGTAACATATTTTAAAATCAGGACATATGATGCCTCCAGCTTTGTTATTCTTTCTCAAGATTAATTTGTCTATTTTTGATTTTCATTTTTTAATTTCAGAATTGATTTTTCAATTTCTGTGAAAATTGCCATTGGGATGCTTCTGATAGGGATTGTGTTGAAACTGTAGATCACTGTGGTTAGCATGAACATTTTAAGAGTGTTAAGGCTTACAATCCATGAACACTGGATGCCTTTTCATTTGTTTGTGTCTTCTTTAATTTTTGTTTTTTATCACTATTTTGTACTTTTCAGTATTCAGGTCTTTCACCCACTTATTTAAGTTTATTTCTAAGTATTTTATTCTATTTGGTGATATTTTAAATGGGATTATTTTTCTAATTTCCTGTTTAGATGGTTCACTCCTTCGTACAGAAATGTAACTGATTTTTGTATGTTCATTGGTATACTGAAAGTTTATTGAATACATTTATTAGTCCTAACAGTATTTGTTTTAATGGAGTCTTTCAGGTTTTCTACATATAAGATCATGTCATCTGCAAAAAGGGACAATTTTTAGTTTTTTAAGGAACCTCCATACTGATCTCCATAGTGGCTGTGTCAATTTACATTCCTACCAACAGTGCAAGAGGGTTCCCTTTTCTCCACACCCTCTCCAGCATTTGTTGTTTGTAGATTTTCTGATGATGCCCATTCTAACTGGTGTGAGGTGATACCTCATTGTAGTTTTGATTTGCATTTCTCTAATAACTAGTGATGTTGAGAAGCTTTTCATGTGTTTCTTGGCCATCTGTATGTCTTCTTTGAAGAAATGCCTATTTAGGTCTTCTGCCCATTTGATTTTTTGATATTGAGCTGCATGAGCTGTTTATATATTTTGGAGATTAATCCTTTGTCTGTTGATTCATTTGCAAATATTTTCTCCCATGCTGAGGGTTGTCTTTTCATCTTGATTGTAGCTTCCTCTGTTTTGCAAAAGCTTTTAAGTTTCATTAGGTCCCACTTGTTTATTTTTGTTTTCATTTCCATTACTCTAGGAGGTGGATCAAAAAAGATCTTGCTGTTATTTATGTCAAAGAGTGTTCTTCTTATGTCTTCCTCTAAGAGTTTTATAGTGTCAGTCTTACATTTAGGTCTCTAGTCCATTTGGAGTTTATTTTTGTGCATGGTGTTAGGGACTGTTCTAATTTCATTCTTTTACATGTAGCTGTCCAGTTTTCCCAGCAACGCTTATTGAAGAGACTGTCTTTTCTCCATTGTATATCTTTGCCTCATTTGTCATAGATTAGTTGGCCATAGGGGTGGGTGTATCTCTGGGATTTCTATGCTGTTTCATTGATCTATATTTCTGTTTTTGTGCCAGTACCATATTGTCTTGATTACTGTATCCTTGTAGCATAGTCTGAAGTCAGGGAGTTTGATTCCTCCACCTCTGTTTTTTTCACCCAAGACTGCTTTGGCTATTTGGGGTTTTTTATGTCTCCATACAAATTTTAAGATTTTGTTTTCTACTTCTTCAAAAAATGCCACTGGTAATTTGATAGGGATTGCACTGAATCTGTAGATTGCTTTGGGTAGTATAGTCATTTTCAAAATATTGATTCTTCCAATCCAAGAACATGGTATATCTTTCCATCTGTTTGTGTCATCTTTGATTTCTTTCATCACTTATAGTTTTCTGAGTACACGTCTTTTACCTCCTTAGGTAGGTTTATTCCTAGGTATTTTTTTCTTTTTGTTGCAACAGTGAATGGTATTGTTTCCTTAATTTCTCTTTCTGATATTTCATTGTTAGTGTATAGGAATGCAAGAGATTTCTGTGCATTAATTTTGTATCCAGCAACTTTATCAAATTCACTGATTAGCTCTAGTAGTTTTGTGGTGGTATTTTTAGGATTCCCTATATATACTATCGTGCCATCTGCAAACAATGACGATTTTACTTCTTTTCCAATTTGTGTTCCTTGTGTTTCTTTTTCTTCTCTGATTGCCGTGGCTAGGACTTCCAAAACTATGTTGAATAATAGTGGTGAGAGTGGACATCCTTGTCTTGTTCCTGATCTTAGAGGAAACGCTTTCAGTTTTTGAGTACTGGGAATGAGGTTTGCTGTGGGTTTGTCGTACATGGCCTTTATTATGTTGAGGTAGGTTCCCTCTATGCCCACTTTCTGGAGAGTTTTTATCATAAATGGGTGTTGCGTTTTGTCAAAAGCTTTGTCTGCAACTATTGAGATGATCATATGGGTTTTTTTTAATATATAAATTTATTTTTGGCTGCTTTGGGCTCTTGTTGCTGCACATGGGCTCTCTCTAGTTGCAGCAAGTGGGGGCCACTCCTTGCCACGGTGCACGGGCCTCTCATGGCAGTGGCCTCTCCTGTGGAGCATGGGCTCCAGGTGCGTGAGCTTCAGCAGCCGTGGCTCGCAGGTTCTAGAGCACAGTAGTTGTACACAGGCTTAGTTGCTCCACAGCATGTGGGATCCTCCCGGACCAGGGCTTGAACCTGTGTCCCCTGCTTTGGCAGGCATATTCCCAACCACTGTGCCACCAGGGAAGCCCATCATCATATGGTTTTTATTTTTCTATTTGTTAATATGGTGTATCACATTGATTGATTTACATTATTGAAGAATTCTTGCATCTGTGGGGTAAATCCCACTTGATCATGCTATATGATCCTTTTAATGTGTTGTTGGATTCTGTTTGCTAGTATTTTGTTGAGGAATTTTGCATCTATATTCATCAGTGATATTGGTCTGTAATTTTCTTTTTTTGTACTATTTTGTCTGTTTTGGTATCAGAGTGATGATGGTCTCATAGAATGAGTTTGGGAGTGTTCATTCCTCTGCAGTTTCTTGGAAGAGTTTGAGAAGGATGGGTGTTAGATCTTCTCTAAATGTTTGACAGAATTCACCTGTGAAGCAACCTGGTCCTGGACTTTTGTTTGTTGGAAAATTTTTTTTTTTTTAATTTTTCAGTATGCGGGCCTCTCACTGTTGTGGCCTCTCCCGTTGCAGAGCACAGGCTCCGGATGCGCAGGCTCAGTGGCCATGGCTCACGGGCCCAGCTGCTCCGCGGCATGTGTGATCTTCCCGGACCGGGGCACGATCCCATGTCCCCTGCATCAGCAGGTGGACTCTCAACCACTGGGCCACCAGGGAAGCCCTGTTGGAAGATTTTTAATCACAGTTTCAATTTCATTACTTGTGATTGGTCTGTTCATATTTTCCATTTCTTCGTGGTTCTGTCTTGGAAGGTTATACCTTTCTAAGAATTTGTCCATTTCTTCCAGGTTGTCCATTTTATTGGCATAGAGTTGCTTGTGGTGTTCTCTTATGATGCTTTGTATCTCTGTGGTGTCCATTTTAACTTCTCCTTTTTCACTTCTAATTTTATTGATTTGAGTCCTCTCCCTCTTTTTCTTGATGAGTCTGGCTAAAGTTTTATCAATTTTGTTTATCTTCTCATAGAACCAGGGTTTAGTTTTATTGATCTGTGCTTTTGTTTTCTTTGTTTCTATTTATTTTTGCTCTGACCTTTATGATTTCTTTCCTTCTACTAACTTTGGGTTTTGTTTGTCCTTCTTTCTCTAGTTCTTTAGGTGTATGGTTAGATTTTTTATTTGGGATTTTTCTTGTTTCTTGAGGTAGGCTTGTATTGCTATAAACTTCCCTCTTAGAATTGCTTTTGCTGCATCCCATAGGTTTTGTATCATTGTGTTTTTGTTGTAATTTCTCTCTAGGTCATTTTTGATTTCCTCTTTTCTTCAGTGATCTCTTGGTTATTTAGTAACGTATTGTTTAGCCTCCATGTGTTTGTGCTTTTTACGTGATTTCACTTAAATGAGGTTTCTAAAATAGTCAAATTCATGGGATCGAAGAGTAGAATGAATGTTGTCAGGGGTTGGGGAAGGGGAAATGAGGAATTACTAGTCAATGGGCATCAAGTTTCAGTTAAGCAAGGTGAATAAGTCCTAGAGATCTGCTGTACAATATACTACCTATAGTCAAAAATACTGCATTGTACACTTAAAGAGTTTTAGGAGGCTAGTTCTTGTTAAATGTTTTTACCACAATAAAATAAAAGACATTCATCTAGTACCAGCACAGACAGTAGAAAACTAAAACCCTGCTCTTATGCTGGTAAGAAGTAAAGTTTATGCTTTCCTTCACTCAAAAATATGATCAAAGACTTTCATCCATAGTATGAAAGGAAGTGACGTGTGCCTTCTTTAAGCAGTGTAGATTTTATAATTTATGTCTTAAGGAAAATAGATTTCACAAGTATAAGATTATCTGGATAATAAACAAATAAAGAAATCTTGTTTACTCTAGTTTGGCTAGACCAATGATGAAAGGACAAATATATTGATGACTGATTAGTCAATAAGATGATATTGCCTTGGCTAAGCTCAGGGTCTGATCACACTTTTCTACACTCCGATTTTCTATGTGTTGGTGTATATACATTATCAATTTCTCAGTCAACCCTGTTCTGGTACAACAGCAGCACAATGATTTTTCTAAATGATTTCATTGATTTATTTTGACAAAGAATGACTTTTTAACTCAAATTCAATTCTTGGTTTCTGAAATCTTCACATCAAAGTAAAAAATGCAGAGGAAAGGGAAATAAGCTTCCCATAGAGAAAAAATGAAGAACAGTTCGCATTCATTTACCCAAATGCCATATGCTCTGCAGATTTGGTCTGCAATCTGGAGCTGTGGGCTATAATGGCTCCTGCTGGGTAAAACATCCGTTAAGAACAGACATTTGTTGGTGTGCAACTGAGGAATGCAGACACTTGGCACTCACAGATCATAGTCTGAAATAACAGTGAACGTGTCTCAGCAGAAAAAAAATAAATATCTTGACAACTTTTCAGCATTATGCAAAAAGTAGTTTTAGCCTTTGGAATTAAGTTATCCTTAAGGAGAGTCCAAGTAATTTTCTTTTTCCTGAGCACCCCCCTCTGCCTTTCTCTCTCCTGGACTTCATTTTTTATAAGAATGCTCTCATTTTGTGATTATGTATGTACAGAAAGAAGTTAGAAAATTCATTCATCTTATAAAATTAAAAATAAATTGCTGTCTAATCATTCACACTCAAGACCTCCTATTACCTAAATTCTTCCTCTAGATCTATATATATATGTATATATATATATATATATATACATTATTTTTATATGTGAGGTTTAAAGAAATTTCTGTAGCACTTTATTTCTATGCTCAGCAGACTTGGCTCTGTGTGTCAATGACTACTGTGAGTTTTTGGAAGGGTGGTGGTAGATGAGAACTCCTCCACATCATAAAATGAATACTCATGGAATATCAAAATGCATTAAACTCTTACTCTTTTTTTGATTAAGGTTTTTATGGTTATATAAAAATATATTATGAGAATTGTTGGTCACACGTAAAATACTTGTTATGGACAATTGGTTCTCAAGGTGTGGCCCCTTTCAATGGTTCACAAAGCTAAAAGTATTTTCATAATGATATTAAAATATTATTTTCACTCTTATTCTCTCACAAGTTTACAGTGGAGTTTTTCAGAAGCTACATGATGTGTGATGTTGTAACAGATTAAATGCAAAATTTTGCACTTCCACTCTTTCCTGTCTTCCCTCCCCTATTTTCCCCCTCTCATTTCATTCAGCGTAAGAGTGTTGCTTACTTGGGGTTCATCTTAGATTCCAGAGAGCTAATGGTATCCAAGTGGGTGCAAAGATATTTAGCATTTCTTTGGATTGGTTCTTTAACTCTGATTCCAAGATAATATAGGGATCAGGAGCTCTGGAAAGGAACTCTTTCTAGGAATGATGCATATCCTGAAGTTAGAGATCTCTTATGTTCTGATTCTCAGAAACCTCAGCATATGGTTTTAAGTGCAGAAGAACAAGATACCCTAATGGAAAACATAGCACAATATGCTGTTATTAACTTCTGGTGTTTCATAACAGTTTCTTATCAAAATGGTTTTTAAACAATCTTGGCCTCAAACACAAATGCAAGAAGTCAAATTGTGATAGAGACTAGTAGAGACAGAAATATGAAAAATTGGAGATATTCTGGTGAAATTATTTTCCCTGAATTATATTCAGGGAAAACTGTCAGAACAGATCTCTAGGTAGTACTGGGGCAACAAGGGGGAGGGGTAGAAAAATGGAAAGGGGGCATAAGACAATTTAAAATAAACACCATTCTGCTTAGTTCCTATTCCTACCTCCTCACATGAGTTTACATATGTTTACACAAGTTTAAATGGTTATAAAATTGTATGTAAGATCTAATAAAGGATAATCTGGAGAAATCTATTTATAAATTTATAATCTGAGTTAACCATTAACATATTATAGGACTTTGTGCTAATAATCTATCCTCTTTAGACTTCAGTATTCTCCTTGAAATAAGGATGAAACTATTTGCTCTGACTAGTTCATAGAACAGTTTTACGCACCAAATTAGAAATATCAAAATGTTGCCTATGCCTTAGAGCACTGTATAAAGTAAGATAGCATCATTACCTTCTTATTCACTTTTTGCCAGAAGTGCATTCCATATTTTATACCATTACCTTTTTGAATATTTCTTACCAGAAGCTACATACACATTTACATTTAGTCTTTTGAGTTTTTATTTAAATCTTTATTTAGTGATTATAGAGTGCTTCAAAAGTCATAGAAATGGCAATTCTAACTTAAACAATAAAATATTTTATAGAGTGTCATTATTTCCACAGTATCACATTCTCTACCACAAATTTATGGGTTTTCCCTGGTGGGTGTTAAGGTGAATTACTCACATGGTTTAAATATTTTTAAATGTATTTATTGAGGTATTTCTCACAATGAAGAGTGCAAATTTTAAGTAAATCTGATCTTCCATATATATTCACCTATGTAATAACCATGCAGATCAAGATTTAGAACTGAGGGGACAGAAGGCTCCTTTCTGCCCCCTCCCAACCAGTAGTCTCAAAGATACAAACTATTTAATCTAGTTAATGAAAGATAATTTGTTTTTAAATATCAAATTTATTTATGATTAAAAATGAGACGTATTTATGTGCATCAGATTCCCTGATGAAAAACTGTGTGTGCCACATATGTTAATCAATAAAACCATCCATCAAGCACCTATACTTGGCACTTTTTTAGATGCAATCTGCAAATTTTTTTTGATGTGTGAATTTAGTTATCATTTATTCAGAAAGGTATACAGAAAATAGCATAGACAAGGGAAATGTCCAAGATGGTGGAGTAAGAACACCCTGAGCTCACCAACTCCCACAGACACACAAACATTACAACTACTTACAGAGCAACTATCAACATGAATGACTTGAAAATTAGCAGAAAAGATTTTCCACAACTAAAGGTGTAAAGAAGGAATAACAATGAGATGGGTATGAGGAACAGAGACTTGGCATAGTCAAGACCCACACCCCTGGAGAGGTGACCCACAAGGAGGAAGGTAATTACAATTGCAGAAGTTCTCCTGAAAGAGTAAGAAGTCTGAGGCCCCACATTGGGCTTCCCTGCCCAGGGGTCCTGCACTGGGAAGATGAGTCCCCTGAATATCTGGCTTTGAAAGCCAGCAGGGTTTGTGTGTAAGAAAGCCAGAGAGTTACAAGAAACAGAGACTTTGCTCTTAATGGGTGTGTGCATGATCTCACACGTCCTGAAACCCAGCACAGAGGCTGTAATTTGAAAGAAGACTGGGTGAGAATCACTTGCTGATCTCAGAGAGCCTTCCCAAGAGACAGGAGGCAACAGGGACTCCCCCTGGGGACACAGATGCTGGTGGCATCCATTTTGGGGAGCTTTTTGTACCATGAGGACACTGGTACTGGGAAGCACCATTTTGAAGTCCTCCTTCTAGTGTATTAGTGCCAGGAGCTTTCCCCCTGTCAGTGGATTGGCACCAGTCCTATGACCACCTGGGCCAAGCAGCCAGCCATGCAGAGACCCAGCCTCACCCAGAGTTGGCGGGCACAAACTCTGAGACCCCCAGCCACAACAACCAGCCACCCTGGGACTTGGCTCCTCCCACCAGCAAGCCGGCACCATCCCAGGATCCCCTGGGTCATGCAGCCAGCTATAACAGGACAAGGCCCTACCCACCAGAGGACTGGCAGCCACCACACAAGGCAGGTCCTGGAAGCCAACAGGGAAGTGTGCTTCTGGGCTCCATAGGGTGTCTCCAACATAAGGCCACTTCTCCAAGATTGGGAAACATGATCAACCTACCTAATACGTAGAAATAAACACAGAGGATTAGGCAAAATGAGGAGGCAGAGTAATGTTCCAAATGAAAGAATAAGACAAAACCTCAGAAAAATAACTAAGCTAAGTGGGGACAGGCAAGCAACCTGACAAAGAGTTCAAGGTAATGAACATAAAGATGCTCACTGAACTCAGGACAAGAATGGATGAACACAGTGAGAAGTTTAACAAAGAATTTAAAAACATAAAGTAGAAACAAACAGAGCTGAAGAATACAGTAACTGGAATAAAAAATACACTAGAAAGGGATCAACAGTAGATTAGATGATATAGAGGAACAGATCAGTGAACTGAAAAACAGAGTGGTAGAAATCATCCAAGCTGAACAGAAAAAAGAATTTGAAAAAATGAGGATACTTTTGAAAACCTCTGAGACAACAACAAGCTTACTAACATTTGCATTATAGGAGTTACAGAAGGAGAAAAGAGAGGAAAAGGCACAGAGGCCTTATTTGAAGAAATATCTGAAAACTTCCCTAACCTGGGAAAGGACATCCAAGTCCAGGAAGCACAGAATCCCAAACAAGATGAAACCAAAGAGGTCCACATCAAGACACACTACAATTAAAATGGCAAAAAATAAAGGTAAAAAGTGAATATTGAAAGCAGAGAGGAAAAAGCAACAAGTTATATACAAGGGAACTCCCATAAGGTTATCAGCTGACTTTTCAGCAGAAACTACAGGCCAGAAGGGAGTGGCATGGTACATTTAAAGTGATAAAAGGGAAAAACCTATAACCAAGAATACTCTACCAGGCAAGGCTTTCATTTAGATTTGATGACAAGATCAAAAGTCTTACAGAGAAGCAAAAGTTAAAAAAGTTCAGCACCAGCAAACCAGCCTTACAAGAAACATTTAAGGAACTTCTCTAAGTGAAAAAGGAAAGGCCAAAATTAGAAATGTGAAAATTATGAAAAGAAAAACTCTCATCGGTAAAGGCAAATATACAGTAAAGGTAGTAAACCATTCATGTACAAAGCTAGTAGGAAGGCTAAAGACAAAAGTAGTAAAATCATATGTATCCACAATAAGCAGTTAAGGGATACACAAAACAATCAGATATAAAATATGATATCAAAAACAGTAATCATGAGGGGAGGAGAGTTAAGTATGCAGGGTTGTTAAACTGCATTTGAAATTAAGAGATCAGCAACTTAAAACGCATACATTTTGAGTATATTCAAGTGCCAGTATTTAAATGCTAAAGCATTTTTACCAATAGTAAATGCTAGGTCAGAGTGGATAGGGATAAATAAAACTTTGAGGAACAGGAGACTATCTATCATCCAGGGATGAGTGAGCGTTGCAATGAGATTTGAAAGTTGGCTCAAACTGGGGAGGCAGAGAACAGAACATTTAAGATGAAAGGAGAATTAAAACAGATACAGAAGTAGTGTGAGTTTATGAAATAGCATAAAATAGTACACAAAATAACACTGAATAGGCAGAAGTAGAAGAAATATGCTGAGTAATCGTGAAAATTAATGCTGCATAGGTAGAAGCAGCTTGAAGAAGACATTGAAAGTAAGGCAGGGACTTTGAATGGTTGAAAACTGAATGCTGCTAAAAGGTTCTGAGAAGAGAAGAGATGTTTTTAGAGCAGGGCTTAAGGAAGCTGGATGTGTGGAGGCCAAAGCAGGATGGAGGCTAGAGCAGATGCCTTTGCAGGGATCTCACTCTGAGATGGGTGTGCCAGCAGTAGAACTGATTAGAAATTAGGAAGCAAAATCAGCAGTGTGACGTGGTGACAGATACTAATTAGACCATCATAAAGGAGGCTGCACCAAAAATGATGCCAAGATTTTGCATCTGGCTGACTGGAATCATGGGATCCCCTCAGAAGAAAGGAAGACAGGGAAGGTGTGAAGTCTGAGTTGACTGAATGCAAACTTGCATGTCCAGACATCCCTCCATCATTCTGAAGTCGTATGATTGGAGTTCCTGTGAGAGGATAAGACCTGTGCTACAAATTGGGTAATTATCAGAAGATGGGTTGTGGGTGACACTAGGACAAATTTTACCAGGGGAGGGGAGGAGGGACATTGGAGCAACACACAGGCAGAGACGAGTACAAGAAATGGTACTAGCAAATCTTCATTTTAAAGGGGTCAATAGGACTGAGGGCTAGTAAACCCAGGTAAGTAAAAGGTTTTACCTCAAAGAAAGCTGTATCATTCAGAGGAGGCAGGTTTGGACACCAGACTTTCACAGTGAGCAAGACAGATGCTCCCAAGTTAAAAGGGCTAATCTGATCCTAAGACAGTTTGCTCCTTGTCCTTGTTTATTTTCCTTGCTATAGGGCAGTGTCAAAGACTTGAGTTATTCAATAAACCAAAGAGGGGAGAAAAAGTATCCACTTATATCAATTTGCATCTGGTTAAATCAAAGTGAGAAGAAGGGAGGAAAAAACTTCTTTTAGAAATGATGTTTAAAAATATGATAACAGGGGGCTTCCCTGGTGGCGCAGTGGTTGAGAGTCCACCTGCCAATGCAGGGGACACAGGTTTGTGCCCCGGTTCGGGAAGATCCCACATGCCGCGGAGCGGCTGGGCCCGTGAGCCATGGACACTGAGCCTGCGCGTCCGGAGCCTGTGCTCCGCAATGGGAGAGGCCACAACAGTGAGAGGCCCGTGTACTGCAAACAAACAAACAAACAAAAAAATATGATAACAGGGGCTTCCCTGGTAGCGCAGTGGTTGAGAGTCCGTCTGCCGATGCAGGGGACACGGGTTCGTGCTCCAGTCTGGGAAGATCCTACATGCCGCGGAGCGGCTGGGCCCGTGAGCCATGGCCGCTGAGCCTGCGCGTCTGGAGCCTGTGCTCCGCAGCGGGAGAGGCCACAGCAGTGAGAGGCCCGCGTACCGAAAAAAAACCAACAAAAAATTATGATAACAAATGAGTTCTCCAAATGGAGGAGCAAACACAGAAGAAAAAAAAATCATGACACTAAGAACTTTCTTAGTCAAGAAACTCTTGACTTAAGTAACACCCACCATTGAGTATGTTAGAAAATAAACAGAATAAAGAAGGTTGGAAATGTAAGAAAATTACTGGCAGTATAATGTTATAGAATAAACATGACAGTATTAATATATTGTACACTTACTATGAGCAGGCACTCTTCTAGAATTCTACATTGAGTCAATTATCCAGAGAAGAGGAGGCATTATTATTCTAACTGTATAGGTGAGGAAAAACTAAGCTCAGGCAGAGTAAGTGTTGAGGCAGAAATTACACAGCTAAGAAGTTATGGAACCAGGATATGAATCTTCCTTAAATTTGTCATACTCTGTACCCTTTTCTACAAAGTGGAGACAGTAGTATTTAGCACATGCAGGTAGGTATAATGGTCAAAAGGGTTTTGCAAAGGAAAACAATTGGCATAGTTTCTGGACCATATAATAGCGGATGTTTGTATTTGTCCCTGAGGAGCCAAGGGGCATCACGAGGGTACTGAAAGCCTGAGAAGAGGGAGGAAAGGAAGGTAACAATGAGAAGCTTGGGATTAGGGAGAATCCCGTTCTGATTAGAGCTTGTAGCGGGGGAGAGGGTGAGGGCAGAATTGGATCTCTAGCTCCTGTGCCCCATCCTCCAATTGGTCTAAGACAACTACATGTATATATATACATATATATATATATATATTATACATACATATATATTATATATATTATACATACATATATTATATATATTATACATACATATATATTATATATAATATATATATTATATATACATATATAAAATTTGATGAATGAATAGATAAATGAATATATGAAGTGGCTTTAACTCTCTACTTAGTGTGGATAAACTAGTGGTTTATATTTGAATGTTTCGTCTCATTCTTTTTCATTTGTATTTATTCGGTTTAATTTGACTGTAAATAAATTCATACAGTTCTCATTTCATGAATGCATTCAGACATTCATTTGGTAAACACTTACTGAGCACCACTGGGCAACAAGCATTCTCTCTCAAATGGCTCTTCTGCTGTCTTCATAAAAGGTTGAATAAGGAACAACTCCAAATATTATTACAGAAACATACAGTTTCCTCTAGTTAAGATTCTGATGTCCAGAGTGGGAAATCTAGCGAAGCAGCATTCCTAGAGAATGTCATTTTGACAAGGGTTGTTTCTCATGATGTTACATGAGGTACATGTCTACTTAGCGAGAATCTGCTCAGTCAGTAGTTTGGTTATCCAGCCAATTACAGCCACTGGTTATAAGCATGTCACTAGGTAGCTTTCTGGAACTTTCCTTAAAAGACATCTGGAGTATTCCCATTGCCCTGTCTTAATCTATTCTTGTCTTTTTCAGTCCTGCTCCCTGGAACATAATGCCACCTGGGCCATGAGGACAATGCCTACACCTAGAGATGACAGAAAGGTGAGGACTAATGGAGCTTGGATCTCTGAGGATGATTTGAGCACATCCTCCATCCGACTTCTGAGCTACATGATATTAGACTTTTTCAAAAAAGAGAAATAAACCTATATCTTGTTTAAAACTTTATTACTCAGGGATTTTGTAATATCCATGAACAAAATTATTTCTAACAAATACAGATTCAAATGCAAGCTCTGTCATTTATTGATTTTATGAACATGCACCTAAATTTAGCACATGGTCCTTACTTAGTTTTCTCATCTTTAAACTAAAGATTGAATACTCATTATACAAGTTTATTGTGAGAATTAAATAATTTAGAAAAATCAATTAGGATTGTGCCTGATGCAAAGTAAGAGTTCAATAAATGGTAGCTGCTATTTTTATTGTAGACATAATAATCCTTATATACCATTGCTTGAATGAAGACTCAGGGAATTTTTTAAAGATTTCTAGTAAAGAAACATAAACTATTCATTTGCTTTTTAAAGCATATGGGCTGACTGTATATCTGTGAGGATTATAGGATCCATTGTACTGGAGGAAAAATTAAACGTTTCTATATCTCACAGCAAAAATGACTTTCTTTAGTAATACCTATCTTATCCAGACCCAAGTCTCATGATCAAGAAAAGAACAAAATGTCATAAATCAATGCAGCTATTTCAGTTGATTCACATTGAAGTACAAATATATGTTTTGAGACCCAATGTCTTTAGGATAGAGAAATGAGGGACATACCATTGATTGTTTATTGTAACTAACACATTCCAAAATAAAATTAGGGTGATTTATGAATATTGTCAGAGCATTAAAATATGGTTCGAATAAAAGATAAGACCAAATATGTAAAGTCAGCATGTAGACCATGAGACTCAATCCAGTAACTGATATTGGGCAGCAGATACGTTTCCAAGTTTACCTGGCAGGAAAATTAAGTGGAAAATAAGACTAGTTAAAGAGGTTATTGTCCATGAGAAAAGGTATAGTAGGTTCTCTGGAGAAAAAAGATTTATCACATAAAAAATTTATTTCACAATAAGAATTAAGGAAAAATATCTTGCCTCCACATAGTGATATTCTGAGCTGCAACTAATCTCAGAAGAGTAACTATAAAAAATTTTTTAAAATAAAAACTAAAAGAATTAGGACTAAGCCTGGGTTAATTTAGATACTTACCTGTAGTTTCACTGATTATATTGCCTATGTCTTAGGGTTGAGGAAAGCTTGATTTTTATGATTTAATGAAAATCTTTGATTACCTTGAAATCAATTTTCTTGATCATCACAGAAAAAAAGTTTGTTTCTGATGTTAGGGATGTGTGTGTGTGTGTGTATGTGTGTGCGTGCACGCATGTGTGTGTTTTCAGAAGTAGTATTGGCAAGGGGATTCTCAGTACATACACTATTATTCAATGTAACTATGTTTTCCCACCCTACTTTTCACACTACACATATGTACACACACATGCACACACTCATGTGCTCACACATCTCACATAAACATTCTCTGGAGTACACATATCTATTAAACTTTTATCAGTTAAAAAGAAAAATAGTCTTTGCAGGGACAACTGAGATTAGTTAGTGGTGCAGGTGATGAAAGAGCAACCTAAGTTAAGTCCTAATTCTTTACTTTTCTGAGATTGGTTTTAGCTCACAACATCATTAAGTATATTATTTAAAATTGAAAATCAGAAGTTGTGTTAATTTTAAAAGCTTATATGGATTTGTTGTGTATTGGGAAATATCTGAATATATTATGTATTAGTATTCATACATGTTACATGAAAATGGTACATACAGGAGGAGGACAGCTCATTTCCAAAAGTTTTTTTTTTTTTTTTTTTTTTGCGGTACGCGGGCCTCTCACTGTTGTGGCCTCTCCCGTTGCGGAGCACAGGCTCCTGACACGCAGGCTCAGCGGCCATGGCTCACGGGCCCAGCCGCTCCGCGGCATGTGGGATCTTCCCGGACCGGGGCACGAACCCGTGTCCCCTGCATCGGCAGGCGGACTCTCAACCACTGCGCCACCAGGGAAGCCCCCAAAAGTTATTTTTAACAAAGTGATTAACAATCCTAAAGGAAACTGAACTCAGTTATTTGTATTTGAATCAGAATTACATATTATAGCTATTTGGGCTTTTGTTTTTCTTCTGGGACCTATTAAAATGCTCAGGATAAAATATATCTGTCAATTCCTGTATTCTTATTCACATTCAAAACTGGAAAAACGATTGGTTAAGAATGTGCTTCTTCTCATCACATTCAAAAGGAAGTCCACAAACCAGCAAAAAATAATAAATCTGCTGCAAATCTTTTCTATTTACCCTCCCCCATCAGCAGTTTTGGAAGAGCTTTCCACTGTCTTCTCCATTTGATTTTAGTGCAAGAAGCCACAAAAATTGCTGCTTGGGGAGAAGTCACAGCAATAAATCCAGAAAATTCTATTTACCTCATAAGGAAAACATAAGCACACAGACACATATACACACACAAAGTATACAAGAGAAAGGAGCCTTTCCCCTAGAGATAGTCATGTTCACCAGTGTTCACCAGTGTTGGGTAAACCTGAAAATTTACACTTTCATGGTATATTCCCCTTTAATGTATCTGATTTGTCCACTGAAGGACACAGAAAGCCATCTTTCCAGATTATATAAGTGAAGGGGTCAACATTTGCTGGCCTATAAATTCTGGAATTTCTCAAGAGATGCTAGAGACACTGAAACTTTCAGATGATCTTAAGTCACGTTTTATAAGTGTTATGTTGGTTCATCTTTATCTTTACATCAAATCACTGCCCCAAGGAACACGGGCAGCTGCAGTGCTGGGAGAACTTACATCTTGCCCAGGCATCCAAGGTTCATGTAGGCTTCTGCACAGACAGCCAGAATTATGTCTGCATGTTGTCCTTAGTTTTGGCATAAGGCCACCAATCCATTTTTTAAACTGAAACAAAATATGTTTGTCTAATGTCGCTTGGAGTTCTGCTTCTACCAGAATCCCTGGGTGGGCCAGCAAATTTTTTGAATACATGATGGCACGTTCAACTCTGAGAGTGTATGCTTCCCCACCCATTCCAGTCTAATTGTTTAGTAGAACAAAGGACTTTTTTTGTTGGAAAAAAAGAGATCAGGGCACCCTGAGCAGCATCCCCTGAAAGGTAGCTTGGTCAGTCCTTCTCCATGTTTGGGTGATTACATGAGAATGTTCTTAGTCCAGAGTTCAACAAGCTTATTAAGTCCACTGAATATCACAGGGGTACTCAAAGCCCAAATAGAGGATAAAAAGAAGTATAGTAATCTAATGAATAAAGACCTAGTTTCAAACCGAAGTACATGTAGTTATTAACTGTGGAATCTTAGACAAAGCATGGTTTCTCAAAATACAATTTCCTCATCTGTAAAATGGGGGAAATAATACTTGCCTTATTGGTGTTACTCAGCTGAGGACAAATATTATTTAAAATTGGGTAACATATGACCCAAGATTGCAGCCACGGTTGAGATGGTATAACTTGTTGTTTTAGACATAGTGAGTACACAGTAAATATTTGCTAACTTAAAAGGGAAGATGCATATGGTATAAAGCTTAAATTTAAGGCCCTATGTTATGTGCTGTCCTGACATCTGGTAAATATGGTAGGGCTTCAAATGGCCTAATGGCAAGTTGTCTTCCCCACTCTGCTCTGTGGATAAGGTCCTCTAGCCCAACAATCCTCCTTATCATGGGGACAAGGTACAGTTCCTGCTTCTCTCTGAGTAGCAGGTTTCAGTTCCTTGCCAGCCCTTCGAAGTATCAAGCAAGCTGATTACATCCCCTGTGGGAATAAGGGGTCACCTCATCCTCTTGATTCTACTAATGCTGCCTCCCACACTGCCTACCTGTTCACTCTGTTTCCTAGTGCAACCCCATGTGGCCATGCATGGCATGTACCATCCTCTTCCCCATGCTGTGAGTCTATGTGATTAATAAATTGCTGTCTATCTCATCTGTCTAGTGTCTGGTGTTGTGTGTGTGTGACCATGGCCATCGCCATAGCCATAGGGTGAGAATAGGAATCTCTCCCTCACCAAATGGGTGAGCAGGAAATGATTAAAACAATAGGTAAGTAAAAGAAAGTGAGCAAATGAGGGCAAAAGGGGAAGAAAAGTAGGAAAATGCAAATAATGGGAAATAGAATAAAGAGTTAGAGTCACAGGAAGAGGGGTATTATATGGCTAGCCAAAATAGCCTTAAAAGTTGCTTCTTCCTGAACTCTTGATATATTCAAATGAAAATGATATATTTTTCAACATAAATCTGTATATGGATTGATGCAAACATTTTTTTTAAATGCACAATTGAAAATTGGCAATTTTGTTTCTTTATAGATGAAAAGATGAAAAGAAATAGAAATAAGGTCTTGTATGCATTTATTTTAAGACATATTTCATAAGATCAGCAATATGACTGGTGTCCTTTGGTGTATCAGTGTGGGTTGGGAATGTGGGCAGACAGCCTGGTTCTTTAGAAGAAATCTCACTTCTCCGGAGGCTGACATTTAGCAATTTTGTATTAGTTATGTCTCCTTTGAATTGCTCAGAGGACAGGAGGGCTTCATAAATACAAACTTAATTAAATGTGAAGACTAGGTGGTGGATTTGAGATGAAGAGGTGGGGAGAGCTCACACTGCCATGTTTTTCAACGAATCAGTATGGTTAAATAAATGGGAAAGTCATGACAAATCCCCTGCTAAAGTTCACTCTATTTTAGGAAGGTGCTTCATGTAATTAAAATACTTATGAAATAGTCCTCTGTTTCTCTACAGGGAATGATCAGGACAGGAACAGAAGAATTTTCTTTACTCTGGTTTCCTTAGAACCTGAATTAAAGTAAATAACTTTTTTTTACTTATAAAATTTTAGATTATTACATTAATAAAAATAACAAAATATTAACACCAGATCTTGGGATTCCAGAGCCTATGCTTCTCCTGCTACCCCACTAACACTCCATCATGAGGCACTGTTCTCATCTCTATCCAGCTCTTGTCAACGCATTCAACACTGATTCGCTTACTTCCAAAATACATTTTCCTGAGCATTTGCAAAGGGATTAGGCACATTTCTTCTACTGCAGTATGACTGTAAGCGGAGCAAGAGGCTAATTTGGTTTCCCCTTGAATTGGATTCCTTCTTAACTGGATGTTGATTATTTGAGGATCTGGGTGGGATCCTGAAACAAACCAAATTAAGATCAACTGATTGTATGGTTGATGGCCTCATTCTTGTCTACACTTGAACTTAGGCATCTCCACTTTCAAGATGTTCCTAAGTAGTTCTTCCTTGGAGAAATTTCCATTCCTGTTAATATTTCTATCAATTGAAATCACTTTTTAAAATTCTATATTGAGTGGGTATACTGCACTCTTCTGAGCAAAATGGAGGATATAAAAATAAGGAAGATTAGGGCTTTGCTTTCAAAGAGTTACAGTCTAGTGGAAGAGCTGTCTTGTACACAACCACTAATTTCCTGGTGATTCTGTTTCATATCATTCACGTCTTTATGCCTTCTCCCCAAAGTAAAACCTAACCAATCTCATAAATAATTTATTGTAATGTTCAACCCTCTTTGCAAGCTAACAATTGCTTTTTAATAAGAATTCTCTGGAGAAAATAATAACTCAGATGAATAACTCCAAAAGAAGGAATTTCAGGAACTCTAACACGTTGCTTATAGAGGTTTGGTATAGATAGTTAACAACATAGCATCCCTCAAGTGACATCCACTTATTTTTATCTATGTATATGGCTAACTAACTCTGATATGTGATATGTCATTCTCACCTGCAATCAACTAAATCTTGATCCAGACAACTGACCCACTTCCTATGTGACACACTGGCATTATTTTTAATTTTCACCTTTTACATACAACTTACTGTGTTTGGTATCTTTGTGGTATTTTAGGAGAAAAGCAGTCCCTATGTGGCCTGAATAATGTCAGAGTTTTCACATTATTAGTATGCAGGATTTGGGTTATGGAAAATGTTGCCAGCAGACTTGAAGATGTGTTTAGAATACATGCAGTGTTAAGAGCCTCTTCAGTGATTCACAGCAGTTACAATTTTTGCTTTTATTAAACTAGAGCAATTGAAGAGGAAAATGCCTTGCTTTTTCTTTAAGGAGCAGCGGATGAGGGGAGGCCTAATATCTTAACCCAAAACCAAAATATTGAGTATATGCAAATTTGCCCTTTTACAGTATGAACCAAATTGCTCATCTCTACACGAAGAAAGGAAAAAGGGACTCCCAAGGTCATGTTTCCTGAATGCTTAATTGTACAATGACAATTCAGTAACCTTTCTGGAATACAGATATATGAGGATCAACCTGATTTGTTTAGTCACTGTTAATGTTATCATGATCACACATAAATATGAAAAGAAAAAGAAAAAAAAATAGAGACCAATTCAACTATTTAAAATAAACTACTATCATCTCCATCTTAAAAAACTTTATATGAATATCTAAATAAATGGTTTTTCCCTGAATCCTCTCTTAGACATTAATGTCTAAGATTATAATGTCTGATAATCTTCTGAACACAAAATAAGAAAATGAAAAAGACAAATGTTTACTTGTCCACTTTTGAAAGCTAGCAATTTGGGAAACAATTTGAAGATACTGGGACAGGGAATATACTGTATAGAAAAGGAGCATATAATATTGCTGTTAATATTTTGGGAAAATTAGAAATACACATTATAGACTAAATTAAGACTAATTCTCAAGTATTGTACTTAGATATAGTTGAACTGCAATTATTAACAAGTATCAGGGTAAATATTTTTCGAATCACTTTAATAAAACATTCAGAAACATGAATATCTGCACCACAAGCATAGCCTTTAAATATTAAAATTTAGCATTTCATCTAGTGAGGTTTCAGAAATGTTTACATCCTGGGAGAGTGTTTAGGACTCCTTTTGCTTCAGAAATCACTCAAAACTCTACAGCAAAAACAGAGCATCTCCTGAAAATGTATGATGTCACAATTTTTTCCTTAATTATAAGAGCAATAAGATCCATTTTGGAACATTTATATATAGATATAATAAATTATGCATTTTCTTTAACTAAAGACAGCCACTATTAATAGTTTACTTTTATACTTTAAGGTCTTTGAATGCAGTTAAAATAATACAATACATTTATACATATATTTTAACATCTTTATTGGAGTATAATTGCTTTATAATGGTGTGTTAGCTTCTGCTGTATAACAAAGTGAATCAGCTATATGTATACATATATCCCCATATCTCCTCCCCCTTATGTCTCCCTCCCAACCTCCCTATCTCACCCCTCTAGGTGGTCACAAAGCACCAAGCTGTTCTCCCTGTGCTATGCGGCTGCTTCTCACTAGCTATCTATTTTACATTTGGTAGTGTATGTAAGTCCATGACACTCTCTCACTTCTTCCCAGCATACCCTTCTCCCTCCCCGTGTCCTCAAGTCCATTCTCTACGTCTGCATCTTTATTCCTGTCCTGTCCCTATGTTCTTCAGAACTTTTTTTTTTTTAGATTCCATATATATGTGTTAGCATACGGTATTTGTTTTCCTCTTTCTGACTTACTTCACTCTCTATGAAAGCCTTTAGGTCCATCTACCTCACTACAAATAATTCAATTTCATTTCTTTTTATGGCTGAGTAATATTCCATTGTATATATGTGCTACATCTTCTTTATCCATTCATCTGTCGATGGACACTTAGGTTGCTTCCATTTTTTCATTTAAATGTAAGTAATAGGCATTTCCTTATAAATTAAGGTTTTAATACAAAGAGATCCCAAATTTATGTTTTCTTTAAAGGACTCAAGAATAAATCCATTATGACTTAGACTCAAGCAGCATCTTTTATCTCAACAGAAGCTGAGAGGAAGTCATTACCATTCAAAAATTCAATACCTGAAAGGGCTTCCCTGGTGGTGCAGTGGTTGAGAGTCTGCCTGGCGATGCAGAGGACACGGATTCGTGCCCCGGTCCGGGAAGATCCCACATGCCACGGAGCGGCTGGGCCCGTGAGCCATGGCCGCTGAGCCTGCGCGTTCGGAGCCTGTGCTCCGCAATGGGAGAGGCCGCAACGGTGACAGGCCCGCGTACCGCTAAAAAAAAAAAAAAAAAGCGCTGTAAAAATTCAATACCTGATTTTTTTTTAATATATAGAACTGAAAGATTTGAGGAACTGTAAGAACAAAACAGGGTAAATCTAAAAGCTTGTCATAATAATATGCAACCCTGTAGTAAAAGGGCTATTTTGGTTTGCAGTTCAGCTCTCAAACTGGTTTAGAAAGTATCCAACTCAAAAAAATAAAAGCAATCTCATCCTGTACTTCTTATAAGTGAAAAGTGCATTTCAGTGGGTGCATCTGCCATGTACTGTGACAGGAATTTTTGCAAATATGAATTAATTTAATCCTCAAATAACCCATATAAATGAAAATATCACTCCTAATGTTAACACTCAGCCTCCCAATAGCTAATAATAATAATAATAGCAACCATTTTACTGTCACTCAAATACTCATTTCAGGCACTTACTATGTGTTTGAAGTGCATTATCTCATTTAAAACGTAATCTCAAACAATATCACAAGGTAGATATTTACTCCTATTTTATAGAACACAGAGGCTCAGAAAGATTAAGTAGTTTGTCTGAGGTCATACAGCCATTGATGGAAAGAACTGTCAGTATTCAAACTCAGCCCTGTCTGATATCATCATCTGTACTTTCTTCCTCAACACATCCTGGTGCATAACTGTTCTGAAATGTCGAGGGAGTAGGCAGACTCTCTGCATGGGATGATATGTCTGCCTGAAAAATAAAAATCAACATGCCTGCCTGAAATCCCACTCCCCTAGCATGCTCTTTCTCTCTGTTTTATTTTTCTTGGCTTTTGATTCTCAAAAACCTCTGATTTTAATGTGAATTACCTTAGAACATGAAAAATCTTAACTAGTAACACTTAAGGTTGTGGAGGAACAGAATATTGCAATTGACAGCAAGCTGAAAGTTGGTCTTCATGAGATGGAACCAGCAAAAGGGCATTAAAAGTGCATGTGAGGTTCAACCACTACACACCTGTTGGGATAGACAAATCCAGAACACTAACAAGAGAGCAAATGCTGGTGAGAACATACAGCAACAGGAATTTTTACTTATCGATAGTGGGAATTCAGCATGGTACAGCCACTTTGGAAGATAGTTGGTGGTTTACAAAACTAAGCATACTCTTACCATACCATCCAGAAATCCCACTCCAGTCTATCTACCCAAAGGATCTGAAAACTTATGTCCACACAAGAACCTGCACATGGATGTTTATAGCAGGTTTTTTCTGTAATTGCCAAAACTTGGAAGCAACCAACAAGTCCTTCTATAGGTGAATAGATAAATAAACTGTGGTATATCCAGACTATTGAATAGTATTCAGCTCTAAAAAGAAATGAGCTGTTGTGAAAAGACATGGAGAAAACATAAATGTATGAAGCCAATCTGCAAAGGCTTCATACTGTGTGATTCCAACTATATGATATTCTGGAAAAAGCAGAACTATGGAGACAGTAAAAAGATCAGTGCTTGCTAAGGTTTAGGGTGGGAGAGGGATGAAAAAATGCATGTGAGTACCAAAAAGAAGGGGAACATCAGAAATGTACTTGTCCACTTTGCCTTGGCTTAGTCATGTTTATGTGTGTATGTGCAGATAGATGAAGCAAAATGTAGGCATTATTTAGCTAGACAAAATTCACCCAGCATATAAAATACTTATTTGTTTTGACTTGAGAATTTTCCAAGAGGCCACTTACATGAATCTCATTTATTGGCTAATCATTCAATCATATCTTTTCTACTTTGCCTGGATGAGCACAGTCTGAAACACAGGGACTGATGTGCCACTCTGAAAACAGAGCCAGTAATAAAAAAACGCTGCATGAGATTCTTTTATGGGTTGTTCACTCTGCAAAAGCACCAGCAGAGGTTGATTTTCTTTCATTTCTAAGTTAACATCTTTCTTTTCTTGCATTCACATTTTTGTCAGTCTTGCCTTACAATTCCCTGTATCTGCCAACATTTGGTTGCATCAAGTAAATTTATTGTTTTCCCTGCTCTTCATTTTCCTCTCTACTTCCTTGATATTTTCGGACAAAAATGTTGGGTTTTTTTCCTAAAAAGTGGTGTTAATGGGTCTCTCCTCTAAAGGAGCTCTGATCTAAAGATAGGTGCTATCCATTTTACCCTCAAATTTTCAGAACTAGATACATCATTGAGTTTAAAGGTTAGTCTCACATAAAAGTTTTTGTACGTTTCTCTTACTCTGAGTAGTATTGATAGTATATATGTAGAACATGAAAAAATCTATCTATCTATTCATCTATCTATCATCAATCATATATCTGTGATGGTTAATTTTATGTGTCAGCTTCCCTGGGCTAAGGGATACCCAGACAGCTGGTAAAACATTATTTCTGGGTGTGTCTGTGAGGTTGATTCTGGAGGAAATTAGCACCAGTGGCCCCCTTACACCAGTGGCCCCCTGGTTCTCAGGCCTTCAGATTTGGAATGAATTATATCACCAGCTTTCCTCATTCTCCAGCTTCCAAAAGGCCTACTGTGGGACTTCCTGGCTTCAATAAGCTTATGAGCCAATTTCTACAATAAATCTCCTCTTTTATATCTATCTATCTATCTATTATCTATCAACATACATCTTATTGGTTCTGTTTCTTTGGAGAACCCTGACAAATACACCATCTACCTATTTATCTATCTATCCACAAACATATTTATTATTTTAGATATATATAAATAAATGTATACATAGTATATATGTATATATAATATATGTTATAGTAACTGTCTTGGAAATTGAAAATAAAAGTCAATGAGATTTTTGTATGTAAAGCCCAAATGAGATACTAGGCAATTATTTTTTATTGAGGCACACATGATTTAATCTCTGGTATACCTATTTCTATTTTTAAAAATGTATGAAGTTTTGAAGAAAGAAAAGAAACAAACAACATCAGAAATAAAAATAATTTAAAGCAAAGAAGATTTGGTTTATTACTGCTGTTTTGGGTTGTTGTTGTTTTAAACACAGTCTCCATTAAAATGGTCCAGGTGGGTATATTAGTCAGGGGTTCTTAAAAGCCAATAGGAATATATATATATATATATATATATATATATATATATATATATATACATAGAGAGAGAAAATATTATATATTGATATCAAATATATATTACATTTATATAAAACTGCATTATATATTGTATTACATATATGATTTTATATTCATACATATATATATATATTTATATTTATATATATATATAAAATCGAGAGAGAGAAGTCCCAAGATCTGCAGGCAGCAAGATGAGGGAGGGAGACTCAATGGTGCAGTTTTAGTCCTCACCTAAAGTTCTGAGAATCAGGAGAGCCAATGGTGTAAGTTCCAGTCTAAGTGCAGGAGAAGATCAATGTCCCAGCTCAACAGTCAGGCAAGAGGAGCTTCCTCTTACTCAAACTTTTTGTTCTATTTAGGTCTTTGCTTGCTTGAATGAGGTCCGCCCACATGAGGGAGGGCACGTGCTTTACGCAGTCTATCTATCCAAATGTTGATCTCATCCAAAAACACCTTTACTGAGACACACAGAACAATGTTTGATCAAATATCTAGGCACCCAATGGTCCAGTCAAGTTGACACAAAAAATTAACTATTACAGTGAGTAAAATATTTCCAGAGTACCTAAAGTTTACCAAGAAAGAAAATAATCTGAGCTGTTATCTTGAAAACTTGAGTAATGATGTCATTATTAAATATATTTTAATTCATTCTTATTAAAGAAGCTAATCATCAACTTTTAATGATTTTTTCCCTCAAGCATTTATTGCGTACCTATTACATTCTTGGTCTTTATGTGTGTATTTGGTAAGGGGAATGGATATCTTTACCACAGTACTATTTTAACTTATAAAATACTGATACCTTCCTAAATGTTCAAAATGGGAGATTAGGTGAATCAACAATGGTACATAGACACAGTAAAGCACTCTGCAGTTAGAAAAATAATGAGGGCCTCTGTGAACTGATATAGAGTGTGTCTAAAAAATACTAAGTAAAAAAGCAAACTTCAAAAAAAATTGTATATTTATGTATATACATACATACCCACATATCTGTATATATATGACCTGAATGAAATCCAGAATCAGAGAATGGTTCACCTCACAGGTAAAATACAACAATCATTTATTTCACTATTGAAGTAACAGAGACTCAGAGACAATTGTCTGACTCCAAGATCACAGATGAGGTCAGAAGCAATACCTTCTTCTTCCCAACACTGACAGGCTTGGAATGAACTGGGAGAAAGCTAGCATGAATCCTATTGGAGTGAGTATTAACTACAGTGTCTTTATTGTGCTAAAGCTCTAGATGAAGTTACTCTCCCCTACATTACCTGCTGGTGGCTGTCTTAACAAAAGAGTGACTATACCCACAAGTTATCACATCACACCACTCACTTTGGAGAATAAATCAGGTAGTTGATTCTGAAAGGGCAGGTGGGAATGATTACCATAGGCTGCTTCACCTTCAAACCATGAGAAACAGAATACTCATCACAAACAACATTCTTTAGCAGGTTATTTATTATTCTGCACATTGTGTCCACTTATAAGATTTTGCTTCTCATTTGAATTCAGAGATAAATAGAACTGTGAGAGTTGCTGAACACAGCTTTCAACTTAAAAGGAAGGTATATTGATTACTCCCTTGGATGCGCATAGAAAGTTATTCAGCATACATCATAAATTAGTTTTTTTAAAAACCCTCAACAATACTCAACATAATGTGACTCACAAAACAAAGGTAGATCTTGTCTTATTTTTTACTGTGTAGTAAAGGGAGGACAAACAAATGAAGCCTAACAAAAGATTAGGAGATAATAATTCACTCACTGTGGGTGTGATTACAGCAACTTTTCAGAACTTCATTCAACCTAAAATGTTTATAATGTCTTTCTTACTGACTCTATATTTCCAAATTCAAAACTAATTTTCCATTAAATAAATAAGAACACAAAATCAATGAATTGATTTTAAGGTGCCCAGGTAGATAAAACTCATTCAATATATAAAGCATGAAGTTAGGTAGGTAACACGTAAGTGTGTTTGTGAATGTGTATGTGTGCATGTGTGTGTGACTGCATGCATGTGTGTGTGTGTGTGTGTGAGAGAGAGACAGAGAAAGAGACAGAGAGAGAGACAGAGAGAGAGACAGAGAGAAGGAGAAGTTTCATATATTCTTTCCTCAGATTATATCAAGCAAAGGGAAGAATGAGGGCCCCAGGATAATTGTATGAGTCTCTCCTTTACTCCACAAACTTCCATAAAAGTATAGTTTCATTACTGGGATTCCAGCTTCCTCACTATCCAATCAAGTTTACAGATCTCAGTTCTCTAGTTTATAGGGCAGAGGCTTTTACACAATTTCTATGTCATAATTCATGGTAGGTTACATGGTTTCTGCCCTTCAGAACACAAAATTTCGGTATTTATTTATTTTTGAATGAATTTATAACCTTACCATCAACTCAAGATTTGAGCATCCTTTAAGCAAGCCTATTTAAATGATCTGATCTCCAAGTGAGTACATACATTATGGTGTGAATAGCAGCAGTCCTTGTTTTTTAGCCCAGTAATACAGGACTATAAATGATCATGAAAGCTGAAACTGTACAAAGTGATCTCAAAAATCAACAGAAAAATTTCAAAAGTCCTGTGACCTTTACAGATTTCCCCCCCAAACATGAAAACTCTCTTACTATTGGTTATAAATGTATAAGAAATTTTAAGAATAGTAAAACTAATATTTATTTAGTACATTGTAATTTTAACATTAGAAGCTGAGAATTTGTGTCATTTATTTTTGAAAAGAAATGAACTATCAAAGATAGTTTGAGTAACGTGTGCCTTCTCATTACACAATTACAGCACAAAACAAGCATCATTTCTCTGACTTGGTAAATTATCATATTCCTTTCTAAGTTGGGATCAATTTCTAACATTTATTCTCTGTGTATTTAATATTGTGAGATAGCTCTCAGAGTTCTTTTACTGTGAAGTTTTTTGCCAGTGTTAATTCCTCTAGGATATCTTCACCCTTCCCATCACAACTATGTTTCTCAGTTGTGTTGATAAGTCTGCATTCACAAACTTCCTCTAGAACAGTAGTGATATGAACATTTCCATACTTGGCATTTCTTCTCCAAATCCTTCATGTTCTATTTGAATTTCACTTTCAGCATTACTTTTCATTTCTTTGCTGCACTTTCATCTTTTTGGGCCAATTCCCGCTTTACCCATTTTTGGAAAATTTTATGTGACTTGAAATCACTGGAGGACAAGGAGGCAACACAAAACCACATTTTGCTGTGTGTGAACTGAATAACAAACAAATGTGCACTAAATAATTATTTCAGGATCTTGAAAGAAATGATGTGATTAGCCACTAATCATGATGGACGTCTGTTATTCACATAATGATTTGTGGACTGAAAAGCTAGCAATTAAGTTTCAACTTCATGTAATTACTGAGTTAATACACCTTGGTAACTGAAATTTAAACTGTACTGTTGAGAAACTGGTATATTTCACTAAACTGTGGTAACTGAAATTCACGGATATTAAAACATGCAAAGCAAGGACTCCCTATATATATTTTTTGAATTTTATTTCTTTTTATACATCAGGTTCTTATTATATTTTTATATATAACTATGCATGTATGTATGCATGTAAGATTTCTTTAAATATGACAAAACATTCAAAAATAATTTAAGGCAGATGGTCCTAAATATTAGTTTGATCATTAAGATTCCTTATCCATTCATTCTTCCTTGAAAATTTTCATAACAGGTTTGGTGAGACAGCAATCTGAAACTTCAAAGCATATGACAGGAACCATCTTTCCAGGCCAACTGCTCCTTGGCTACTATCGATATCAAATAAAGATGTTCTGCGTAAGTTCCATTTGACTTGCTAAATTTACTTCACACAAAAATGAAGTTGATGACCATCAATGCACATACCACAACTAGCATTAAAATAATTAAATGCTACTATATAGAGTTGAACTTTATGCTCTTAGGACAGCAAAATACAAGATGATTGCTTGCTATTCAGCAGCACCTTCACAGATCTTTCTAATTAATCATCTGAGAAACTACAGAATACTGGAGAATACTCAGAGGTAGGCTCTGAGAAAACTTTTACTCAGATGTAAGAGGACCTGCAGCTCATGGATGCACGATTTTTCAACAGCACAGAAAAAGTGCTGCCACTTGTTCATCTTCCTTTCGTTCTTATCCTCTTCCCTTTAATCTCACTAAAGTAATTCTGAACCACAGAGGGATTGTTAGCTGGACTATGTCAACTATACGTGCTGATGAAAAGATCATGCGTGTCAGATAGTGGTAGCATTGGACACTCTAGGAAAGGTGAGACTGAGCTAGGAAATTGGGAGTAACTGAAAGGTTATACATAGGTCTTAGAACAACCCAGATTCTCCTGGGAAGTCAGCGTAAGAGAGAATGGTAGAAGAACGTTGCTACTATAAGCTTAATTCTTACCAAGTCTGAGGCTAAAGATGATAGAGCTTCTAAGGTCAATAGAGATGGTCTAGTGGAGAAGACAAATGTTGGTTTCAACAGATTAGTTAATAGTGGTCCTTTACCAATAGTGGATTCAAAATAGAAGATAGGGTTAGCACTGGTAATATCCAGCAATGGGGTTCAGAGACAAACCTCAAAGAATGCAATTAAAAAATACCCGAGAATTGAAAAGAGCAACAAAGTCACCCCAGACCCAGACACAAAACTGGGTTGTGCTTGAGAACAACTGACATATAGTTCCCCGCTTCCTAAAGTTGTCCACTAGTTTTAGATTTGAATACGGAGAGAAATCCACCAAGGAAAGTAGGCTACATGTGGAATAGGTGTTATGACCAAGGCAACAGCTGTCTAGTTTATTATAATGAAAATTGTGAGGCTGCACCTACTTTAGTGGAAAATAGAACTGTGATAGTTTAGAAGGAAATTGCACTCTGATTGATTGGTAATATCCATCATAGACATAAGAAGCATGACTCGCAGCATGTGTATATTTCCCAATTCTGGACTAACCCTGTAGTAGGATTAAAGGGAAGGCTTAACGCTCAAGGTCAGTGAGTTAGAGGCAAAAGTCAGACAAGCTTCTATAATTAATCTTATTCAGAATCTCACTCTGACAATTATTCCCTCTGCCTTTCTTTTCCAGTGGGGCATCACAAGTACCTTAGCTATAAGTGGAGGACTTCAGAAACACTGTGTGGGGTGAGTTAGAAGCTAGTCCTAGGGTATGCTAAGATTACAGAAAACGCAGCACTTGTGTGTGAGAAAATCCTATTTCCTTTCTCTCTAGAGTTAGAATAACAACGTGTCAGTGCTCTGGGTATGTTTAATTATTTATATGGGGGTTATTAGTGTGTGGTTAGTGAGTCCTTATTGAAAGTTATACATGTCAGCAACCTGCAGTGAAGCTATGTAAGACAGTGTTCTTGTTCAATTGTTAAGATATAAAATGAATAACGAAGGGCATTTTAGTGGAAACTTACCTGAAAAAAAAGCTGTTCAAGGTAGGGAAAGAAAAGTGAGAAAGAAGAGTAATGAGTCATTCTATCCCTATGGAAAAGTAAAGCAATCTTTCTCATAAATTAGTGGATGATGGATATATCCATAGCAGATGACACACAAAGCAGCCATATTTGAACTTACTGCACCCTGAACTTTTAAAGATGGCATCATGGAGGGCACTGATATTCTCCCTGCTAGTGTTTTATTGGACCATGGTATTGTTTTGCTTGTCTCCTATACCCATAAACCTTACCTCCATTGAGGTGTGTCTATCGACTTAGCCTTGTCTTGTCCATGGAATGGGAAAATATAGGCAGTTCTTGCAACAAATGTAAGGATAGCTCATTTTTTATTGGTTTTTCTTGGACCTTCTGTACAGACCCTATTGTTCCTAGGTTCTTACCTTCTTATTACCTCTCTGTAAATATGTGATTTCTAACCTTTATTGTGTAGTATCTCCCTTCCTGGGTCTCTCACTCGTGTCACAACATTCCTATTGTATTAGCTTCCAATTGCCACTGTAATAAATTACCATAAATAAAGAGCCTTAAAGGAATACCAATGTATGATCTTTCTGTTCTTGAGATCAGAATTCTAAAATGACTTTGCAGGGCTTTATTCCTCCTGTAGGTGCTAAGGAAGAATCAGTTCACTTGCCTTTTCCAGCTTCAAGAGGCTCCCCATATTCATTGGCTTATGATCCTGTATCATTCTGACCCCTATTTCTACCATCAAATACCCTCCTCTCCCTCTCCTTCCATAGTCACATCATCTTCTCTAACTCTGACCCTTCTGATTCCTTATTATTAGGACTTTGTGATTACACTGAGCCCAGGATAATCCAAGATAATCTCCACATCTCAAAATGCTTAATTTAGTCCCTTCTTTAATGAGCCTTTTGCCAGTTAAAGAAACATACTGACAGATTCTGGGGATTAGGTCATGGACATCTTTGGGAACAATTCTTCAGCCTCCCATACCTAGGAACCTATTAGATCCTGTCATTTGATATATCCTAGCCCATGTCTGAGAACTTGCTATTTCAGGTAGCTCTTATACCGGCATTTCTTTCACTTGATCTCTCATGTTTTCTGCACTTGAATTTGGTTTAACAGTTTGGATCCTCTCCACTTGCATTGTCTAAATTGGGGTCCTTAAACCCAATCCTTTGGCTGGAAACATTTCCTTCTTTCCTGTGTTGAACTTCTAGCTTTAGAGCCAATTAGTCGACTTACAACCAAGCATCCTTCTCATAGTGAAATATAGAAATTCTTCATCAACCTATGGATTCTGAGCCCATGGTCCTTCCCCACTCTCCTCATTTGCAATCCTCCACATTCTTATGGAAAGAACATATTCCTGCCCTATAATTATAAGTAAGTCTAACCCTAGGGCCCATGTATGTTGTATTCCTGGTCCCAGCATTTGCAGCCTGGACCTGGCCCATGGCAGAAAGCCTGTCTGAGACACTTTGAGTTGGCATCTTGGACAAGCTGAATTTCTCAGATGCTTTTGTTGCAATGTAAACCAATCATGCAATGTAAACAAATCAGACTACCAAAAAGTGAGAGAAGGGGGGAAAAAAACCCCAAACAAGCAAACAAACAAACAAAAAAACCCTCTGCTTTATTTGGAGTGACTGTTTTGTTTAGTCCTTCTCACATTTTTATCCTTACCTATTCTGTGTCTATGGCTATAGTACAACAGGTTCACAGGCACCAGAGCAATTACCTGGCAAATAAAGAAGTGCCTGTAAATGTTTTGTTTGCTATGTGTCCCTGTACATGTCATACAATTTCATATGAGCTTGTGATTATTAAGCTGACTGCTTGGCCATGGATGTGGCTTCAGTTTGCCACAATTTTGTAAAATCTCCCTACAGATCTGATGTTCTGATTTACAACACAAAATATTTGTTCCAAATGTCCACAAGGGATTTCTAAACTGTAATTCATGGACACACATATGGAAGAGGAATTTTTTGCTCAGTTGTTTGTAAAACTTGGTGAAGTGCTTCTTCCTTGAGAAATGGCATCATGACCCCTTGGAATGACACATCATATTGAGGGAAAGGTTAGAAGAGAGTCTTGGGTAGTTAGAAAAAAGATATTCAAAATACCTAGGAATAAACCCACCTAAGGAGACAAAAGACCTGTATGCAGAAAGCTATAAGACACTGATGAAACAAATTAAAGATGATACAAACACATGGAGAGATATACCATGTTCTTGGATTGGAAGAATCAACATTGTGAAAATGACTCTACTATACAAAGCAATCTACAGATTCAATGCAGTCCCTATCAAACTACCACTGATATTTTTCACAGAACTGGAATAAAAAATTTCACAATTTGTATGGTAACACCAAAGACCCCGAATAGCCAAAGCAATTTTGAGAAAGGAAAACAAAGCTGGAGGAATCAGACTCCCTGACTTCAGACTATACTACAAAGCTACAGTAATCAAGACAGTATGGTACAGGCACAAAAACAGAAATATAGATCAATGGAACAGGATAGAAAGCCCAGAGAAAAACTCATGCACATATGGTCACCTTATTTTTGATAAAGGAGGCAAGACTATACAATGGAGAAAAGACAGCCTCTTCAGTAAGTGGTGCTGGAAAAACTGGACACCCACATGTAAAAGAATGAAATTAGAACACTCTGTAACACCATACACAAAAATAAACTCAAAATGGATTAAAGACCTAAATGTAAGGCCAGACATTATCAAACTCTTAGAGGAAAACAAGCAGAACACACTATGACATAAATCACGGCAAGATCCTTTTTGACCCACCTGCTAGAGAAATGGAAATAAAAACAAAAATAAACAAATGGGACCTAATGAAACTTAAAAGCTTTTGCACAGCAAAGGAAACCATAAACAAGACAAAAAGACAACCCTCAGAATGGGAGAAAACATTTGCAAATGAAGCAACTGACAAAGGATTAATCTCCAAAATTTATAAGCATTTCATGCAGCTCAATAACAAAAAAACAAACAACCCAATCCAAAAATGGGCTGAAGACCTAAACAGACATTTCTCCAAAGAAGATATACAGATTGGCAACAAACACATGAAAGGATGCTCAACATCACTAATCATTAGAGAACTGCAAACCAAAACTACAATTAGGTATCACCTCACACCAGTCAGAATGGCCATCATTAAAAATCTACAAACAATAAATGCTGGAGAGGGTGTGGAGAAGAGGGAACCCTCTTAACACCGTTGGTGGGAATGTAAATTGATATAGCCACTATGGAGAACAGTATGGAGCTTCCTTAAAAAACTAAAAAAGAAACCACCATACGACCCAGCAATCGCACTATTGGGCATATACCCTGAGAAAACCAAAATTCAAAAAGAGTCATGTACCACAGTGTTCACTGCAGCTGTATTTACAATAACCTGGACATGGAAGCAACCTAAGTGTCCATCAACAGATGAATGGATGAAGAAGATGTGGCACATATATACAATGGAATATTACTCAGCCATATAAAGAAATGAAATTGAGTTATTTGTATTGAGGTGGATGGACCTAGAGTCTGTCCTACAGAGTGAAGTAAGTCAGAAAGAGAAAAACAGATACCATATGCTAACGCATATATATGGAATCTAAAAAAAAAAAAGGTTCTGATGAACCTAGGGGCAGGACAGGAATAAAGATGCAGGAATAGAGAATGGACTTGAGAACATGGGGAGGGGGAAGGGTAAGCTGGGAAGAAGTGAGCGAGTGGCATGGACTTATATATACTACCAAATGTAAAATATATAGCTAGTGGGAAGCAACAGCATAGCACAGGGAGAACGGCTTGGTGCTTTGTGACCACCTACAGGGGTGGGATAAGGAGGGTAGAAGGGAGGGAGATGCAAGTGGGAAGAGATATGGGGATATATGTATATGTATAGTTGATTCACTTTGTTATAAAGCAGAAATTAACACACCATTGTAAAGCAATTATACTCCAATAAAGATGTTTAAAAAAAAAAGATAAAAGATAGTCAACATAAAAATTATGTCTTATAGTATGACTTGTTTTCATTACACCACATAAAATGTACCCTGAAATGTTAAATAACATTAAATAAAGGCTTCCTTTTTTCTTTTTTATATTTAAGGGGCTTGTGAGTTAAAGAGGCTGAGACACATTCCTCTATCTAGAATTTTCCTTCTCTTTGCATAAACTCTAATGTACATTTTCTCTCTCTTTTTTTTTAATAACTTTATTTATTTTTATTTATTTATTTATTTTTTCGGTACGCGGGCCTCTCATTGTTGTGGCCTCTCCCGTTGCGGAGCACAGGCTCCGGACACGCAGGCTCAGCAGCCATGGCTCACGGGCCCAGACGCTCCGTGGCATGTGGGATCCTCCCGGACTGGGGCACGAACCCATGTCCCCTGCATCGGCAGGTGGACTCTCAACCACTGCGCCACCAGGGAAGCCCTCTTTTTTTGTTTTTTTTGATGGATTTCTTAATTACATTTTTCTATTTAGTCTCAATTTTTTGTGGTTTCTATGTTCAGGGAATTAAGCACAGAAAAAAAGCAATGAAAAGGGGGAGAGCAAAATTAAAATATAGTTGAAGTATGGAAAGAAAGATGAAATTTGGGGTAGATATAGATTTGAGAATGTTGTGATAGCCATTGGAAAAAAGAAGGGCATTCAAGTATGCTCAGAGAACTGCTTTAAAAATTTGGAAAATTTTATTTTGAAATGAGTAGCCTCCTGGGTGCTAAATCTAATATATCTCAAATTCCTATGGTTCTGCTATCCTCTACTGCCAGACTTCCTGGACTGTGTATGATTCAAAATCTTCAGGTGGAAATTAGATGATAGAACCTTTTGAAAATATTGTTTACCTAAAATGCTTTACAGACAAAAACTCAATGATTTAATTTTGTTCTATTTTCTAAACTGCTATCTTTTAAATATTTTTTGACAAATAGAGCAAATGAAAAATTGGGGAGGGAAAAATTGATTCACTGGTATTTTATTTTGTTCTGTTTTCTGACTGAAACAGAAATACAACTATTCATATTCCTGGTATTGGTCAACTTTTCAGGGCTTAGGTGTTGATTATTATTTAAATAGATAATATTATGGGTAATAATTAATATTTTCATTTTGAAAAATCTTTCTATGAGTAGTCATGATGCTTCTGACATTCTTAAATAGTATATTAATGAGAAAATCATGAACAATTGCTTTCTCCCCTGGACTTTTTATCCAATATATTAAAGATGAAATTGCTATGGTTTGTTCTGTCTCAGTGGGGTTCCTCTGTCTTCCTCCAGGACAGGCTGTCATCTAGAGCCCAATCATTTTCTCCTTGGGAGCTGGCACTTTCCCACTCATCCATAGCTGTTTTCTACTCTTTTCTAAAAGTTATACATTTTGACAAGAGATTACAGACCTGTGACTTTACAGAGGAGACATCTGAAATAATTAGCTTTTTTCCTTAGAGGAGCCCTCTTGGAAATTTTCCACAGGCATTACCGAAGGTACAGATATTATAGATTACTCCCCCATTGGCATTTGTCTCTTTACTCACTATAATTTCATTAATTCTCCTAATGTTGCCTGAGTCTGATCTCTCATCAGTCAATAGCTTTTGACCACATAGTTTGTATTTAAATAATTGCTTATTATATTGCCTTCTGAAATTAAGAAGAACATTTGGTCATGAAACAAGGCACAATGAAACAACTGAAGACTATTCCAAGAGTGGATTTGGTTTACTTAGGTATGATTTAAAAAGTGTCAGTTATATAAAGAAATCTAAATTTGCTATAATTCACTGATCCAAGACATCAATCAACAAGTACTCCTACAGCACCTACTTTTAGTCCTCCTTATGGAGAACATAAGTCCAACTTATGTTCATTTATATTTTATGTTTCCTGCAGTCAACATTCTTTTTCTCCTTTAAAAATATATAATGCTTTGGTGGTGGTGGTGGTGGTGGGATGAATTGGGAGATTGGGGTTGACATATATACACTAATATGTATAAAATAGATAACTAATAAAAAATGAAAAAAAAAGACTGGATCAACACCTAAAATCATCAATATAATAGTATCTATAATTATTAATACTGTATTATATACTTGAAGGTAAATCTTAAATGTTATCACCACATACGAAAACAATTATGCCTATGTGATGGGATAGAGATACTAACTAACCTTATTGTGGTAATCATTTTGTAATATATACATATATCTAATCATCACAGTGTACCCCTAAATTTACATATGCTATATGTAAATAATATCTCAATAAAGCTGGGAAGAAAATTTTAAAAATATATAATGCTTTATCCAAGTTTATATATTATCTCTTTCTGATCAACTCCCAATCTAATGGATATCATTGAACTGACCAATTATAATCATCCCAGTGCCTATAGTATTCGTAATGATTGAGCTATTGCAGTGTCAAAAATAGTGCTATCACCTTGAAATAGAGTCAAAGCCACTATTCCAAAAAATAATAAGCCTTAGATAATGACATCTTCCTGTCTTGAGTTGATTTGGATATTCATACTGTATTCTTTCATTTGTTGATTCAGCAAATATATAACGAGTACCAAATATTTGCCAGATATACTAGGCTTTAGCAGGTGTGTGTATGGGGGATTAGGATAAATTTGGAGATCTCCTTTCAACTCCATGAATGATGAATTTTGGATCTGGAATCTCATTTGCATCAAACATCATTAGTTATTTTAAAAGATTTCTTCCAAACTAATATAAGGGGCTGTACCTTGTAGTGGTTAAGAGTATGGGCTCTAAAGTCCTATGGTCGGAGTTCAAATCCCACCTCTACCCCTTGCGAGTTAGGTGACCTTGGACAAATTACTTAATGTCACTCTGCCTCAGTTTTCTCACTGAAAACATTTTAAGAATTGGGTCATTATTAAAAGAAGATAACACTTCTGAAACATTGATCACAGCTCTTGGCACATGGAATACATGTTACACATATAAAAAGAAAGAGAGTGATAGAATGAAATATCAGGGCAGTTGCTTAATTGGTTTCTTTAAACAGGTGACAATGTGACTGAGAACACTATTCTTTTGTGATCCTGCCCTTACATCTTGTAACTTACTATTTACACTTATTGAACTTGGGATCCTAATAAAAAAAAAAAAAAAAAGCGTGTGTGCTGAGATGAGGGGTCTACACTTGAAAGAGACCAGAACAATCTACCAGTGGAAGAACAAACTATTGCACTCATTTAGTTGAAGTAAGAGTATTGTTTCTCAGTGCCTGATTGAGTTTACCACAGTCATCTGTGACCTAGTAGCGATTACAGCATGAGTAAATATCAAGAGAGTACATGAAATTCTCAGTAAACATATAAGGAGTTATAGCCTCTTCTTGGGAGTGTTTCTTATTTTTCCAATGTGAATAAAAATATTCTGTCTCTTTTGGAAGCACCAATGTTGACTACATCTGATACCACTTAACAAGGTAGAAGGGTATGAAATTGACTGTTGCTCATATGTTGTATACCTAGGTGCTATTTCTATTATTACAGAGTTAGAGATATTTGAATTTGGTTGAATTATACCCTTGCCCTCAAAGTTCATGGTCATTCTTGTTTTCTACCTGGCCTTGTTCGTTTTGTTGTTGTCACAGACGAAATAAGAAAGAAGGAAAAATTTGAATTAATATATCTATGTTTCATGGTTATGAAATATAATTACCTATGTACATAAGGAAGTATGTGGTTTGCTCTGTGTGTGTATGTGTGTGTGTGTGTGTGTATGTAACAAACTTAAGAATTTGTGGATGCTGTTATATTGTTATTTTTTTGGATTGAGTTGGGCAGTGATATTACTCACAGTTTATAACTCAGACTTTACATGTATTATTCTTAAACATTAAAGGTGTTATATAACTGGCAATTCCATGATCAAATATCTTTGCTGGAAAATTGATTATTTCATTTTTTTTTAAGATTTTTTGATGTGGACCATTTTTAAAGTCTTTATTGAATTTGTTACAGTATTACTTCTGTTTTATGTTTTGGTGTTTTGGCCCCAAGGCATGTGGGATCTTAGCTCCCCGACCAGGGATTGAGCCTGCACCCCCTGCATTGGAAGGCAAAGTCTTAACCACTGGACCACCAGGGAAGTCCCTGATTATTTCATTTTAAATTGTGTTTTTCTCTGTTCCACTAACTTTGATATAAATAAATCACTTCATATATCTTCCTAATTTTTAAAATTAGTTTTTATTGGCATATAGTTGCTTTACAATGTTGTGTTAGTTTCTACTGTACAGCAAAATGAATCAGTTATACATATACATATCCCCTCTTCTTTGGATTTCCTTCCCATTTAGGTCACCACAGAGCATTGAATAGAATTCCCTGTGCTTTACAGTAGGTTCTCATTAGTTACCTATTATATTTTATACATAGTATCAATAGTGTATATATGTCAACCCCAATCTCTCAATTCCTCTCACCCCTCCCCTTTCCCCCTTGGTATGCATACATTTGTTCTCTATGTCTGTGTCTATTTCTGCTTTGCAAATAAGATCATCTATACCATTTGTCTAGATTCTACATATATGCGTTAATATACGATATTTGTTTTTATCTTTCTGACTTACTTCATTCTGTATGACAGTTTTGTTCCTTTTTATGGCTGAGTAATATTCCACTGTATATATGTACTGCATCTTCTTTATCCATTCCTCTGTTGATGGGCATTTAGGTTGCTTCCATGTCCTAGTTATTGTAAATATTGTTGCAATGAACATTGGGGTGCATGTGTCTTTTTGAATTATGCTTTTCTCTGTGTATATGCCCAGTAATGGGATTGTTCTGTTATTAGTTTTTTAAGGAACTTCTATACTGTTCTCCATAGTGGCTGTATCAATTTACATTCCCACCAACAATGCATGAGGGCTCCCTTTTCTCCACACCCTCTCCAGCATTTATTGTTTGTAGTTTTTTTTGATGATGTCCATTCTGACTGGTGTGAGGTGATACCTCATTGTAGTTTTGATTTGCATTTCTCTAATAATTACTGATATTGAGCATCTTTTCATGTGTTTGTTGGCCATCTGTATGTCTTCTTAGGAGAAATGTCTATTTAGGGTTTCCACCCTTTTTTGGATTGGGTTGTTTGTATTTTTGATATTGAGTAGCATGAGTTATTTGTATATTTTGGAGATTAATCCTTTGTCAGTTGCTTCCTTTGCAAATACTTTCTCCCATTCTGAGGGTTGTATTTTAATCTCATTTATGGTTTCCTTTGCTGTGTAAAAGCTTTTAAGTTTCATTAGGTCCCATTGTTTATTTTTGTTTTTCTTCTCATTACTCAACAAAGTGGGTCAAAAAAGATCTTGCTGTAATTTATGTCAAAGCAAGTCCTGCCCATGTTTTTCTCTAAGAGTTTTATAGAGTCTGGCCTTACATTTAGGTCTTTAATCCATTTTGAGTTTATTTTTGTGTATGGTGTTAGGAAGTGTTCTAATTACTTTCTTTTACATGTAGCTGTCCAGTTTTTCCAGCACCACTTATTGAAGAGGCTATATTTGCTCCATTTTATATTCTGGCCTCCTTTTTCATAGATTATGTGACCATAGGTGTCTTGTGACCAAGAAAATGAGTCTGAAAGGTGAGGATTTCAAACAGTAGATTTCTTCCTCCTTCAAACTGCTGACCCCACGATGGTAGGCATCGCACCTTCTGCCTCCTGCTCAGCCTCTGTTCCTGGAGGTGAGAACCTCCAGGTCTTTCACTTGGAGAAGCTGCTGGTCAGGCCCATCTCCTCCTCCACCTGCAGTAGTGCTTCAGTGGGAATCAGATTGGACGGCGTGTCCAGGTTCTGGAGGGACAGAAACTCTGAAGTATCCATGGCATGTAACGTTTCTGTCTGAGGGTATGAAGGAGTCACTGCTTGTCTGCTTTGCTCACAGGAAAAGGATGTGGTGGAGGAGGACGACAGGGGGATCGGGGGCGGGGAAAAAGTCTGCGGTGGTAGCTTCAGGCTGGGCTCATCAGGAGGCTGGAGCCTCCTGGAGCAGGAGGGGAAGGACAGCCCTTCCTCCTGCTGGCTGCCTGCACCTTGGCGGAGTCCCGGCATGCACACTGACACTGACAGGCCTCCTCTTGCTTGATGATGATCACAGGGACGCTGAGGCCAATCTGCTGTACAGCACTCCCTGTGCTACTGGCTACTGGTACTGCAGTGGTAAAAAACACCTTCTCAACTTTAGATGTTTGCTAAATTTGTTCTTGGGTGTATGGTGAGCTGGTGGCACCATTCAGTATCCACTGTAAGTTCTGTTCTCCCGTGACGAGGCTGGGCTGCAGGAGAGCCGTGCTCGGAGTCGGGGTGATGGTTATAGTGGGATTACTAGTTAGGACGGAGTTGGCATCCAGGGGCAGAGTCTGGACCATGGCCAGCAGGGGCTCAGTAGTACTCTGTGGTTGAGGCGGTGCTGCCATGGCTGACGCCACTGCCGCTGCTGACGCCAAAGCCCCAGCGACAACAGCAAGTCCCGGCACAATGGGCTGCGGTGCCTGAGGGTGCGGAAGAAACTCTTGATGATTAGCAGAAAACTGTGTGCTGTGGGGAACAGGCACTTCTGGAGGTTGTAAGAGAGCAGGTGGGTTGCCAAATGCAGCTTGCTGGGAGCCAGTTCCTAGGGACGGAGCAGGCAGAGGAGTAGACGGTGCTGAGGCTGGTAGTAGAGACTGGGGTGGCTCGGATATGCCAGGCTGTCTGTTGAGGATCTTCCTGGATTGCTGGGTCAGCTGACTTCCGGAACATTGGTTCAAAAATGATGGCTGGTGAAAGTGTGCTGAAAGTGAGCATTCTGGCCTGTATTGGAATGTTCTTGAAATTCGGAATCTGTGGACAGAAGGCTTAAATTCCTCAGAGTGAGTGATTTGTATCCTCGGATCCATTGTGATTTAGAAGTGCACTGTATGAATTTCCTTTGTTATCGTGACCTTTCATGTGACTTTTGAGACTGCATTGAGTGCTGAAAGTTTTCTCACAGCCATTACTGGGGCAGACAAAGGGTCTTTCACCAGTATGTGTACGGACGTGAGTTTTGAGGTGGTGGCTTGCTGCAAATGCTTTTCCACAGCCATCATGATCACACCGAAATGGCTTTTCTCCTGTCTGGGTTCGAATGTGCTTCCTCAGATCACTGAGCGTGGTGAAGTACTTGCTGCAGCCTTCAGATTCACAGTTAAACGTCTTCCCTGTGTGAAGCCTCTGATGTGTTTTCAGCCTGTACAGCGTGTTGAACGCCTTCTCACAGCCCTGCACTTTGCACTCAAACGGCTTCTCCTTTGTGTGCACCGCACGTGGATCCTGAGGCTGTAGGAGGTGAGGAAGGCCTTGCCGCAGGCCTCCTGATTACTGACAAAGGTGTACTCTCCCCGGTGGGTCTTCTGGTGGGTGATCAGGTTGCCTGCTGTGCTGTAGGTGTGGGGACAGCCCTCAAAGGTGCACTGGTACCGCTTTACTTCGTTATGTTTCGTTTCTGGACATTCCGACTGCAGTTGTGAGGGCTGCACCTTCAATATTTCTTGGCATGGGCGTGGAACCAGGGTTTATTGTTAAATGAATCTGATCTGGTGAGATAATGTGTTGCACATAACCCTGGGACATTGCTTCATGATCTATTAGATGAAAGCCCTCTTCACCCCCTACTAGAAAAGGCAAGTGTTCTCTGTACTGTCCGTCGTCATCTTCATCTTTCAAAGTGCCAGGATCCTGCTCGATAAGAACAGTTGTCCTATCATAAACAGTTCCAGATGAGGAAGGCACCAGTTCGTTCTTATACACAAACCTGAGCATCTTGTCATCAGGGGTCAGCTCATCTTCCTCTACCTCAAAGTAGCTGATGTTGTCATCTGGACTGTGTTCCCCCATGGTTCAGTCGTGCTCAGCCCAATTGTGAGAAACGGAAAGGTAGTGACCTGTCTCCGCGGCTCCCGGCAATGGCGGCAGCGGCAGCAGCTTCTCCCCTTCCCAGCGGCACCAAAACTTTCTTTTTTTAAAGTGAATTTTATTTCAAATGGCTTACATTACCTACCATACAGTAGATAGGCAATTAGTCCAAAGAAATCTCTTTTCTAATTTCATTTCCTTCAAGAGGACTTTTCTCCACCATTTCACCTTCTTGACTTTCCTGTCCTTGTATTGATGGGGTAGTATATTGCCATTACCTTTGCAATCTTTTTTCATTCCCCTTACAACTGAATTTAATTTAGTCTGCCATTCTAGACATGAAGTGTTGATCCAACTGAGTTATTTAAGCTCAAAAAGGTACAGGATTTTTATTACTCCAATTCAAGTTTTATATGTGACAAGTTTGTCAAAGATGGAAGCCCAAGATTATTTTTAAAAGAGGAAATGATTCTCTTGTGTTTGTGACTTTGGATAATGCATATAGCAGAACTGGTAACCATCCTTACCCCTGATGCCTATGATCTCCCAGACCATCTAGCACCTGTTAATCTATTGAAATTTACCATACATTTTTCCTTTTATCTTAACCTTACATTAAATATTTCCTGCAATGTAGATATCTGAGCCACTTAAAAACAAATAGTTTATTAAAAATTACATGGTATATAGGTTATTTTAGCACAGACAGCACATTTTTTACCACCACATCTGTTACTAACATGATTCACTATCTAAGCAATGTGTGTATCTCTATGGTAAGGATGTGAGAATATGATTACAACCAAGTGATATAGGAGGTTATTTTCCTTATGTCATATGAGAAATTATAGGAGTCTAGACTAAATAAGGGGCAGAGGAAATGTATAAAACACACATGATTAAAGAGACCAAAGTTGTAGAGATCAACAAGATTTGATGACCTATTAGAAGGGGCAAAGTAGAGGATAGTGCTGTTAAGGAAATAAATACAAATTTGCCTTCGGTGACTAAATCTTGTCATGATGTCACTTTAAAAACTAAACACGTTGAAGGGGCTAGATTTGTTACTGTATTCTGTTGGATTGATTTAATTATTTCCATTTTGCATATATGAAACATGATAGGAGATATCTGGTAGGCTGTTGGAGATATAGATCTGGATTACAAAAGAGATAGGACTACTATTCATTAGCAAACACGTAGTAGTCGAAGAGAGGATAGGGTTGTTTGGGAAGTTGTGGATGCAAAAGAGCAGAGGGCTTAGGACACAAGTTCAAAAAAATAACCCAGAAACTAAACAATAACTAGAAAAGTTAAGAAAGTAAGGAAAATGGTGCCACAAAATCTGATGGAAGGGGAAAATAAAATAAGGTCTAGAAAAGAGAAACTGAATGGATTAAAGATTTAGTTAATAAGACCTCTATGTGTAAACTGACAGAAGTATGATGACTTAACCTGCTTGAGGAAGTGGGCATGAATTGGGGTTGCTTATAAGGGTCACATGTTACTTGTAAACATGTATAATCTACCTGGACAGTGTTTTCAATCTTTGGAGATGATAACCAGAAGTGAATGTATTATATATTATAAGAAAAGTGTTTAAGATTATATATATGTATATGTTATACATAATAACATACTATATATAACTGTATATATATACACATATATACATATATATATATATCTTTACATGTACATATAATCTCCAGAAACTTCAGAATTTCTATATAGAGGAAGCTTATAGGTAGCATTCTAGTTGAAACAGAAGGCTAAGGAACATTTTTTGAGGTTGTATTTCCACAAGCACTTGGTATTTGCTTGGAGATTGTGTTTCATTAGGGGTGACTGTGTGGAGGGCTGGCTGATGAAAACTGCGGTGATGAACTTAAGCTACTTAACTGCCATGAGCCAGATCTTGATACCACGGTTAGATCTGTGGAATCACATGCAGGTCACCCCATGGGTTCTCTGTTGGTAACTTTGGGCGGGCTTTAATGAGGATGGCATGATGATCAGTTCTGGGTATTATACCTGTCCATTCCAAGTATAACAACCCATTTAAAAGTCTTCCCTAGAAGGTGAATATTAGATCTGATAGTCTTTTGAAATATCTTGCAATGCTGTTAATCAATACTTTTCGTAATCAACACTCCAACGTAATTATGATTTTTTTTTTAAAAGTGAAACAGTGGGCAAAGAAGTGGGCAAATGTTTTAAAATAGTGCAGGTTGGATCTCTGGGGATTTTAAAGAACCATGTGTTTGTTGAAAAAAAAGTGTTGCTCAAGCTTAAAAATAGTTGAAACTGAAACCAAGCATATTCATTTAAAAAGTTTATTCTAATCCTACTCCAGACTCTTTCAGAACAATGTTATTTATTCTATTCAATCCCCATATCTTAACATAGTTGACAATGTTGGAGGTATTTCAAAGTTGACATTGCTGGTATAATTTCTGTGAACGTTTTAATGTCTATTGAAACATGAGAATCTCTAGAAACAGAAAAGCCATTCTTTCTTATCTTTCAAAAAAGTGTTTATATCTGCAAATGACCTCTCAAAAGAAACTTCCACAAATGTTATCTTTTTTATTGGTAAAAAGAGGAAAATTACTTCATCCAAGTGTAAGTAATATGAATAAGAAAATTCTCATTACAGAAATTTGCCAGGGCCCTTTTATTTAGCTCAATAGCATTCAGTTGGCTATAGTGATAAAATTCAAAGTTAGCAGTAGTGGAATATTCTTCCATTTAACATCAAGCCAGTACTGAAGAAAATTGCTGTCATAGTTTCTAAGTTATTAACCTTTACAATGAGATATATTTTTATGCATAGAGAAGAATTTTCTCCTCTATTTTAGTGTGAACTTAAGTTAGAGATACTAATCAAATAAATAAATTGAAATCGAGCCATACACAGCTGTTTTCTTTTGTCCTTTCTACATTTGCCTTTACGTTACATATTGGAAAAATGTAGGAAATGTTTGAAACTCTTATTGATTACAATGCCTTTTTTTTTTTTTTTGCGGTACTTGGGCCTCTCACTGTTGTGGCCTCTCCCGTTGCGGAGCACAGGCTCCAGACGCGCCGGCTCAGCGGCCATGGCTCACGGGCCCAGCCGCTCCACGGCATGTGGGATCTTCCTGGACCGGGGCACGAACCCGTGTCCCCTGCATCGGCAGGCGGACTCTCAACCACTGCGCCACCAGGGAAGCCCAATATTGCCATTTTGTTATGCCAATAAAAGTGATTGTATGAGTTAAAGCATATGCCTTTTTCTTAAAAGTGTGCGATAGACTCCTATTGCCATTAAAACCCCTCAAAAATCATTATCTATGTCTGAATTACTTCATTCAAACTCCCTATCCCTTCACTGTGGTTCTAGCCAACTTCCTGACAGAAAGTAATCAAAAATGCCTTTATCCATTCATTTCCCTTCTGCCTTAGTGGATTTTCCATAGTACTGCATGCCTAGGTTACCCAACTTTCCTCTTTTTGTATTCCCACGAGTTGATCTTCCATAAATGGTTCCACAATTTAACCTCACCCCAAAACCTCGTTCAGATTTATCAAGGTATACTTGAGTACTTCTTTCTTCTAACCCTGTTTAGTACATCACTCTTGCAGCTAAACTCTATGAGCTCTCCAGTTTATGCACTTATCCAGCTAAAACCTCCCTTTGTAAATAACTTATTCCAGTCTTTATTTTGATAGTCCTTTATCCTATTCACATTTATCAGCCCCCTGCCCCACATAGTAAAACACATGAGTTTAGAGTAGGACAGCTAGAGTATAAAATTTAGTTCTGAGTGTGTGACTTGATTCTCTGAAATTCAGTTTTTGCATCAGCATTATAGGAACAACAATATTTATTACAGAGTATTGTGTGAGTATTAAATAACTTAAATAATGTAAGACACTTTGCTAAATGCCTAAAACTTTGAAAGAATTGAATAGGTGTTAACCATCCTCATTCTCAATAATTTTATTATTCTGCTGTTTTTGAACATCTCTAGGAGATGTAAAATAAACTGAGATACAGTGAAATAGTCATTGGATTTGAAATTAAACAGATCTCTGTTAGTAATCTAACAGACTTAAAACTTATTAGCTGTGTGACTTTAAGTGTCTTACCCTCTTTAAGCTTTATAGTGATGATTCAATAACATGATTTGTATATAACAGCTAACATAAAATTTGTCCTGATTAAATGTCTATTGAATGTGTAAATGAGTGATATACACTGCAGTGTTGACCTTTACAGTTTCAAAAATATTTTCACTGAACCATCCAGCAAAGGTTTATTTATCACATTTAGACAGTACACTCTACTAGGCATGGGGAATAATTTTAAATAGGCCTGGTAAGGACCATTATCTATTTGTGTGGTACATAATATAGCACTGCCTGCCCTTAGATTGGTTAATAATTCTTTGGAAACAGTAGCAGGAATCTCTTTCTACTCAAGCCTAAACTATAATTCACATACATCTGGTATGTCTGGAAAACTGATGAGTCAGGCCTTCCCCTAATCAATTTCTATAACTTTTCCCCTATAATTCTTTCAAGCCACCTGAGACAATTATAGGGGTGGCCATAAGAGAAAAAGGTCTAGAGAAAGGTATTAGGAGAATGTACTCAGGGTCAGCAGCAAAAATGCATGCAAGGTAGACTCTGAAATAAGTTCCAGGGGAACAGTGCCATTGGAGGTAAGTGCGCTGGTTGGAAAGCATCCATGGTTCTAGGCTGAGTAGCAGAGAGCAGCACTGGATGAAGCTTTCCAGCCTCAGCGTGGGGGTAGCAAATCTGGATTACATAAGAGATGTGATTACGACAAACTCAATCATATAATCTAGAATTTTTCCCCCATTGCAAGGTTGAATGTTAGTAAAAAGAAAACATTATTTAGGATTTACATTTTAGTCACTTAACCACAACAGTCAAAACAATAATAGTTCATTTTAATATTTACCAGATTAAAAGTGCATTTCTAAAACCAAGTTCTCATTACTTACTGACTTCTCAACAGCTAGTATTTAAATGACTTCTATAAAGTCAATAGAATATGCATTATAACCATATAAACATTAATTGCATTAATAAATTTCCTATGTGACTTTAAGTATATGATCCCTCCAAAAGTTTTCACTATTTTTCCAAAATCATGTAGTGATATAATTACCCATAAATAAAAAGTGATGCAACATATTTGAATGTACAAGGTGCTACCTTGAAATTAGCTTATAAAAGTTAATGGTCAATAAAACTTGTTTTCAGTTCATAAAATGTGTTTATTTAACTTTCTCTTGAAATATCTGACAATTAGAAGCATGCTATTATTGTATTGGAAAAAAATCCAATTAAACCACAAAGCTACACCCCTTCTTTCAGAAATTTTCAGAGAAATAAGAAATAGCTCTTGAATAGGGGTCACATCTAGATATTTACTGTAGAATTATGGTGAGAATATAATGGTGGAGAAGAATTAACTGGAAAAACAAGTTGGAACACTGTAATGTTATTTCTAAAAACAAATATGATGACTGACATATGCCCATGAACTTTTTGAATGAAAGTAGATGGAAATCTCTTGCCACTTGACATTAAAATTCCAACAGCAAATGTCTGTCTATGGCTGTATCCCAAACTGAGTAATTATATTTGGTCCATAGCATAAACATTTGATGATTTTATGTTTCTCAGTATGTCCTGCTTTTACAATTTCACCAAGGACTGCATTAAAAAAAAAAAACTAATATTAAAACGGCAAAATCAGGGAAAGTCAGAAAAAAGGCAACCAAATAAAACTGAAACAAGGCTAGATATATCTAGAGAGAGAGATGTTGCCATACATAAATAAATAAGCCTCCACCTTGAATGACTTTGGATTCTATGTAAAAATGGTCTACACATATTTAAGAGAAAAATTCCTCTAGCATGAGCTTCAGGCTCAGTGACTGTTATGCATTATATGTTAAAATGTAGTGAAAAGAAGAGGAAAAATATCTGTAGCTATGAGTGATGGGCAGGCCTATGGCCAGTAGTTATCTTCTCTCTTTCCATAAAATCCTCCAGTTGAATTTGGTGGAACAAACCTGTGTCCAGGTTATCCTGGGCCCTCTTTGGTTCCCTAAGTTTGGTATTGGCTAGTAGGTATGAAGCTTAATAACTCCCAAAGTCCTTTTGGATAGCTTGCTCATTCAGCATTAAAAGAAAGTGTGGCCAAATTGTTTTTAATTGCTCAATCAAGTGTGGCATGCTTGCTTGTTTTAATGTACAATGCTGAAAAAACAGTAGAATGAAGAGTTAAGATTAAGAAACATGATTCAGAAAAGTAAACCTCAAAAGGAGAATACCAGCTAAACTGAAGAAGTAATCCATGATCTTCAAGTCTTGGATACACACTCAAAAGAAAGTGGCCAACAGTTGCCATTTGGCATAAGCTCCTAAAGCTGGTACAACATGGTCTATCAATCCTGTGATCCTAGCTATACCGAGCTAGGTTGTGGGCAGGTGTATAAGCTGGGAATTACAATCTGCAAGTTGGACACAAATTGCTAAAGAGCAAATTCTTGCCTGATAGAGGAGCTCTGTACAGAGCAACAGCCTGTTAATACTCTCTTTTGGAATGCTCAGTGAGCAAGGAAAAGATAGACCACTGGGCCTCATTGTATTATTCTAAGTGCATTACACAGTCTGGAATAACTAGGATGAGAGAAGTATGTAATTTGTGAGATGACTCCCCTTTGCCCTTATTCTTGTGGGTCCTTGCAGTAAACCTCCCTTGGAGAAGATAGTCTGTGTAACCCTAGAAACATCAAAGTATTTGATCTCTTATGAGAGATAAGCACAGAAATATGAGCACCCAGATTTAGAAACTGTTGTAGTGTGACAGGCCATTGCCAAATCAGGCTGAATTTATAGCAAAGTTTCGAAGTGAGAGAGTAAAAATGACATATATACACTACCAAATGTAAAATAGATAGCTAGTGGGAAGCAGCCGCATAGCACAGGGAGATCAGCTCGGTGCTTTGTGACCACCTAGAGGGGTGGGATAGGGAGGGTGGGAGGGAGACGCAAGAGGGAAGGGATATGGGGATGTATGTATACATATAGCTGATTCACTTTGTTATACAACAGAAACTAATACAACATTGTAAAGCAATTATACTCCAATAAAGATGTAAAAAAAATAAATAAAGCAAAGTTTTAAAAAATTAAAAGTTAAGTTTCAATAATAATGTATTTTAGTTTTGAAGAGAAGTTTGAATTTCGCAGAGCACTATATACAGCTTTTATCTCATTTGATCCTCAAAATAGACCCAAATAAAGGAATAGGTATTATGTTTATTTTACAGATGAAGAAATTTAACCCCATAGAAATTAAAAGATTTTTTCCTACTTTATTAGCAAGGATCAGCAGTTAGGACTGGAACATGGGCATTCTGAATCTAATTCCAGTTGGGTGTACATGTGTCTGCACACATCTGGGCATACTGTGCAGCCTGCCTTGAAATGGGTCTCATCGAGTGTTACCATCCAGCTGAATGTCTACTCATAAATGATTCACCATGAAAATGGACGTTGCTGTTTAATTGATAGGAGTTAGAAGCCCTGGTAAAGTCATGCATAGCATGAAGAGATTTTTCATATTAATTTTTAAATCAAATTGGCAAGGATATTATGGGACAAATGAAATTCAATTTGACTTGCAGAGTTTCAATTTAAAAGAACTGAATATTTTGTCATGCAAAGTGAACAGTAGTATGCATAGAAAAATGATACAATCAAACCACATCTATGCATGGGTTGATTTTAATCCCATGGCTCTACTTTTGATGTAAGAGTAAGGATAAGTAAGGATAAGCGTTACCCACTGATAACAGTGGGTAACACTGAAGGAATGCTTATTGTATCAGACACTGTCCTAAGTACTTTAGGTATACAACTTTTCCAACCTCATAACAGCCTTTATGTATACAACTTTTCCAACCTCATAACAGAAGGAACAATTATTATCCCCCTTTTTAGACTGAAACTGAGACCCTGGGAATAAGTAACTTGTTAAAGGTTGCATAGTGGGTAAGTAGCAGAGCTGGGTTTTGCCTCTGCAGGCTAGCTCCAGAATGAATGCATTTAAAGAAGAAAGTATACCGCCTCTCATAAAAGTAGGATTACATAATGGAGAAGAACCGCAAGGGACTCTGGAGTCACACAGAATCAGTTGGATTTCTGGCTCTGTCACTGCCCAGCTGAATTATTCTGAACAAAAGGTTTACCCCATCTCTACCACAGTTTATTTACCTGTAAAATGGAGATGCTAGTAAAGCCCTTTTTCTAGGATCATTAGCAGTTTTAAGTGAGTTAAGCCTACTTCATTGCACATTAGGTAATGAATAAATGATAATTGTAGAGGAAAAGCAGAAATCATACTTTAAAAATAATCTACTCCAAGCCCTTAATTAAAAAAAAAAAAAAACGTGAAGAAGCTGAAGCCCAAAGGGGTTAGTGGCCAATTTTATATCATGTTGTCAGTGGTCAAATCAAGAGTAGAAGCCACACCTTTCAAATCTATGTTTGTGGTCCTTTGAACCACAAAAGAGTAAATAAAGGATTTTATCTCACATACTTTTTTTCAATTAAAAAAGTTCACTATTGAAATATTTTTACTCCTTCTCTGTTTAAAGATGAGTCTTCAGTTACAGGAATACACTTTCAGTCTTGTCTATATGTCACAACTATTTGTAAGTAAACTCTAAAAGCTGTGAACTTTTAGCTTGGAAAGAAAGAAATCACAATTTAGCAGTCTAAGATATAAACATGGTTTTGAGGAAGTTTTCTTTAATAGCATATTATTTGAGACTCATGATAGTAACAAAAAACTGGCAAATGGAGGAAATCTAGACAATTTTTTATCATACTCAGACTATATGTAATAAATATCAACATTGATGACACAGGCAAGGGCTGTGAGGGCTCAGAGGAATAGGGGGTGGCAAGGACTGCAGTGTGTTGGGGGATAAAGCATGACACCCTCTCCCAGCACCTCTCCCCTCACTAAGGACTCGCACTGTCCCCCTTGGAACCTCTCAGAGGAGATACTTTGTAGTTTACTTGGACAAATATAAAATAAGTAAAATTCTAACAGTGAACAGATGAAGGATGCCCCCTTTACTTTCCTGATTAAGTATCAGGAAAGATAAGGATAGTTAATGAGGCATGCAAAACAAGACAAAGGCTGATGAAAGAAATGCAAATCGCTTACAAATATAGGGAATAATTGTGATCATATGCTTCTATTTTCTACCTCTACTTTTCTTTCCCTCTTTTTCATCTATGTCTTGCTATACTTTGGTTAATCCTCTTAAACCTAACTTCAGTTGTTTCTAGAATATGGCATAATACAAATTTAAAATAAGAAAAAGACACTTAATCAAAAGATAACCATATTGAAAAACACACTGATATATGTACTGCGGTTTCTCAAGCTTATTTTTTTAAAGATTTTTTTGATGTGGGCCATTTTTAAAGTTTTTATTGAATTTGTTACAATATTGCTTCTTTTGAATCTTTTGGTTTTTATGGCCACGAAGCATGTGGGATCTTAGCTCCCCAACCAGGGACCAAACTCGCACCCCCTGCATTGGAAGGCGAAGTCTTAACACTGGACTGCCAGGGAAGTCTCTCTCAAGCTTAATTTAACTCATAAAATTCTTTAAAAATCTTCAATCAGCATCCATTTATAATGCTCTTATTGAAGCAAGTATCTATGCAGATAAGTGCCCATATTATAAATGCACATCTCAATGAATTTTCATGACATAAACATCTAACAGCACCAACATCAAGAAAAAAGAAAATACCTGGGTGGACTCTGATGCTTTTGCAAAAATGTTTCTATAAAAGGGTTTGATCTTCAAGGAATTCATGGAAAAGACTCTGACAAGTACAGGTTTCTGGTAACTGACTATACTGCTGAACCGAATGAATAAGCATTTTCAGAACTCTAATGGAAAACTGATGAATTCACAAAAGTGCTAACAAAGATCAAGATGAAAAAAAATTAATCACATGGGACTGAGTGAACTGATGAGGATGATTATAATTTTTGTGACTTTCTGTTTGAATAAAAAAAAACATCCCACAAGGACACAAAGGCAAAAAATATACAAACCAATTTTCACTGCAAAGTAAAGGAGCTGTTACAGTGGAGGATTACTGGACTGAATGTCAATATTATGACATAGCATGAGTGTGTTTCATGTTTGGTAATTGCAATCATTGTTGCTTTTGTTGTGGTCATCCATTTACAATGCTTGGTGTCAGTTTAATTATCTCTTGTAAAAGTAAAATACAGTGTGTAAAATACACTTTCATTGCTGTGGCCTGGGTTCAATCCCTGGTCGGGGAACTGAGATACTGCAAGCCTTGCAGTGTGGGCAAAAACAAAACAAAAAAAACCCCAGCAAACGTTGGGTCTCTGGAAAGGAAAGCCGTAGAGTGAGATTCTATAAATGTCTAAAAGAAAAAAAAAAAAAAAACCAGCACCCTGAGAAGCCCTCCTGTCCTGTCTTCCATTTTCTGCCCCACTAAGGTTACCCACTGTCCTGACTTCTATCACCATAGTACAAGATGGTCTGCTTTTGCGTGTTATAAAAATGGAATAATACCATACGCATTTTTCTGTGACTTCTGTTGTCCAAATTTATGTTTAGATGATGATATTTACATTATTCATTAGGTAAACATAAATTCATAAATTCCTTGGATAAATGACTATTTAGATAATTTCCTCATTTTAAATTGGCTTGCCTTTTTGTTGTTGAGTTGTAAGTGTTCTTTATATATTCTAGATACAGGTTCCTTATCAGAACCTACAAATATTTTCTTGTGGAAAGTCTTAACTTTCTTTTATTTTTTTTAACGTTTTTATTGGAGTATAATTGCTTTACAATGGTGTGTTAGTTTCTGCTTTATAACAAAGTGAATCAGATATACATATACGTATTTCCCCATATCTCTTCCCTCTTGTATCTCCCTCTCTCCCACCCTCCCTATCCCACCCTTCTAGCTGGTCACAAAGCACCGAGCTGATCTCCCTGTGCTATGAGACTGCTTCCCACTAGAGATCTATTTTACATTTGGTAGTGTATATATGTCCATATATACACTACCACTCTCTAACTTTGTCCCAGCTTACCCTTCCCCCTCCCCACATCCTCAAGTCCATTCTCTAGTAGGTCTGCGTCTTTATTCCCATCTTGCCCCTAGGTTCTTCATTAGCATTTTTTTTTTTTTTAGATTCCATATATATGTGTTAGCATATGGTATTTGTTTTTCTCTTTCTGACTTATTTCACTCTGCATGACACACTCTAGGTCCATCCACCTCACTACAAATAACTCAATTTCGTTTGTTTTTATGGCTGAGTAATATTCCATTGTATATATGTGCCACATCTTCTTTATCCATTCATCTGTCGATGGACACTTAGGTTGCTTCCATGTCCTGGCGACTGTAAATAGAGCTGCAATGAACATTGTGGTACATGACTCTTTTTGAAATGTGGTTTTCTCAGGGTATATGTACAGTAGTGGGATTGCTGGGTCATATGGTAGTTCTATTTTTAGTGTTCTAAGGAACCTCCATACTGTTCTCCATAGTGGCTGTATCAATTTACATTCCCACCAACAGTGTAAGAGGGTTCCCTGTTCTCCACACCCTCTCCAGCAGTTATTGTTTGTAGATCTTTTTTTTAACATCTTTATTGGAGTATAATTGCTTTACAATGGTGTGTTAGTTTCTGCTATATAACAAAGTGAATCAGTCATACATATACATATGTTCCTATACCTCTTCAATGGTGGCCATTGTGACTGGTGTGAGATGATATCGCATTGTAGTTTTGATTTGCATTTCTCTAATGATTAATGATGTTGAGCATTCTTTCATGTGTTTGTTGGCAATCTGTATATCTTCTTTGGAGAAATGTCTATTTAGGTCTTCTGCCCATTTTTGGACTGGGTTGTTTGTTTTTTTGATATTGAGTTGCATGAGCTGCTTGTATATTTTGGAGATTAATCCTTTGTCAGTTGCTTCATTTGCAAATATTTTCACCCATTCTGGGGGTTGTCTTTTCGTCTTGTTTATGGTTTCCTTTGCTGTGCAAAAGCTTTTAAGTTTCATTAGGTCTGATTTATTTTTGTTTTTATTTCCATTTCTCTAGGAGGTGGGTCAAAAAAGATCTTGCCGTGATTTATGTCATAGTGTGTTCTGCTTGTTTTCCTCTAAGAGTTTGATAGTTCCTGGCCTTACATTTAGGTCTTTAATCCATTTTGAGTTTATTTTTGTGTATGGTGCTAGGGAGTGTTCTAATTTCATTCTTTTACAGTTAGCTGTCCAGTTTTCCCAGTACCACTTATTGAAGAGGCTGTCTTTTCTCCATTGTATATTCTTGCCTACTTTATCAATGATAAGGTGACCATATGTGCATGGGTTTATCTCTGGACTTTCTATCCAGTTCCATTAATCAATATTTCTGTTTTTCTGCCAGTACCATACTGTCTTGATTACTGTAGCTTTGTAGTATCGTCTGAAGTCAGCGAGCCTGATTCCTCCAGCTCCATTTTTCTTTCTCAAGATTGCTTTGGCTATTCGGGGTCTTTTGTGTTTCCGTGAAAATTGTGAAATTTTTTGTTCTAGTTTTGTGGTAAAATGCCAGTGGTAGTTTGATAGGGATTTCATTGAATCTGTATGTTGCTTTGGGTAGTATAGTCATTTTCACAATGTTGATTCTTCCAATCCAAGAATATGGTATATTTCTCCATCTATATGTCTTATAATTTGTCTTATAATTATATATGTCTTAAAATTATAATGTCTTAAATTTTCTGCATACAGGTCTTTTGTCTCCTTAGGTAGATTTATTCCTAGGTATTTTATCTTTTTGTTGCAATGGTAAATGGGAGTGTTTTCTTAATTTCTCTTTCAGAGTTTTCATCATTAGTGTATAGGAATGCAAGAGATTTCTGTGCATTAATTTTGTATCCTGCTACTTTACCAAATTCATTGATTAGCTCTAGTAGTTTTCTGGTAGCATCTTTAGGACTCTATGAATAGTATCATGTCATCTGCAAACAGTGACAGCTTTACTTCTTCTTTTCCAATTTGGATTCGTTTTCTTTTTCTTCTCTGATTGCTGTGGCTAAAACTTCCAAAACTATGTTGAATAATAATAGTGAGAGTGGGCAACCTTGTCTTGCTCCTGATCTTAGCAGAAATGCTTTCAGTTTTTCACCATTGAGGACGATATTGGCTGTGGGTTTGCATATATGGCCTTTATTATGTTGAGGTAAGTTCCCTCTATGCCTACTGTCTGGAGGGTTTTTATCATAAATGGGTGTTGAATTTCATCAAAAGCTTTCTCTACATCTATTGAGATGATCATATGGTTTTTCTCCTTCAATTTGTTAATATGGTGTATCACATTGATTGATTTGCGTATGTTGAAGAATACTTGCATTCCTGGGATAAACCCCACTTAATCATAGTGTATGATCTTTTTAATGTGCTGTTGGATTATATTTGCTAGTATTTGAATTATTTTCTTAATTTAATTTTTAGATTGTTTATTAGAAGTGTATAAAACTACAATTGACTTTCGTATAAGGATCTCATATCTTGCTACTTTGTTGAAATCATTTATTATTTCTTATAGTTATTTATTGGATTATTTTCTAATATACAATATCATGTCTTCTTCAATAGAAATATTTTAGTTCTTTCTTTCCAATCTGGAGGCCTTTTGTTTCTTATTTTTGCCAAGTTGCCCTGACTAGAGTCCTGTACAGTGTTGAATAGAACTGGCAAGAGTGCACATCCTTGTCTTATTCTTACTCCTAGTTTTTCACCATCATGCATGATATTAACTGTGGAATTATAGTAGGTACCCTTTATGTTGACAGGAAATTTCTCTTCCATTCCTAGCTTTGTTTCAGTGTGTTTTACCATGAAACGTTGTTGGGTTTTGTCAAATGTTTTTTCTTTGTCTATTGAGATGATCATGTGAGTTGTTTTTTATTCTGTAGTCATGATGTATTACATTAATTAACTTTTGGATGTTAAACTAACCTTGCATTCCTGTGATACATACTACTCACTCATGGTGTGTAACTCTTTTTCTCTTACTGGATTTGGTTTTTGAGTATTTGTGAGGATTTCTACATCCATATTTATAAAGAGACATTGCTCCATAGTTTTCTTATCTTATGATGTCTTTGTCCTGTTTTGATATTAAGGTAGTACTAGCACCATAAAATGATTTAGAAAGTGTTCCTCCTCTTTATATATTTTGGAAAAATTTGGAAAGAATCATTAATTAATAGGTAATTAATTGAGAATCATTACTGTTTTATGAAATACAGTTTAGGCAAAGCTGTTTTTGACAAGCTTTTTTCCAAATTGGATAAAATACCAACAATCCTATTATTTTATCTTGGGATTCCTTTTTATTTTTTTCAACAGTTTTAGAAAAGTTGTTTTGCAGACAATAGCTAGAATTATACTTTTGTTTTTGAATGCAATTTCCTGGTGCCTACAGAGACAGAATGCTAAGTATGCCAGAAATAATTTGCTCAGCACTGATTGGGACTCAAGATCATAACTAGGTACAAATTCTGAAGTTAATTATATACCTTGGTAAGTTTTAGTTGATGCTGTTTTCTGATTGTTGTTTCACTGGCTTTGTTTTTTGTTTTGTTTTGTTTTTTCCAAAGATATAAACCAAGGTTACAATTAATAGGTCACAATGTCCTCCAAAAAAAGATAACCAGAAACAAACTAGTAGAATGAGTTGGGTTTATTATGCATTACCAGGAAGGAGAATGCACACCATGAGGAACCATGGGGCATCTCAGTAAGAATGTGTTAGAAAAGACTTATTGCAGGATTCAGGCTTTGCTTAGGTGATTTGAGGGAGGGTTCAAACAAGCAAGTCTTTGGTCTGAATTGGATACTTTCAGGAACTGTGGATAATTCTGTGATTAAGTAAAAAATAAATCTTATTTGGCAAGAGAGAAGGCTAGAGCAAGGCTAGAGCTGTTAATTGTTAAAGAAGTAGTAGTCATCATTCATACTAACTGGGATAGAGGGATGTTTGATACTTTAGGGTTTACAAAATGATATTGTCTTTCTTTTTACTTAGCATCATGAATTGTTCTTGTTTGTTATCTCACTTCAACACAGTCACACAGTGACCTTTTCTGAAAATGAGATTCTGTGAAATCACTATGTCCAACAGGAGAACCCTATGGCCAAGCTGTGGGTGCCAGGCAGGTTCTAACACCAAGAGCTAGCTTAAGAGTGAAGCAAGTTCTGGATTTTTAGAGGCTAATTTTCTTTTTATCATGGATGAACTATATAGTAAGTAACACATTTGTCATCAAGTCTTATGAGTCATTAAATAGATTCAAAGAACCATGGTGATTTAATTTACAAAGTTACACTTTGTACGTTATAACAAATCAACTCTCTTATGCTACTATGCTACTGTTTTGTTTTGTTTTTTTTCTTTTTTCCTTCTTACTGTTGTCCACTATTAAAGATATTTAAAGCACTGTATGAGCTAGCAGGGATGTTGGGGTGGGAAATTTATAGTAGGATTGTGGCCAGATCTCATGTTTGAGCAAACAATCAATACAATTCAAAATGTGGTCTAATGATTACAATCCCTCATGACAATTTGTCATTGAAAAAGCAATAGCTTTATAATAATGTGACAAATATTATTTCCAAATTTCAAAGTCAGCAGTAAAGTTTGAGGTTCTCTATTTATATTCTAATATTTCACTAGGTTCTACACTATCAATTTACCAAGTTTCATGTTAACCTCAGAGATTTAAAGGACACTCTTTGGAGTAAATCAGCTGTTTGTCCTTCAGAACTGTGAATTCAATTTAAATGCAGACCCATGGGAAAATCTGCTTTTAAAACAGAGCTAGTGTTTTATAATTTGCACATTCCTTTACTCACAAAACATCACTTTTTAAAAGAAAATTTTGTTATTTCTATTCATATTATATTATTAAGATAACGTGGCATTGGCATTACTGATGAATTTGAAATATATATATTGAGGTCACGTGCTTTTTCTGAATTTTATTTTATGTAAAATATTAATGTATATATATGTGTGTATATATACATATATAAATACATGTATATAGATATATGTGTGTGTGTACGCCAATGTAGCCTTGGATATTCAGGTTCACTTGATGGAGGAATTCTACATGCAAGTTCAAGTCAATGTGTTTCACAAAGCAGACCCATGTTCCTGAAATAATATCAGGACAGCATGGGCAATTTTTCCCCTTGTTAAAGTTGCATGAGATAACACATATTCTTTGCATACCAAATAAATCTAAAAGGCTACTGAATAGTATGGTTTACATTGTCAAAATAAGACATGAAATTAATTAAAAAATTCATTGACAATTTTTAAATTATAAGTACATGCATTTGAGCCAATGTTATTGAGCAAATATCACACCACATGTATAACTTTGTTTTGTAATATTTCTTAATTCTGTTAGGACAAATACCTCTGCTTTACTCTTACTTATGTATGGCTGGCTTAGCTATTCATAAATTATTCTTCCATATAGGTTGTAGATAAAGTTTGTTACGTTTATCAAAATATCAAATTTGAAATGTCATTGGATTGCATCACAGTTATAGATTAATTTAAGAACATCTGACTCATTTGTAATATTAACCCATTTCTCCTAAAAACATGAGATGTCTCTTGAAAAATTAAAATCTTCTTTTACACCCTTATTTCTACAGTTTTTTTCCATATTGCACTCAAGATAAATTACTATATGAATTAAACCTTTTGTTGCTGGTGTGATGGAGTCCTATTTTGTATTATATATTCTAGTTCATGTCAAGAACTGTGAATGGTCTAAGATTTTTACCTGATTTGCAAGCTAACAAGTTAGCCTACTGCAGTTTCATGGATGCTGGTAGGAGACATGATTCTTGGTTCAGAGACAAATGGTAATTGAAAGTTTGTATGACCTCACTTCAAAAACTTTTGGCCGTAGCTTTTGTTTTGTTTTGTTTGCTTGTTTGTTTCTAATGGGGAAATCTTAGCTACTATTTTAATTTTGTTTAAACCTTATTGTTACTCAGGACATTTTGACATTATTTTTCCAGAATTTATATATTTTTCTCTAGGTTTTCAAATTTGTTAGTGTATATGGAAACATATATGACAATGGGCATATCAAAAGTAGTGGTGAAAGGACAAATTATTTAGTAGAAGAAGTTAAACAAACTACTTCAAGGAGAAAAATGAAAGTGGATGCCTACTTAACAGCACATTCAAATTGTCTAAATGGATTAAAGATCTAAATGTGAAGGCTAAACTATTAGATAGTTGAAGAAGACAAAACTGAGTATCTTTATAATCTCTAGGTGGAAAAATACTTTAACAATAAAACTTCAAAGTCAAAAATCATAAGACAAAAAAATTGATGAATGTGATTACATCAAAATAAGGATTACTCTTCAGTGAAAGACACAAGAGACAAAATAAATAGATGGATGACAGAATGTGAGAAGGTGTGTAAAAGAAAGAAAGGTTTAATATATATTTAAAAAGACATGTATGTTAATATAAAGATAAGCAAAGAGAAGCTCCCTAAACCCACAGCAAACATAATGTTTACCGTGAAATGTTAGAAGCATTCCCTTTTTTTCCCCTCCACCTAATGTTAGATAGGCAACAAGGATATATTGTAAAGCATTCTCTTTTTTAAATGAGTGTTGAGCAATGATGCCAAGGTTCTGCTTGGGATCATAGGCACACAACATCGAATCCAACAAACTAAAATCCCAGTCCTCATGGGGCTTTTGTCATAGTGGATCTTTTGATAATTAACCTTATCTCTAGAACCTGTACATAATGAGGAGATGTTGGTCAAAAGGTACAAATTTTCAGTTATAAGATGAATAAGTTCTGGAGATCTAGAGTACAGCATGGTGATTATAGACAATAATACTGTATTGTATACTGGAATTTTGCTAATGGAGTAGATCTTAAGTGTTCTCACCACACACACACACACACACACACACACACACACACGTAATTATATGAGGCGATGAATGTGTTAATTAACTTGATTGTGGCAATCACATCATAATATGTGCATATATTAAGTCATCATATCACACATCTTTTTAAAAAAATCACATTGGACAACCTAAATATATACCTACAATATACAATATGTACAACCTAAATATATACAGACAGTCCCAACTTACAATGATTTGACTTAAGATTTTTTGACTTTATGATGGTGCAAAAGTGATACACATTCAGTAGAAACCATACTTTGGATTTTATTTTGACCTTTTCCCAGGCTAGCGATATGCCCTACAATGCTCTCATAATGCTGGGCAGTGGCAGCAAGCAGCAGCTCCCAGTCAGCCATGTGATCAAAAGGGTAAACAATCGACAACCATTCTGTTTTTCACTCTTAGTACAGTATTCAATCAATTACATGAGATATTCAATACTTTGTTATAAAATAAACTTGGTGTTGGATGCTTTTGCCCAACTGTAGGCTAATTTAAGTGTCTGAGCATGTTTAAGATAGGCTAGGCTAAAATGTAATGTTTGATAGGTTAGGCGTATTAAATGCATTTCAACTTATAATTTTTCAACTTATGATGAGTTTCTCAGGATGTAACCCCATTGTAAGTTGAGGAAGATCTTTAGAATTTTTATTTGTCAAAAAAAGCTAAATAAAGCGGTGGAAAAAAAAATGAAAAAAATACATTTTTTTAAAAAGTTTGTTTAAATTAAATACTTCTGGAAACTGAATTTTAGTATTTATATCTACAAGCTTTAGGGAGATTTTTTTTTTAATTAACTATTATTCTAATAAACTGACATACAATGAAATAATTAAACACACGTGATAGAACAATAGGTAAAGAATCCACTTGACTAACTTAGATTGATTATTGAGTACCTACTAACTTAAAAATAAAGCAATATTCGGTTACAGAATCTATTATAACTCAGTTTTTTTTTTTTTGGAACATTCACTCTGTATTTTCTGACCATAGCTTGATTTAGTATCACTGTATGATTCTGAGGAAGAAGCTGATTTTCTGAAAAGTTACAAATGAAGGAATCAATTTTTCTATAGATTTGCTAATTTAAATTTCATATGGTTCAGTGATCCAGAAAACATTAATGGATCTTTTTGTTAATACAGCTTTGCTGTTCATTGGTTCAACTGGTAACAAAACCTGTATTAAAGTATTTTTTATGAGTGATAAACTTCCAGATTATTCAGGTCTGAGACTGTATCTTATCACCTAGTTAGAGGAGTAATACTTTGTTCTTTTAAATAAGCTTTATATAACATTCCCTGATGAGTAAGAACAGAGGACATGAAATATATTTTTATCTTTTTATCATTGAATTAAACTTTTCTTGCTAAGTTTAAGTTTGAGGCTTGGAAACATGGGGAATGAGACCAAAATTTTAAAAAGAGAAAAAAGAAATGAGTCATCAAACACTGTGATTTCAAACTAACTAATGTGGTTTATAACCGCTGGTATTTTTATAACAAGCGAAGGAAAAAAATATGCTGCTACTGACGAAAAAATTTTGTTTTGGGTATTGTTTGGTTTCTATGTAGTTTTGAACCTCAAAAAGCAAGACTGACTCTATTGGTTGAATTAACTGAATAACTGCTAGCATGTGACATTTATGTTACCTATACATGGAACAAAAAGAATGTACTAAACTTGAAAAAAATAATCTAATCAATTTCTGTTTTAATTGTCCAGATACTTTAAGCAAGTTCCATTGGATATATTATTTAAAATCTATACTGAATTGTGTAGATATCTTAAATCGAATTAGAAATAAATTCCAGTAACTTAAAATAAGTAAACAGCTTAAATTTAGAGTTTTAATGTACATGCTGGTTTTCTACGGCAATCTTGGTACAAAGCTCATCTGCCTATATTTTAATAAAAGGTTTCTGGTATATTTTGTCTTTAACCTTTCCCACATATACATTTCTTTATAGTTTGCTGGTAGGCAATGATTTCTCTTACCTTGGTTACAAAAGAAGGGGAAAAGTTAGATAAATGAAGATTATATGAAAACTTATAAACAAAGAGCTACAATATATCACTTTGTCAATTAAAGATCAATTGTAAAATGAGATCCAGAGAAACAAAGTACAGAGAATTAATACCAGAAAGTCATTACATCAGTATCTGAAAACTTGTTGGAATGCCTTTTAGGATTTGCAGTTTAATATACAGCATAGAAATCTGAATGATTAAGGACTCAGATATCACTTCCTTGACACAACTCGGGACTTTAACAAACAGGGTCACATTAAGGTGTGATAGGAAGGGACAGTACTTTTCTGGAAGTCCAAAGTATACTAGTTCACATTTTATGTGGATATGGAAAATTCTAGTTTGGAGTGGGTATTCAAGTGAGACAATATATGAGACATGACAAACTGCAAAAAGACATTTGCTCTCCTTCTCTTCCATTTTTCCAGCACTTCCTCCTCCCTTTCCGTTTCTATGGGAGGTGTCATGTTGCTATATAATCAGGTTTCTTTACCCAAAATTGATGGACCCAATGGAGGGTATCTGACCCAATCTTTCTCTTAGAATAATAATTCTTCTCTCAAAGATTTGTAGACTCAGAATTTTTAAAGATTCAAGGCAGTCTCTTAGGTATCTGAAGCTGGAAAGATATAAGATCTATAACTCCACAGCTTTCAGAGGCCATGTGAAGAAAGTAGGTCTGTGTTGAGAGCAAAATAAATAATGCAAATATGCATGGTGGAAAAGGCGTTACTCCCTGCGAGCAGTTCTCTTGCCCAAGGGAGAATACAGACTTCTGCTCCCAGAGAATAGAAGCCACACCCATTCTTCTACTGGTATCCAAAATTACCAATGAAAGTAAATCTTAATGAATCTTCCCCCCACCCTTCCATTAGCCAGCAAGGGGACATCTGAATGTACTTCTAGTTTAATAAAAATAAAAACTCTATCTCTTGCTTTTTCTCCATCAAGAAAAACGTGTAAACAAATTCAGGATGATTTAATATATAAGAATAAATGTAGAAGGTCTCAGGTTGTCCTTCATCTTTCTTTAAAGGAATATTGCTATAATTGAAATTAGAGTCAGCAGGGAGCTAGTGCTGATTTGGGGTTAAAAGCATCTTCCCATACTGGGTAATCAGTGGGTATTAGGTCAAGTTATGGTCCTGCAGTGTTTCACTGGCTGAAAAAGTGCTATAGGGAAAGAAACATAGGACAACTTAGCTACAAATTGCACTTTATATAATATGTAGATAAAGAAAATCCTTACAAGGAAGCTTTAAAGTTGCCTGGCTTTTCCTAATTTAATACTTAAAGGCACTTAGAGTTTATATGGACAATTGAAGGTAAAGGAATAGGAGGAATCCAATGCTTGATAGCAGTTTCATAATAAATTCTATTAAATCTAGTTTATATTTCAGTTAAATTAGTATGACAGTATTATAAAGAATGAAAAATTGGGATGACTTTTCATGGATGGAAATCTGGGGAAAAATTATTGATAGGAAGAAAATCAACATCTTTTCAGGCAGTTCCACCACCACATATGGGACTGTGTTTAGCATGTCTTTCTAAAATCCCATTTGAGAAAGGAAATGTCAGAAAAAAGGTACTTTCTGACATTAAATTTCTTTCTTTCTTAATTTAGGCTTTCATAATTAATATAGATAAAAACTGTTCCAAATCTGACTATTTAACTTTAAAAATGTTCACCTAAATCTCTGTCTAGTTATCTAGTTAATGAAAAAGTTTATTTTCAATGGATATATATCAAAATAATTGATTCAAATTTGCATGTGAAGAAAATAATAATAAAAGATATGAATTCTTGGTAGGCTTAACATTTAAAGTAATAATAATTCCCAATGTACCAAAAAGAAAAAAATCTTGTTATGAAGTTGAATATTTTTTAATACAAATACCAGAACTGCCATTGATTGAGGAAAGTTTACTATGTGTCAGGTGCTTTCTCTATTTCATTTTATGTACATTGTTTAATCCCCACAAGCTTAGAAAGTAGTTATACCCATTTTACAGAATAAGAAGGAAAATATAAAGTTAAAAAAATACTTGCTTTACAAAGCACATTTTCAATAAACACTTTTTGAGTACTTGTTTTACATACACTATATAGTGGGTGCTAGGGGTTAAATGACAACTAAGAAATGGTCCTTTCCATTAAGGAGTATGGCCCCCAAGTTGCACAGCATGTATAGCTAGGAGGAATTGAACCAGGTTGTCTATGGCTCGACATCCTTGCTCTTTGTGTAATTTTACACCATCCTCCTCCCACTTCCTACACCCCCATCAAAAAAATTAAAACACAAAATGCCACATGGAATAATTGAAATCAAACCTAATTCTAAAGGGAGTTTTCCATTTTGCTACACCAGTATGTGGGATTCTTTGGTTTTGAGAGAACAAAAGGTCAGCAGTAAGGCCAATGAATTGAAAATCTTCTGTCTGATTAGACAAGTAGTGTGCAATGGGACCTCTGATAGATGGGAACAAATAGAAGGCATTAGATCATTTGCTCTCTAAGCACACTTTTCAAAATATCTCATAAGTTCTTAACCTGGTGTTTGCAGTTCAAAAGGCATCATGATCTTGTAGACTTTATCCAATTACAGATCTCATTTTTAGTCCCTGAATTATAAAAACCTCCCTTTTTATTTCCTGAACGATTCTCCTCCATCTTCAAATTCTCTGTAAGGCACTATGTCATTTAAAAGGCTATATTCTTTTTGAAGTGAATTTTCTTTGAGATGTCTTGTTAATTTATTTCCGTTAGCCTGAATCCCATTTATTAAAAGTGTCCAATCGTGGAAAAGCTTTTCTGAAAGATCCTGAAGAGGATAATTTTCATATAGATAAAATGGCTAAAGGAAAGAAAAATAGAAGCCTAGTTCAGTTGCCTTTTGACTAGATTGGCATGGTCTACTTAGTTGTAGTCTATTTAACTGCTTGCAAAGCTGATATAAACCCAAACACCACAAAATGAAACTAGAATATGAACAATTCTGTGATTTAAACTGAGGTCTACATCTAGAAATGTCTTCAGTGTGGGTTATACCATGAATGTCAAAATAGAGGAAAAATTTTTAAATGCACTAACTTTCATTTCTTGAAAGCTCAGTGTGTGTCAATGTCCTGTTTTCTATATTAATTAATTTAACCTTTGAAAAATCCTAGGTGATAGATTCTTTTATTATCCCTATTTCATAAGTGCGGAAAATGGGATGAAAGAGAAATTGACAAATTCTCATAGTTAGAAAGTGATACAATTAACATTTAGGCTATAGACATATTCATCATGTGATAATAATGCTTCAAAAAAAAAAAGTTAATGTGGTAAGTTCTATGACCTAGTATAAGACTATAAAACCTAAAGTCTATTGAGGCCATGTCTATATGCCCATCTGCTCAGAATATTTTATCTGAAATAATTGCCAACCTTTGATATATTAGCCCACCAAGCTATTTGGTTTGCTAGTTTAAAAAAATGCACTAATTTTAATTAACCTACTATTTCAGCCGCTTATTTATTCAGGCTATAAATATGAGTTATTCTACAAGTTTGATATTTTAGAAAGCACTGCCTTGCATTATTAAATTTAATACTACTTAATCTGTCTCTTAACTTTTTATGACTCTTAATTGACTGTCTATTCTTTTTTTTATTTCAGCAAAAATAAAATCTTTCCTTTTGAACATATAAAATCAACCCAGTACCTGTTACCTCTGCATGCAAGTGCTTCTGATTTATGACCTTAGTTACCTAAATGGATCTGGATCATTTAATAAATTCTATTTTTAAAATTTAATCATGCTGTTAGACAATATTCTGAAATATAGACATTTCAAACAAATTTTACTCTTCAAATTTAGAAAATGTTGTGACAACTCTCTTCAAAATGCTACCCCTATAAAGGGAGATAAAATTCTTATCCCTGGCTTTTCTCTTCTACAGACTGTAGCTTTTAAAATAATGTGAAAGTTTACACCAATAATTGCCTTAGTCAAAAGGTGTATTATTGGCATGATATATTTTTCAGGGGAGCTATTCAATTAATTTTTAGTTTAAAAAATATTAAAGGAAATTATTAATGACCATTCCAATCCATTATATTTTCAAATAGCTGCATTGTGATTTGGGACAGTTCTGTGTGCTGATAGTAAAAAGTTTCCATTCCTTTCTCTCTGTCTATTCCCACATGCCAAACACACACACACACACACACATGACACACATGAGAACAAACACATAAGAATACTTAGATATATATATATATTCAGTGATAGCTCATTCCCACTCTATGTATGCATGTGTGTATATGTGTGTATAAGCAATATGCACATATGTAAACAATTAAAATTAAATTTAATAGAACTATAAATATACATTAAAGATATTCAATAGGTTAAAAATCTTGCATTTTAACTATCATAAACCACACTCAATCATATATTTGGTTAAGCAGACATTGTTCTATGGCTTCATCTCTTCCCTTTCTCCGGTTCTACAGAATCTTTGGTGCTAGTCTGACACTGGCACTTCCTCTGAAGCCATTGGTTGTAAATTCACATCTCAACTCTGCAAGCACATGAAATGAGAGAAAAAGTAGAGCCTGCAAAACTGCAATGATTGTAATTTTATAATTTTGGATTCCCTGAACCTGCCTCTGGGAACCATAATTAATGCAATACATCCGTTAGCTTCTCTCAGGGGTAAAAGACAGATCTAATTGAAACCTTGTAAAGCAGTTTCACAAGTGAAATGGAAAGGATATTGGCTTTTATCTCCCAGCCCCACCTTTACACTGTCAAAGATTATTAATATTTCATAAAAATATTGTAAATCTTCATGCTAATATCCTTATAACTGATGAATTTAGATCAATAATGACAACTGAATCTTTAATTAGTAGTGTTTGTTTAATAGAATTCCTTTTCTGGGATGAGAAGCTGAAAAATCACAATCTGAAAATGATTATACAATTAGTAATAGTCATTTTATAATTCTCAAGAACTTCTGGACCAGCAATATAAATTTAAGACAAAGGAACTATTCTATATTCTAATAAGAAACAAGTTGATTCATAAAAAGATGGTACTGACAGCTTAGATAAAATAAGCTAACCCATTCTTTATCCATAATTATTGTGTTTCACATCATTCCGTGAACAATGCAGATAGGAGTCTCAGTTTTAATTATGAAAGACAATACCTGTTTTTTCAACTTTCCCCCAGTCTCCTCCTCCTCTCCTTTTTCCTCCTTTTCCTTCTGCTGCTGCTGCTGCAAAACAGGATAACCTGAATTCTGAGCTCAGCTTATACTGTCTTTTTGAAGAATCTTTCCTTGTTATTGATTGATTTGTCTGCACTGATTTAAATCTCCCATACCCAGTAAGTGCCATCAGCAAAGGAACTGCATGCAGTTACTCTAGGATTAATTTACTTAACAAGTATTTACTGAGCACCTGCTATATGCCAAACACTACATACTAGATAACCAGGCTTCAGTGTATGAGACAGACCTAGCCTTTCTCTTTATGGAACTTATTTCATAATCATTCAGTTTATTGACTAATATCCATACAACTTCTTCTTTGACCTATGGGTTATTTCAGAGTGTATTTCCAAATTTCTAAATATATGTGAATTTTCTAGTCATTTTTTGTTATTGATTTCTAGCTTAATTTCATTGTAGTCAGAAGATCTACCCCCTTTGATTTTAATGTCTTGAAGATTGATGAGATTTACCCAGAACACGGTCAACTTTGGTAAATATTCCATGTGTACTTGAAAAGAATGCTTATTATGCAATTGTATTGAGGGGTGTTTTATATATTTCTATTAGGTCAAGTTTGTTAATGTTTTTGCATATTTTCTATGCAAACCACTGCGCCACCAGGGAAGCCCTTCTTGCCTTCTTTTATATTGATTAAATTTCATTACTCCATTTTTCCTTTCTTTGCTTGATAGTTATTCATTTGCTTTTACTGTTATTCTATGGTTATCCTAGAAATTATATTATAAATTTTGACTTATTGAGTTCTGATAACTTTACCATACTTTGTTTGTTGAGTATTATGTGATTTATTAAAGCATTTAACATCTTAACAATAGTTTATTACTTATATTAGGCATTTTACTATGTTTCAGTTATATTTTAGGAAGTTGATTGGGGGTTTCAGGCTGATGTGTAATACAGCTATCATTTTAACATAAAATCTTTGAGTGTTGGAAATGAATAGTTAGAGCATAAGATATCTGTACTTAAGAGTAAATTTACGAAACATAAATCGTCATGAAAGCCAGGATTAGATCTACTTTTTTTTTGTCTCTCAGCAGAGCACTGTGAGCTCTGTTTAATAACTGTAAAATATCAAAACATGACTTTTTCATTTTTTATATGAAAGTTCAGTAACCTGTCAATAATTCCAAGATAAATAAGAAGACACAATCCCAATGAGATTTAACATTCCATTAAATGATTATAAGTATAATTTTGAAGATTATTAAAGAAAATACTCTTATGTGGTCATAAGGAATGATTTTTAGAAGTGTTCTTAGTTTAAAAAAAAAAGCTTTAGGGCTTCCCTGGTGGCGCAGTGGTTGAGAGTCCACCTGCCAATGCAGGGGACACGCGTTCGTGCCCCAGTCTGGGAAGATCCCACATGCCGCGGGGCGGCTGGGCCTGTGAGCCATGGCCACTGAGCCTGTGCGTCCAGAGCCTGTGCTCCGCAACGGGAGAGGCCACAACAGTGAGAGGCCCAAGTACCGCAAAAAAAAAAAAAAAAAAGCTTTGGTAACATTTTAGTTATTAACTCATAGTTTTCAAGGAGGCTAATAGGAAATTCCCAGTAATATCACCATGTAATCTGGTGTACAGTTCACGGTATATTTTTAATTTTCCTGAAAAGATTATCTTGGTAAAATATGATTTGTGGGAAGAGGCAACAGTACAGTGCAGCAGATGTTGCTGTGGTCCAGCCTGTGTCCTCTCTACCTCAGGATGTTGGTGCATTTCTGTAGAATTCCAACGGCTAACATCTGAATCGCTTTACCTGAAGGTAAGTCTCTGACCGTTGAAGCTTAAATTGCTTTGTGTACTGCAGATTTGGTGTCACAGAGAAGTAATGGCTCACCAAAACAGATGTCTACCAAATTGATTTGACTTGGTATATAAATACCCCGGCTTCCTCATCCATCAGGGGCAGTGACTTTGAGATTTCCCAGGTAGTTTAAGCTCCCCTTGCCCAAAAAGATAATTTTTTTGATAATGTATCCTTTATTGTCTCATCCCCCTCCCTGT
>NW_021703775.1:60884399-61097991 GCF_005190385.1 Monodon monoceros
TAATTTTTTTGATAATGTATCCTTTATTGTCTCATCCCCCTCCCTGTCTCAATGACTACTTCATTATTTGTATTTCATGAAATAACTCACAAATAAACTACTGACACTTGATTTTCTAGGAGTCACTTTCTGGGGGAACCCAAATTAAGACAATTGTCACTAGAAGTGGTTTTAGAAAGCAGATCCTCAGGATAAAATTCTGAAATTGGATCACTCACTGGCCAGAGGCCTCTAGGACCCCATTACTAGTAGTGAGTAGGGTAATCATAACACCCCAAACGCTACAGCATTACAATAACCAAGACTCTTACCTGTGGTGAATTAGGATAAAAGTGGAATGAAATGCACTGGCTTGTGCAATATCTCTAGAGGTATGGGGGCATAATTGTTATAAGAACCTTGGGGTTTATTAGTCATTAAGTAATTAAAAAGCAAACAAACAAACAAACAAAACATGACAAGTTAACTCATGACATTATCAACACAAGATATGACTAGTCAAGCCACTAGGCTATAGCAGCATTAAAGAGATTCTCATCTCTTGCAAGTTATAAAGGAGGCTAAATTCACATCTTGTCAGGTCTTCTATACTCAAGTCAGAGCCCTGATAAGGAAAGAGTGGGACTTTAAGACCTTAGGTAAGATATCTAGGTAAAATATTTAAGAACTTTGAGACCTGAGATTTCCCAGAATGTTCTAGGCTAGCAGAAGTGGCACACTCTTCTTATCAGACAAACACTGTATTCCTTTTTCTGGACACCATGAAAAGACTTCACCTGAGGCAGATGTCTTGCACAATCATGTTTGTTTGTTTGGTTGTTTTCTCCTCCAGAGTTGCTCCTAATTTCCTTCATTGCTTTTATACCAGTAGTTATGATTATGACTCAGCATGGCCCAACTGGGGAAGTACTATCCCTATCATATCAGTTATCTATGGCTGCATAACAAATTACTACAACCTTAGCAGCTTTAAACAACAGACATATAGCATAGCTTCTTTGAGTCAGTCTAGACATAGATTAGCTGTATCATCTTTAGTTTCTCACACAGCTGCTATCAAAGTGTCAGCTAGGGCTTCAGTCTCAACTGAGGCCTAACTGGTGCAGAAATTTCTTCCAAGCTCATGTAGTTTGGGGAAGCATTCAGATCCTGTAGGCTGTTGAACCATAGTTTCCTAAGGATAGTGTCTGACTTATAAAATAACAACACACACACACAAAATTACAGAAACTTTAGAAACAGATAACCAAGATGCTGATGTCAGTTACCCAAGGCAAAATCATAACCATGCACCAATTTCCAGGGAGACTGTTCCAGAAGACACTGCCTCCTCTGGAGGAATACTCCATAAAACAAAGCGAGTATAAACAATACGATGACCTTTCCTCAAAATGGCTAGAGAAATTTACCAGGACCTAATTCTAACATTGAAAACTGTTAGACTCAGAGTCTGGACTAACAATATCCTGGGGAAACCAAAATGCCATCATAGACCCTCAGTCAGAATGCAAGCACATGGAGGCCAGGTGATATATGGAATACTGGCCTTCAGTCATCTTACTGTAGATTCAGTGATTCCACAGAGCCCTCACCTCTGGCCCTAGGGGCATTTGTCAGTCCATGAATGCATAATCAGGATGAATACACATTTTGAATTGGCAGAGCTCTTGTTCTTGCAACCTGACCTGTGGAGGAGTGCAATAATGGTAGGAAAGTTCAAGTAAAAGCACCTGAAACGTCCTCCTTCCAGGCAAGTTAGTAAATTAAAAGCAATATTGCATCCCAGATGGAAGAACAAACTGGCAGAAACCTAAAGGATATAGGGGTGGTGTTATTTATTTTAACCCTATTTTAACCCTATTTTAATTGACCAGTCTGTACTCCTACCCACTCAAAAAATGAAGAAAAATCGAGCGTGGCAAATAACAGCAAGTAGCATCCACTTAACCAGGTGTTATTTCCAATTGCAGCTGCTTTTCCAGATGTGTAACTTTAACAGATCCATACAGCCTTGAGCATTTGATATACAGTTATTGATCTAGCAAATGTGCTTTTCCCCCCAGTACTAATCAGGAAAGAGGATTCGAAGCAATGTACACTTACCTGGAATTGATGGTACTATACGCTCACACTCTTTCCCTAAAACATTAACCCTAATGATTTTAGCCAAATATAGTGAGAAGAAAAAAAGTATCATTTGACTATTATATAAAATGCATAGCTGGTTCTTTATAATAATGTCATCCTATTAATTGGGCCTAATAAGTAGGAAGTACCAAGTACTTTGCATGTCACATGCTCGAGAGAGTGGGAGGAAAAACCCATATTGTGTAACCTAGACTTACAGACCTTAAAAATGAGGGAAATTTTTAGAATTCTAGTAACTGATGCATATCAGGATATTCCCACCAAATTAAAGGACAGGTTATTGTACCTTGAACCTCTTATGATTATTAAATAGTCCCTTTACTTGGTAGCCCCATGTAGATTTTGAGGACAGCACATAAAGACTTAGTAACACTGGTCACATTCATTTGTTGGGTGACTCAGAAATTTGTCATTTTTGATTGGGCCCAGAGGATTCTGCATTACTTTCAGGCTGCCGTACAAGCATCCCTGCAACTCTGTCTATATGGCCAGGTGTATTCCATGATGCTGGAGGTATCCATCTTAGAAAAGGGTATCATATGGGATCTCTAGCATAGAAGATGTTTGAAGCAGAGAACTATTAGCCATTAGAAAAGCAGCTTCTGGCATTTACTGGACCCTAATAGAGACTGAGATGCTAGTGTCAATATTAAGGGCCAGGACTACAACTGGTGCTACTCATCATGAGCTGGGAATTATCAACCTATCAAGTAATAAAGTTGTACAGACACAACAGAATTCCATCATATAATGAAAAGGATACATTTAAGATTAGGCTTGAAGCACATCAAAGACAACAAATAATTTACAAAAGAGCTGGACCAGATTCCAAGTTACCTAATTCTTTTATTCCAACAAATCTACCTCAGCTCACATTTATAACATGGTAGGGAATTCCTTATTCCCAGGTGTGGATATAACATGGTCCAAATTCATGGAAAGCTAAGTTGCTGTAAGCCAATACATTTATGTTAGTCAAAAACAGACTATCACAGGAATGACCTCCAAAGACAATATGAAAGGAAATCTTTCTAACGGGCAGAAGAGATGCCCTAGGTCATCAGTTTGATGTAAAAGAAGATGCCTGAAATAAGCAGATTAATAAATTCCCAGGCAGAGGCAAATGACCTTGTTTGTTGGTCAAGAACCTAGAAAGAGCAAGACAGAGATTTGAGGAAAAGCATGTAAATTGTTCGATGAGAAAGTAAACAAAATACAGGGATCTTTGTGTCTCATGGCACTGCCCACTAAGAATATTTATCAGAGAGAAAGTAAACAGACAACTAGCCAGATAGAAAGACATACAATGGTGGTTAGCTACCCTCAGACTCAGTCACCACAGTGTTTGCATAATAATCCCATGAATGGAGTTCCCAGAATGAGAGAGAGGGAGGCTATGTATCTGACTTTCACCCTGGGCTCCTTCCCCACTAAGACAAACCTAGCTACTGCTGCTACAGAATGTTTGACCTATGAGTAGCTTAGACTGATGCTGACCCCTGGATATCATATTAGCTATCAATTTATTAACTCGAAGCTCCTAATTCACCCTTCTTTAACCTGCTCTGTCAAACTGGAACTTAATCCTATTGTTTCTCCTTTGCCAGCTAATACAATGTTTAGCTTTGTCAATAGGAGGTGCTGGAGTCACTGCAATACCATAACGAGAGGGACTTCTCTCCTTGGTACTGGTGTACTTTTATTTTCTTATGATGCAGCTGCCAAGAAGTCAGTGTGCCAGAAGCCTGGTGGTAAACACCCTCCAGTAGTTTCTTGGCAACCTCACAGGCCTTTCCTACCCAACAGTTCAAGACCATACCCTCTGGCAAATTTCTTCTTCACTGTACCTCATATGTATATGGTAGCCACACTTTCTCTAATGAAGTTTGAGTCTTAGCCTGGGGGATACTATCTCTCCTAAGTTCCTAGTTCCCTCTTTGTTCACTCTCCCAGCCCTACATATAGTAGCAAGTCCTCTTTTACTCTTTTTAGTAGTTAATAATTCTTTACATTAAATTTTCCTTATTTAAATTACTAGTATGGTTTCTGTGTCCTGACTGGATCCTGATTAATACACATGCCATCCCTCAGAGAAACTAACGGAATACTTTTTGGCTAGTTGACCATGTTATTTCCCTTTCATGATGGAAGAACACTGATTCATCCTTACTGGGACTCTTACATTTTCCAGGTTAAGTTTTGTGTTTCCTCTTTTCCTTGTCTTGGACCATAACACTAATGAAAAGTTTCACAGACCAAGTTAAACAAGGAAGACTTAACTGAAGACTATTGCAATAGGTGAAAGAGTATGAACTCAACTCCACTGAAACAAAAAGCAGGAGAGTTTTTAAGTGCTGGGATGAGCTAGTGGAAAAACACAAGAGGGTCTTATAGGGGAGACTGCTCAATGTTTAGCTTATGGAAGTTAGGCTCCTACTGTCCCACAGAGACTGGAAGAGAGAGGCACTATCTTCCTTGATTATTACATTTCAAAAGGATGGCTCCCAGGACCTTGAGAAAGACAGTCTTGGGTTGTAAAACAGTCAAGAGGCTAGAGAAAATTTATATCTCAAAGAAGCAAAGTACTTAAAATGACAAGTTTTCTAAAGTAAGTGTTCTAAGAAAAGGGAGGTTGGGGGTTATAGTTAGAAAGAAACTTGTCCAAAGTTTATTCAATCTGAGATCAATGTTAAGGCTCTCTTGGTAGAGCTCAGAGTGCCTGATTTGTTGTCAGTAGATCCCTTATAATATGACCCTGGATCAAAAAACAAAAAATGAGGTGAACATATGAGTATGGGATCCTCCAGTCCTAAATACACCTCATCGCTAGAAGACACCAGCCTAATATAATGTTAATATGACCTCTTAAATACATAGCTGAGATACTAGCTTGGGGATGATGCTGTTCATGGTTGAGTACTATCCTTTGAGGCATGAAATATAGTTGAACTTATTTATATGATGTTATAGCCCTAATAGAATAAATAAATCTAAGAAACAGGTGATAAAACAGTGGTCCTTCTCACTACACTTCCAGGTGCTCACATAGGGAATTTGTACTTCCTGTGCTTGTAACTTTAAGGTCTGCTGGACCAGAGGTCCTGGTTCCCAGAGAGCACTCTTATAACAAGTAACACAGTAAATGTTCCAGAGAACCTAAATGCAGGATTGCTGCCTGATCATTTTGGACTTCCAAACATAACGGAAAAAACAAACAAGAAAGCAAAACAAACAAGCAAAATGTTACTATGCTAGCAGGAATAACAGAATCTAATTATCATGAAGAGATAAGATTGCTGCCACGTGATGGAGGTAGAGAGTTATATCCAGAATTCAAGATATTCACCTGGGAGTCTCCTGGGGCTTTGCTTCCATGCTGAGAGATATTCATTAACGGTTAATTACAGCAAGGATGGCCTTACAAAGGCATGTTATTCAGAGGCACAGAACCCTGAGGGATGAAGGTCTATATTCACCTGTTTAGCAAGAAACAGACCAGTGAAAAGCCTGGCTGAGAGCAAAGACAATGTAGAATAAGTGTTGAGGAGGGGGAGGGCAGGAGTTTGTCCCACTTCTTCTATTATATTTTTAAAATAAAACTGTGACTGGCCATCACATGAAAAAGCAGTGATAATATTGAAATATTGAATGAATTTAACATGGGACAGGGCGGATCTGGCCAGGGCAAAGAGTAGACTGTTGCAGATACTCTGGGTGGCCCACCCAAATCCCTTCAAGCCTTATCATTTAAGTGCCTACTAATTGATTTCCAACTGCCATCATTAGTATCTCATTGCCCAAGGGCTTATCTGGGACCTTTTCTGCCCTTGCACACAGCAGGCAGGATGTGACAGAAAAATAATACTTTCAGGATTAGAATTTAACCATTGGCTCTGAGAGTTAATTTTAAAATACCCCAGCTCCCATGATCCTAAAAGAAACATCTCTGAGCCCTATAATCCACAATGTTTCCCAGACTTCTAGTGGCCTATGATAGCAACTTGTGTGGTTGAATCCTTGTCTCAAAGTCTGCCTGTGGGAAAATCTAAATTAAAACAGACAGACTTTGAGATTAAACTGACTGGATTTCTAAATTTTGTTTGGAAACATATTTGTAATACCTTTTCCCCTCTTCTCTTCCTTCTTCTTGTTTTCTCCCTCCTTCATTTTACAAACCAAACTTATGTTAGAACATAATTCAGTTTTGCAACGTCATAGTGATAAATTCTTCATAACATTAGCTAGAGAATTTTTAATTTGTCACTTAGCCTCTAATAACTTCAGTTTCCTCATCTGTAAAATGGTATAGTAATATTTATTTTACAGAACATTTATCAGTAATAAAGTATCTGGTTCAGTTATATATCTGGCATATACTGGACTCTCTCTTTAAATAATCTGCATTTCTTTAACGTTACATATAATTTTTAATGAATAGCAGCCTAAAAAAAAGGTATTTTATACTTATACCTGAATAATAGAATTAACATTAATTGTATAGTTTTATATGATAATTTACACAGCACATGCAAAAAAGCAGTTGGCATTAGGATATATTCAATTAAATATATTAAATGTTCCTCCTGGCAGTGCTATTTATAATAACACCAAACTTAAAACACCCAAAGTTCCATGACTAATAGAATGGATATATAAATTGTAGAATAGTTATCTGATGGAATACTATGCAGCAATAAAAATTAACAATGTACAACTATTAACAATAATATGGATTATTCCCACAAATATAACCTTGAGTGAAAGAAGCCAGTCACACACACAAAAATTACATACTCTACTTTTTGTTCTATTAACATAAAATACAAAAATAGGCAAAATAATCTATGCTACAGTCAGGATAGTAATTAGTTTGGGAGACAAGTAGAGATAGATAGGAAGAGGATATAAGGAGGGCTTTTGGTGTGCTGACAATATTCTGTCTTTTTGATCTGGGTATTGGTTACACAGAGGTGTTCAGTTTGTGAAAATTTAATAAGTTTCACAGTTATAATATGTGTACTTGCGTGTGTGTGTTAATAAGAAGTAAAACTAGATGAGGTTAAAAATCAGAATACTGTTCTAGAAGTTATCTGGCACAACAAGGTTTTACAAATAGTAGAGTTCATTATTTAAATACATCAAAATATTTCCTTTGGCATTCATCATGATTTCAGCTGAAATACTTTATTACTGCCAGGTAATTGATTCCTACTGTATCATCATTTCTTGTGTAGTTCTGTGATATTTGAAACTCCAACATATAATATGCATCAGAATACTTTTTAAACTCAGTTAAAATTCATGACAGGCTTGACAGATTCAGATTCAAAACATTAAATGTATCCTTCAAACTAATTTTCTTGATATTACTTTGAAATGCTTTAAAATTGGCTTTCAACTTTTTTTCTTGGCTTTCAACTTTTTAACTTCATTATATAAATCATAACAGACAGACAATATTTCTTGGATACTTACATTCTCATTATTATCCTCTTACCTCCTTCTTTGTTCTTTTGACTGTTCCTCTTATAGTTCAGGACAAAAATTTCTTATCTTCATACCTTAACATCAGAAGATAAACTTTATTTTATTTAATATTCTGACTTGTTAGAGATTTGAATGACTGACTATAATGACGGGGAGAGGTGCCAATAGTAGACAATGAAAAATGACTCTTTCCATGTTAATATCAAGGTCATGTAGATATTATGAAATTTGGTTTACCAAATCTTTACCAAAAATGTAAAATACATTTATGTTTATAAAATCTAGTTTGATTAACTGATCTCTCACTCAACATTTATAGAGAAACTACTTTATTACAAGCAATAATTGGACCCTGAACTCAAACAGTTTCTTGTCTCATGGGAATGATATAGAGCAAAAATTATAGTATGTTTCAGTTGTCTTACTACAGGTGCTAACTAGAGGCTTGAAGAGTTTCTAGACTAGCACTAGTGAAGCTTTCTGGGTTAGTAAGTGATAGTTATTTTATCATACAGTACTTTATTTTGATAGTTTAGCCAAATTAGCAGTTAAAAGTTATTTTCTACTCTGCCATTCATTCACTCATCTACTCATTCATTCATTTCTTTAGCTCCAGGTTTTCTTCTCCATCCAAGGTCAGCTCCTAAAGCATTCCATTTGCATAAGACCACAGGTAAATTTATGCCACTTTCTTTACCTAATAAATCTGCCAACCCAAGATCCAAAATTTATTTCCTCCATCAGTTTAACAAAGATGACCTCTCTGTGGTCTTAAATGACATGCCAGGCACTGGACAAAGATCAAGGCAAAACAAACAAGAAAACACTTTCCAAACAAAGTGATAAGAGGTAAAAATGAGCTCTTGAAGGGACGAATAAATGCTGGGTGGCAGAGTAGAGGGGAAGGTAGAGTTAGGGAAAGAGATCTGGGAAATTTTCACTGAAGTGATAAACTTGTTGGGACAGGACTTCCTCTCCAGGTAGTAATGCCCTCTCTGGCTATAGTCAGTGTAATATAAAGACGTGTAGTGTGAGCTTTATACGTCACTTGGCCCTTTATGTCCAAAGGGATGGACTATACTTTGCATCAGAGGCTGCCTGAAATCCTTTACATCCCATTAAATCAATTTGTCACCCTGGGAATCCAGTCACCATGTTATTAGGAAGCACCGACCACATGGAGAGACCAGTGATTGATAGATATTCTGGTCAATAGTTTCAACTAAGATCTCAGCTAACAGCCAGTATCACCACCAGATACGTGAGCAATCAAGTCTTCAAGATGATTTCAGAACCCAGACTTCTAGTTTTCCCAGAAGCTAGTCACCTAGTAGAACAAGGATGAGCTCTCTCCACTGAGCCCTGGAGCCCTGCCCAAACTGCAGATGGATGAGTATAAAAAATATTTTTGTTGTGTTAAGCCACTAATTTAGGGGTTGATTTTTTAATCTGGACATAATGACTAGAAAGATCAATACAACCATGTGAGGCAAAGTAACTCTGAAATGAAACTATGAAATATCTCTTGAAAGAGCTCCCAGATTAGTAAAGCAGCATAAGATAAGCACATAAGTCTCTACAGTATACAGAAGAATATGTTTTTAAAATGTGTTATCATAATGTCATAATGGTCATGAAGGTTGTTAGGTTGAGACAGGACATGTACCAATTTTGGAGTCACTAACTAGTTCATGGAAGAGGTAGCTTTTCAGATGTGCTTTGTATCACTTATTTCCAGGAAAATTATGTTTTTATTCTTATACAAAATTCGTACTTTGAAGATGATTTAATTTATTTAGGACGACGGTATAGGTCTGACAAAAGTAGTTTTAAAAAAATGTTCCCATTTTCAGTCAATTCTCTGTCTAAAGATAAGTGTGGGATGAGAGTCCCTCCATATGGGTTCTATAGTAAAATCTGCAGAGCATGCAAAGGGATAAGTAAGATACATTTGCTTCATATCTTTCACCAGGGCCTAGGAGATACTTGGGGTACCTGAAAGATGTAAGGTATACTTGAGGACTTAACCCACATGTACAAAATATCCTCTATCAGAGCGAGTTGTGATCTGAGTAGTTAAGGAAAGGTAGATCTCAAAACTGCTGAGAATTAGAAATAGAAAGATTTTATTCTTCTCTTTTCAATGCTCCAGTTAAGTGCTTCTCACCTACTACTGAATATCCCAATGTGAATATCCCAGAATACCTTCTCACTATCCAAATAGAGTCATTAACTTGAATAGCCTCACATTACTAAGATGTTTCAATTCACATCTAGAATTTTCCAAGCAATGAAGTGGCCTTAAGGCTAAGTCAGCACACAAACTGTAAGAGCTTCAGAATTTAGGTACTTCTCAAAATAAACCCAATCCCAAACCCGAGATCTATACAGACTGTATAATGTCTTTTAGGCCAAAATTATCCTAAAGCACTTTTTGCAGGATTGACATTCATCAGATAATTGTTCATTTTTCAACACTGAATAAAAACAGAATTGAACTAGCTAGTGAATAATCTTAAATACTCTAATATTCAGATATAACTAAGCTATATGACTGCGAGGTTTCTCGTTCAGTGACTTCGTCCTCTGCCTCGCATTCTAAAGGCAAAACACTAAGAAATCCATTAACTCAATTTGTTCTATCATGCTGATTTATTGACACTTTAGCACTTTGGCTCAATCACACTAAAAACATATTAGTTTCTCCTTCATTATGAAAGCTAAAACCGATGAATTAGTCCAGAGTCTCATTCAGTATAGACTTGCCTAAAGCCCCACATTGATTAACAGCTTTTCTAAAATACTGTGGACAATTCTGCCCTCTGAGTGGTGAGTTACTGCAAGGAAGAATGTTATAGTTCATCAAAAATTAAGAGCATACATGTGAATATTTGCCATATTTGTGATTAAAATAATAAAAAAATAATTATAATGCTCAATGGTTCTCAACTGAAGCATTGTGCTTCTCCCAAGGGTACATTTGGCAAAATCTGAAGACATTTATGTTGTGCCAGCTGGATGGCATTTGGTAGGTAGTCAGGAATCCTGCGAATATCCTACAATATAAGGATAGTCCCACAGTAAATAATTATCTGGTCCAAAATGTCAATAACGCCAAGGTCAGAAGACTCTGATAACAACCTACTGAATGGCAAAAGATAGTTGCAAATTATATATCCGATAAGGGGTTATTATCAAAAATATACAAAGAACTCATACAACTCAATATCAAAAAATAAGCAATTTGATTAAAAACTGGGCAGAGGAAGTAAATAGATATTTTTCCAAAAAACACAGACACATGGAAAGTTGTTAACACTAATTATCAGGGAAATGCAAATCAAAATTATAATGAGATACCACCTCATACCTGTCAGAATGTTATAGATTAAAAGAACAACAAATAACAAGTGTTGGTGAGGTAATGGATAAAAAAGAATCCTGTGCACTGTTGGCTGGAATGTAAATTGGTGCACCCACAATGGAAAACAGTATGAAAGTTCCTCAAAAAATTTAAAATAGAATTACCATAAGATCCAGCAAAGTAGGCATAGAGGGAACTTTCCTCAACATAATAAAGGCCATATATGACAAGCTCACAGCCAACATCATCCTCAATGGTGAAAAACTGAAAGCATTTCCACTAAGATCAGGAACAAGACAGGGTTGCCCAGGGTTGCCCACTCTCACCACTCTTATTCAACATAGTTTTGTAAGTTTTAGCCACAGCAATCAGAGAAGAAAAGGAAATAAAAGGAGTCCAAATCGGAAAAGAAGAAGTAAAGCTGTCACTGTTTGCAGATGACATGATACTATACATAGAGAATCCTAAAGATGCTACCAGAAAACTACTAGAACTAAACAATGAATTTGGTAAAGTAGCAGGATACAAAATTAATGCACAAAAATCTCTGGCATTCCTATATACTAATGATGAAAAATCTGAAAGTGAAATCAAGAAAACACTCCCACTTACCATTGCAACAAAAAGAATAAAATATCTAGGAATAAACCTACCTAAGGAGACAAAAGACCTGTATGCAGAAAATTATAAGACACTGATGAAAGAAATTAAAGATGATACAAATAGATGGAGAGATATACCATGTTCTTGGATTGGAAGAATCAACATTGTGAAAATGACTATACTACCCAAAGCAATCTATAGATTCAATGCAATCCCTGTCAAACTACCACTGGCATTTTTCACAGAACTAGAACAAAAACTTTCACAATTTGTATGGAAACACAAAAGACCCCGAATAGCCAAAGCAATCTTGAGAACGAAAAACGAAGCTGCAGGAATCAGGCTCCCTGTCTTCAGACTATACTACAAAGCTATAGTAATCAAGACAGTATGGTACTGACACAAAAACAGAAAGATCAATGGAACAGGATGGAAAGCCCAGAGATAAACCCACGCACATATGGACACCTTATCTTTGATAAAGGTGGCAGAAATGTACAGTGGAGAAAGGACAGCCTCTTCAATAAGTGGTGCTGGGAAAACTGGACAGATACATGTAAAAGTATGAGATTAGATCACTCCCTAACACCATACACAAAAATAAGCTCAAAATGGATTAAAGACCTAAATGTAAGGCCAGAAATTATCAAACTCTTAGAGGAAAACATAGGCAGAACACTCTGTGACATAAATCACAGCAAGATCCTTTCTGACCCACCTCCTAAAGAAATGGAAATAAAAACAAAAATAAACAAATGGGACCTAATGAAACTTCAAAGCTTTTGCACAGCAAAGGAAACCATAAACAAGATGAAAAGACAACCCTCAGAATGGGAGAAAATATTTGCAAATGAAGCAACTGACAAAGGATTAATCTCCAAAATTTACAAGCAGCTCATGCAGCTCAATAACAAAAAAACAAACAACCCAATCCAAAAATGGGCAGAAGACCTAAACAGACATTTCTGCAAAGAGGATATACAGACTGCCAACAAACACATGAAAGAATGCTCAACATCATTAATCAGTAGAGAAATGCAAATCAAAACTACAATGAGATATCATCTCACACCAGTCAGAATGGCCATCATCAAAAAATCTAGAAACAATAAATGCTGGAGAGGGTGTGGAGAAAAGGGAACACTCTTGCACTGCTGGTGGGAATGTGAATTGGTTCAGCCACTATGGAGAACAGTATGGAGGTTCCTTAAAAAACTACAAATAGAATTACCATATGACCCAGCAATCCCACTACTGGGCATATACCCTGAGAAAACCAAAATTCAAAAAGAGTCATGTACCAAAATGTTCATTGCAGCTCTATTTACAATAGCCCGGAGATGGAAACAACCTAAGCGCCCATCATCGGATGAATGGATAAAGAAGATGTGGCACATATATACAATGGAATATTACTCAGCCTTAAAAAGAAATGAAATTGAGCTATTTGTAATGAGATGGATAGACCTAGAGTCTGTCATACAGAGTGAAGTAAGTCAGAAAGAAAAAGACAAATACCGTATGCTAACACATATATATGGAATTTAAGGGGAAAAAAAATGTCATGAAGAACCTAGGGGTAAGACAGGAATAAAGACGCAGACCTACTGGAGAACGGACTTGAGGATATGGGGAGGGGGAAGGGTGAGCTTTGACAGGGCGAGAGAGAGTCATGGACATATACACACTAACAAACGTAGTAAGGTAGATAGCTAGGGGGAAGCAGCCGCAAGGCACAGGGATATTAGCTCGGTGCTTTGTGACAGCCTGGAGGGGTGGGATAGGGAGAGTGGGAGGGAGGGAGACACAAGAGGGAAGACATATGGGAACATATGTATATGTATAACTGATTCACTTTGTTATAAAGCAGAAACTAACACACCATTGTAAAGCAATTATACCCCAATAAAGATGTTTAAAAAAAAAAAAGAAGATATGGCACATATATACAATGGAATATTACTCAGCCATAAAAAAAGAAACGAAATTGAGCTATTTGTAATGAGGTGGATAGACCTAGAGTCTGTCATACAGAGTGAAGTAAGTCAGAAAGAAAAAGACAAATACCGTACGCTAACACATACATATGGAATTTAAGAAAAAAAAATGTCATGAAGAACCTAGGGGTAAGACAGGAATAAAGACACAGACCTACTGGAGAACGGACTTGAGGATATGGGGAGGGGGAAGGGCGAGAGAGAGTCATGGACATATATACAATAACAAACGTAAGGTAGATAGCTAGTGGGAAGCAGCCGCATGGCACAGGGATATCGGCTCGGTGCTTTGTGACTGCCTGGAGGGGTGGGAGGGAGGGAGACGCAAGAGGGAAGAGATATGGGAACATATGTATATGTATAACTGATTCGCTTTGTTGTGGAGCGGAAACTAGCACACCATTGTGGAGCAGTTATACCCCAATAAAGATGTTAAAAAAAAAAAAAAAAAAAGACCCAAACGTAGAGAATGGACTTGAGGACACGGGGACGGGGAAGGGTAAGCTGGGACGAAGTAAGAGAGTAGCATTGACATTACCAAATGTAAAACAGACAGCTAGTGAGAAGCAGCCACATAGCACAGGGAGATCAGCTCGGTGCTTTATGACCACGTATAGGGGTGGGATACGGAGGGTGGGGGGGAGAAGTAAGAGGGAGGAGATATGGGGATATATGTATACGTATAGCTGATTCACTTTGTTATAAAGCAGAAACTAACACACCATTGTAAAGCAATTATACTCCAATGAAGATGTTAAAAAAAAAAAGATCCAGCAAATTCCATTCCTGGGTATTTATCTGAAGAAAACAAAAACACTAATTTGAAGAGATATTCACATCTTTGTTCATCACAGCATTATTTACAAGAGCCAAGATATGAAAGCAACCTAAGTGCCCATTGATAGATAAATGGATAAAGAAAATGTGGTGTGTATATATATATATATATATATATATATATATATATATATATGCAATGGAATATTAGTCATAAAAAAGAATGAAATCTTGCCATTTGCAACAACATGGATGAATCTAGATAGTATTATGCTAAGGGAAATGAGTCAGACAGAGGAAGACAAATACTGTATGATTTCACTTATGTGTGGAATCTAAAAAAACAAAACAAACAAATGAAACAAAACAAACTAATTCAAAAATACAGAGGACAAACTGGTGGTCACCAGAGAGGAAAGGGATACAAAAACAAATGAAATAGGTGAAGGGGATTAAGAGGTACAAACTTCTATTCGTACAATAAACAGGTCATGGGGGTATAATGTATGGCATAGAGAATATAGTCAACAATATGATAATAACAACTATGTATGGTGACAAATAGTTATTAAACTTATCATGGAGGTAATTTCATAATGTATATAAATGTCAAACCACTATGTTGTACACCTGAAACCAATATTGTACTATACTTCAATTATAAAAAGAAAAATAAAAACTCTGCTATATACTCTATACCTTTTGTTGTTGAAAATACCTTTTTTTTTCATTCAGTTTGTAAACATCCAAGTAAGAGTTAATATATTTACTCTTCATACTTTTCATTTTTAGATATAATATTTTAATTTTTATTTAAAAATGCTTAAATTAATGATTGTGAATAAAGATGTTTCTTAAAACAAAAATAAAATTATTGACCCACTGAAGTTCAAGAAAAGAATTTGAAAAAATCAGTAATTTAGGTGAATAGAGATGAGTGCTATTTATGTCTGAAGCTTTCTTAAATGAGTATCCAGGCATAAAACTAACTGATGGGATATTGAAAAGATTAATTTGATATGCTTTGTAAAGTGGTTTGAGCTTAACTCCTCTTGAGTGTATAGGGGAACCTACCCAAATAAGGAGGAATGAAGGTGATGATCTTAGCTGCATAATCTAGTTATCACTATTCCTTAGAGGTGGAGATTCTTGCTTAGGTGAAATCATGTACCTGGCTTCCCCTTCCATCATTTCAGCCAGTAAATTAAGAATCTTCCTGAAGAAGCAATCTAAAAACTTGATAAAAATGAAAAAAACAAAAAAAGAGAGAGAGAGAAGAAAGAAAGGAAGGAAGGAAGGAGGGAGGGAGGGAAGGAAAGGGAGTGAAATAAGAAGCTTACAAATGTTAATATTTAAAATAGTCTCTGTCTGGATATATCTCTTTCTAAGTGATGGTATTTCAGAACTCTGCATTATGGCAGTGATTTTCTTTTTATTCTGCACTTGCTTCTCTCTCTATGACTTAAATGAACTAACTTTGAAGACAGATGTGTCTTTTGTATAAAAGCCTAGAAAATGGATTGGAAGAGAAAATTATAAATAAATTCCGACTTTTAAAAAGACAGTTACCTTTTCACAATAATACAAAATGCCTCTTTTTTAGTTCTAAACATTCTGAATTCTGAGAAAGCCCGTTTTATAATTTCAGGTGCACAATATGGCTTTATGTTTTAAATGCAGTTTAAACAGAATTGATAAATCCCACATAATTATTCCATTAACCTCTGTAAACATTTTCACTTTCTCCTGCAACTTGGTAGCTGAATGAAAACAGACCTGGGGACCTCATCTACTTGTTATACCTGTCTCATTTACAAGCCAATTAATTTACATTTTCAGCATTTCAATTACAGGACTCCATTAATGCCACAAATAATCTGTAGTGAATAGCTTTCTAAGTTCAAACTATTCTGAAACTCTAGAATTTTAAGTTTTCTGTCATTTGATAGAAACCAAAAAAAGTACATGTTAATAAGACATGTGACATAAACCTAAATATATACTATTATGTATTTTTAGTCCAAATGAAACAATTTATTTCATCAGAAATTGTACAATTAGTATTCTAATTTAGGGTCCGCAAAAAACCAATATTCAAATGTGCCAGTGTCTAGAACAATGCCATTACTCATAATAGCAGCCCAACATAGTGTGCTATTCTGATGGGGCAGATTGCTATCTGTTCTCAAAGCCATATTCCTCTTCTTCCTGGGCACATGGCTGGACAGGTGAGTGTGGCCATGTAATGGAGGTCTAGCTAATGGAATGTGAGTGAAAGAGAAATGTATATTTCCCAGCCTGGCCAATGAAAACCTCCCCAGGAATGATCTGTCTGGTTTGTTTCCCTTCTAGTTGCCTGGAATGGAAATGATTCCAGGGTGACACGGATCCTCGAATTTCTGCCTGAGGAAGAACTAGCTGGCTAAGAGCACCTACTTTAGTCTATTACATGATAGAGAAATGAAACTTCAGAATGCAAGTCCTGAAACATGAGGGTTTAGCTGCTTTTATTTGTAAACACATCCAATGTTACATTAGCACCTTTAGAAGTAAAAACCCCAAGTAAGTTTTCTCTGATATATGGAATCACAGAAATAAGCTGCTTGGGACATGTGTGCATGTGTGTGCACACACATATATTGAAGAATATATATATAAATATATATGTTTTGCTAACTTTCTTCAACAAATATTCTTTTTAATGGCATTCATTATTGTCCACTGTAAGATGATTAAGAAATTTAAATTCAAGATAAGAATTAAAAGACCTTTTCATCTTGTTGCTCTCCTTTTACTCTGAATTCTTAAATACTCTTATTCACATAAATATTGGACCGACATAGGAAGCAAAGCTTCCTGTTTAATCATTACAGTTTTGTCCTCTCTACTCTGCTTTTCCTTTATTCCTAATGAATCAACTTGTAGCAATTCCACTTAGCTACACTTTTTATTCCAACTTTATCTTTTCTGCCCTTGAGTTTTCTGCCACTAGTATTCAGGTATCATAAAATTTTTACCTCAAAAGTACTAAGCATTTGACCTATCCTAAATTTTACATAAACCTGGACTATGTTCATTTTGAATGCCCTCTTTTGATTAGATGAATAGGCAATTTTTTTTCAGCGATTACTCAGCTGATATTCACTTTTATAAAAAGCGCTTTTTTTTAATGTCAAGCACTTGAACTGAACAAAATGATTGTGTCTTTCTTTTATTGTCTCAGAACTGTTAACTCAAGTAGTGTATATAAAAATATAGGTTATAAAGCAGAAACTAACACACCATTGTAAAGCAATTATACCCCAATAAAGATGTTAAAAATATATATATAGGTAAGAATTTCAAGATTATATGCATCTGGTGACATTTCTCTTCATCATGTGAACATTTCTGCATGTTCTTTTCTACTATGATAGCTTTTACAAGGTACATGTAATGGCCTTGTAAAAGACCTACTTTAGTCTATTACATGATAGAGAAATGAAACTTCAGAATGCAAGTCCTGAAACATGAGGGTTTAGCTGCTTTTATTTGTAAACACAATGGCCTTTTACTTCACTGAGAGGCTTACCATGTTCACAAAACGCTGACAGCTCTACTCCAACTGGTGAGATTTTAGAGGAGGGGGTGACAGTGTGGCTAAGCCAGGCTTCACAATGGGTTGTCTTTGCTGTATTAACACGAACACGAAAAGTCAGAGAGCGAAAGGAAGATTGAAGAGAATCCCAGATAAAAAGGAAATAAAGACCTAAGGACCTGTCACATAACACCTATTTTCCTGAGTAAAAGTAACTAAGATATAATAAAGAACAATGGCTTTGAAGTCAGAAAGACCTACATTCACATATTTTAACTTCTCTCAGTTTCAGTGTCTTCATCTAAGGAAAAAAAAAAAGGAGACAAAAGTATATATATAATAGGATCATTATGAAGACTAAGTGAAAAATATATGTAAACAGTCCAACACTGCATCTGTCACTCAGAAGTACCAATATTTATTGAATACTCTTATGTGCCAAGCACTGTTCTAGGCACACAGACAAAAATCCTTGCCCCGTGGGACATACTCTCTAGTGAGAGAAACTGAGGATAAAAAAGATAAATACGTGAGATGTGTAGTACATTAGAGAGTGAAAAGAACAGGAGATTATGAAAAGGAAAGAGAAAATTATAGAAGAGGGATAGAAAGGGTTACATCTGGAATAACAGGATGGACCGAAGAACAGGACAATCTCATGAAAAGGTGACACCGCACTAAAGGGAGGTATCTAGCTGTGCGGATGTTGAAGACAAGCATTCTAAAGAGAAGAAAGAGAACATTAAGGCAACATCATGCCTGACCTATTCCTAGAACAGCAAGGAAACCTTGACTTAAGCAGAGGGAGCGAGGGTGGAAGTGGGAAATGGAGGTCAGAAATATCATGTACAGCCTTGTAGGTCTCTGTCAGGACTTTACTTTTACTCTGATGGAGATGACATGCCTGAAGGATATTGAGCAGAAAAGTGACATGATCTGACGTACTTTTTAATAGGATCACTCAGGCTGCTGTTTTGAGAATAGACAGAGACAAGTAGAGAAGTAGGTAGACAATTTTAAAAGCTTTTTATTAATTCTGGTCAAAGATGAAGGTCAGTTGGCCTAGAGTGGTAGTAATTGAGGATAAGTAGTAGCTAAATTTTGTATCTAACTTGAAGGCTGCATAGCCAGGACTCTCTGAGGGATTGGATATGGAGTGTGAGAGTCAAAAAGGGGTCAAAGATGACTCCAAGGTTTTTACATGAGCAACTGGAAGAATGCTCTTTTTTCTTCTCCTTTTTTCCCTCTTTGTCTGTCTCATATTTGGGAGCTCAATTGGTTGACAATAAATGATCCTTTATCTTCTAAATCTGTACTTCCAACAAGTTTATAAATGAAGAGTCTGCTAATCAGTGACATAACCAGAGGACTCTATGTCAGAATTGGAGGGAAGATCTCAATCATGTTTTAAGACCAATATTTTAGTAATATTCATACACATATTCTTAAGTCTTATAGAAATCAAATGATACAAAATTGATAAAAGGGACTCTTCCTTTGTCTCCTCAAAAATCCATTTTATAATACTCTGCCTGTATTAGTTAAGGCTGTATTTTGTGTAGATTAAATTGTTAACATCATTTGTTGACCTATTTCTTCTGAGATTAGGTTAAAATACGTTGTGGTATTTTAGTGCAACAAAGGTTTATTTCTTGCTTATGAAAAGTCTAGTGAGAGTCAGTCCATTTCCCTACCAGCCTGTGGTTCAGAGCTTCAAGTTCCAAACATCTAAAAACTATCTTTCAGGGACACCAAGGTAAAAACGTGAGAGCTACGAAAGGTATATAAGCTTTTTAAAAATTTGGTCCTAAAATGGCACACTCACTTTCATTCACATTTCTTTGATGACAACAATGAAGCCATCTTACTAAAAGAAGTCTAAGAAGTATAGAGAAATATATGGAACATTTAAAAGACACCATTTTCTCTGCTTCTGGAAACTTATCTAGAATGTGTATCTTCTCTGTCATCTCCCTGCCAAAAATCAAAGTACTTGATCTTACAAAGTTAGTATGTAACTTTTTAACATTGCGGCTATGTAGATTGTGATGATATAAAAATGGAGTTATTGTAATTTGCTAGGAGAGCAAAACTTAAATGTTCTCACCGCCCCCCTCCCAAAAAAAAAGGTAAATAAGTGAAGTGATGGATGTGTTAATTAATTCAATGAGGAAGAATCCTTTCACAATGCATATGTACATCAAATCATCATGTTGTATATTTTATTGGGTTGGCCAAAAAGTGTCTTTGGTTTTTAAGTAGAAGTAAAAGACACAGTTTTCATTTTCACCAAAAACTTTATTGAACAACATATTCACCCTTTTGTTCCACTACATTCTGCCATTTATCAGGCAACTTCATAATTCCATCTTCCCAAAACTTTTTATCTTTTTGAGTAAAGAACTCTTCCAGGTGCCTTTAACAGTCTTTAATAACTCAATAACACAAGTCTGTGAATTGAAATATTTTCCATTAAGAGAATTTTGAAAAGACCGAAATAAATGGAAATCCAAAGGTGCAATGTCTGGCGAATATGGCGGATGAATCAGAACTTCCCAGCCAAGCTGTAACACCTTTTGCTTGGTCATCAAAAAACATGTAGTCTTGCATTATCCTGATGGAAGATTATGAGTTTTCTGTTGACTAATTCTGGACGCTTTTCATCGAGTGCTGCTTTCATTTGGTCTAATTGGGAGCAGTAGTTGTTGGAATTAATTGTTTGGTTTTCCAGAAGGAACTCATGATAGAGGACTCCCTTCCCATCCCACCATATACATAACATCACCTTCTTTGGATGAAGACTGGCCTTTGGTGTGGTTGGTGGTGGTTCATTTCACTTGCCCCACGATCTCTTCCATTCCACATTGTTGCACAGTATCCACTTTTCATCGCCCGTCACAATTTGTTTTAAAAACGGAATGTTTTCATTATATTTAAGTAGAGAATCGCATGCAGAAGTACTGTCAAGGAGGTTTTTTTCACTTAACTTATGTGGAACTCAAACATCAACGCGATTAACATAACCAAGCTGGTGCAAATGGTTTTCAATGCTTGATTAGATATTTTGAGTATGTCAGCTATCTCCCGCGTGTTATAATGTTGGTTATTCTCAGTTAATGTCTTGGTTTGATTGCTATCAACTTCAACTGGTCTACCCGACCATGGGGAATCGTCCAGTGAGAAATCTCCAGCATGAAACTTTGCAAACCACTTTTGACACGTTCCATCAGTCACAGCACCTTCTCCATACACTGCACAAATCTTTTTTTTGCGTTTCGGTTGCATTTTTACCTTTCTTGAAATAATAAAGCATAATATGACAAAAATGTTGCTTTTTTCGTCCATCTTCAATATTAAAATGGCTACACAAAAATACGTCAATTTTCATAAGTCTTTTTTAAATGCATGCTGATCGCTGATATGACAGCTGTCACATACAATCTAACAAAACTGTTTTGAATGAAGTTAAAGAAAACTACGTGCTACTAGAGCCATCTTACAGAAAAAACTGAAGGAACCTTTTGGCCAACCCAATAAATATGTTCCAATTTTATTTACCTTGCTCCTCCAAGGGCTCCCCTTCCTGTAGAAACTGGAAAGGAAGGATTTTAAACTTTTGACTTGACTGATTTTCTTCATTTTTTAAAAAATTCTTCATTTCATTTATTTCTATTCTAGTCTTTATTATTTCCTCCCTTATGCCTGCTTTAGGTTTAGTATGTTCTTCTTCTATTTTCATAAAATTTAAAGTTTTATTATTGATTTGAGATCTTTCTTCTTTTTAAAAATAGGAGTTTACAGCTATAAACCTCTCTCTGAACACTGCTTTAGCTGCATTTGATAAGTTTTGGTATGTTTCGTCACTGTTTTCATTTATCTCAAAGTATTTTCCAACTTCCCTTTTGATTTTTTTTTCTTTCCCCACTGGATATTTAGAAGAGTGTTTTTAACTTCCATAATTAAAAAAAAATAAGATTTCATTTTTATTGATTTTTAATTTTATTCCATTATGGTAGGAAAATGTACTACATATGATTTCTGTTATTTTAAAGTTTATTAAGGTTTGTTTTTTAACCTAATATCTGGTCAGTAATGCATAATGGACCACATACAATTAAGAAGAATGTGTATCATGCTCTTTTTGGATGAAGTGTTCTATAGATATCTACTAAGTCTATTTGGTTTATTTATGTCTTCTATTTCCTTATTAATCTTTTTTTTTAACATCTTTATTGGAGTATAATTGCTTTACAATGGTGTGTTAGTTTCTGCTTTATAACAAAGTGAATCAGTTATACATATATCCCCATATCTCTTCCCTCTTGCTTCTCCCTCCCCCCCATCCTCCCTAACACACATGGAAGTTCCTTAAAAAACTAAAACTACCATACGACCTTATTAATCTTATGCTTTATTGCTCTATACATTCTTAAAAGTGGAGTATTGAAGTCTCCAAGTATATGATAGAATTATCTATTTCTCTCTTCAATTCTGTCCCTTTCTGCTTCATATATTTTGGAGTTCTTTTGTTAGGTGCATATAATTTTATAATTGTTATGTTTCCAAGATGAATTAATCCTTTTCCCTCTTTTACTCTAGCGACAATCTGTCTTAAATTCTATTTTTGTGTGATATTAGTGTAGCCAGTCCAAATCTCTTTTGGGTACTTTATGAATGGTATATCTTTTTTCATCCTTTTACTTCAAATCTATTTGCATCTTTGAGACTAAACTTTTTCTCATATTGCTTTTTATCTATTCTTCCAATCTCTGCCTCTTGATTGAAGTGTTTAATTCATTCACTTTATGTACACCAAGTTGCCATGTGTTTTTTAATATATTTTGTCTTTTTTGCCTCCATTCCCTACTAATAGGAATGTCTCTATTTCTCTGTTACTTCCTTCTGTTGTTTTAAAAAGATATTTTCTAGTACACCATTCTTATTCTCTTGTTTTCTTTGCTTTTAATTTTTGGATTATTTCCTAGTGGTTATCTTGGGAATTACATTTTGCATCTTAATTTACAACAATCTTGTTTGTATTAAATCCAACTTAATTTTAATAGCATACAAACTTTTTCATCTGTTAGCTCTATAACTTTCTCCCTTCCATGAGTTATTTCAGTATAAATTGTATCTTTATACATTATAGCCCATCCCTAAACAATATCTAAATAATTATTTACAGTAAAGTGGATTTCAGGAAATATTTTGACCACTAAGGCCACCACAAAGAATGTAATGAACTCTCAGAAACTAATAAGGTTCTAGTCTAATCTGTCCCAAAGAAGAGAACAGATTTTAGTGTGACTTAATATACATTAAGTTTCACTATTTATCCTAAAAGTGGAGTTCGGTGTCAAGCTCACATACATTATTATCAAATGTCCAGAAAATTCCACAGGATGTTAGGGGTAAGGAAATGTTAATTGAAGTCATATAATACAATTTCCAAACCCTGACCTATTCGTGCAAAGGTAATAAGGCACTTTAAGATAAGATAACCACAGATGTTCAGAACCTTCTCTAAACTGTTTTAATCCTTTAGGTTATTTGTTTGATGGTACAAAAGACCTCACTCAGGTTCAGTGATTTGCTACAGGTACTCAGAGAGCTCAGGAAATCTATTACGCACAGTTACAGTTTATTACAGCAAAAATGGAAAAGACTCATAGGGCAGTTCCAGGAGACACTAGGCACAAGCTTCCAATTTTTCTCTCACAGGGGAGTCATGTGTATAACACTTATTTCTCCCAGCAACAGTATGCGACAATATGCACAGAGCATTGCCAGCCAGGACAGTTCACCTGAGCCTTGGTGTGGACCATCACAAAAGCATGGCTTACCTTAGTCTCCAGGCCTCCTAAAATCCCAAGCTGATTCTCAATGGCTCAGGGCCCCCACCATAAATCACAACATTAGCACAGGCTGTCTGGTGTGGCCCAAGGCCTCCATGTGAACAGTGACACTCTCATCAGAGAGGATATTCTAAGGGCTTAGAGGTTCCCTTCCAGAAGCAGAGCAAAGGCTCTTTCTTTGGAATGTGTAGAGTGTGAACAATCCAGACTTCCTGAGTTAATCTTTTACTGCATAGGATCCCTGTATGGGAAGCCATGGGACAGATATGAGTCTCATGTAAAAACCCACACTTCTAGGAGAGCCTGAGGTCTCAAACATAAGCCAGAATAAAGATTTATTATCACTCTAGGACAAAAATGTGGCACTAGGTTTTCATAGTCAAGAAAAAGCATTATGTCCCTAGGTGATTCTTTCCCTGCAACTAAACAGCCTTGTGGTGAACTCCATAAGCCATGTATACAATAAATGTTTCTACATATTATTCACTGGGTATCTGGAAATAAAAACAACACAATATCTACCCTCAAGGAAATCACAGTCAGGTATAGAGAAAGGCAAGAAAAAGTGTTTAAATATGGCAAAATAGGTGCTGTGAAAAGCATAAGCATAGGACATAATGAGAACAAAGAGGGGATCCCTAACTGAGCTAGAGCAGACAGAAATCACTGCTCATAAGAAGTGACATTAAATATGAATTGTAAAGGATGAATAGGAGAAAGAGAGAAGAAAAACACATTATTGTAAGAAATCAGCCCCTCTACATTCATGAAGTTATGAGAAAAAATGAAGTGCTTGGCGAAAACTTTGAGAAAGTTAATTTGGATGAGCTAAGGAGTTTGGGACCACATAAAGCATGATGACCATGGAAACACGTGGAAGAGTCAAGACCATATAATATCCAAGGCTGGTCCACTCTTTGACATACTGAACATTTTAGCTGTTTCATTTCCTCACAAACAAAAGTGCAAATTCAAATAAGTAGCAATAATGAAGCTTTGACTGAATAATAATTAAATATTCTAAAGTTACTTAAGTATAGTCTGTTACCTTGTTTCTTAATATATGAATTTTCTTTATTCTAGAGTATTGCATTTTCTATTTGTATACATTTAAACAAACAAATATAAGAAAGCCTCAGTAAGTATTAGTTGAGTTTATGTAAACTAGCAATAAAGTCTCAGAGAAATGCAGAAAGGCTAATGCTCAGGAGCATAAAATAATATTTAGTAAAACGATACCAAACTATTAAAGGTGAATCTGTGAAAACCAATGTCAGATGGAGAATTTCATTTCATAGCCCTTGGTGCTGTTTTCACACCCCTCATTTTGAGCAAGATGAGTCTTTTTGTATCACTTGACAGTTCCTGCATCCAATAGGAGCACAGAAATTCAGAAATAATTGAACTTCACGCTGATCTTACCACCTGTGAATGCAATTAGCGATTTGCATCTTAGAAATGGCAGAATATGTCTGCTGGTGGCAAACTGCAGGTGCACGTCAACTGTAGCTTCCACGTCACAGTCATTGAAGAGTGGAGCCAATTTCAAAATTGCCCCTGAAGCATCAACTCTTCAATAATTTCCACAAAATACTGTGAAAGGAAGGTTAGAACTCGCGGAAGATGCTAGACTAGACATGAGGGAAATCAGATGTCACAACCATGAAGCAATGATCATTTCTCCAATCAACCAGAGAAACATAACAAAGTATCTACCAATAAAAACTTCAAAAGTATGATGGGATTCCTAAGATGGCTTTGTAGATATTCAGTAGCTATGATATTTGATATAGTATGTCTTTGGTTTAATATCCCTTTTCTCTTTTAAGACACTCAGAAGTACACTATAATAATGGATTCTTCTAAGTTTGCATAATTTGAGGAACGCTGATAACCAGACTGGTACGACTAAAAAGGGACAGAGCAAGGGAAGCATTTTCCCTGGGTGATGAAATTGGAGTGTAGAGAACAAGCCCCGTAGAATTACTTCTCCATCATATGTTCTCAGGGTCTGCTCTTTGAAGCCTGCTTCCTATTTCTATTCCCCCTTCATGCATTTGAACCCATTACAGTTAAAATCCTAATATAAACACATAGAAAGTAAACAGACATCTCTGAATCTGACCACACAAAAGACTGAAGGGTTTTTTAATGTATTTCTTTACAAAAAAACCAGTTAAATAATATCTATTGCAAGATTATGTTCTTCCCAAAAAGAAGCTGAAATGATTGTCAGAATGTATTTTGGAAATTTTTCTCAATGCCTCACCTTTAGATAACAATTAGAACAAGTCAATTTGTTCCACGTACTCCAATCCAATTCCTGCAATAGTTCTGGAAAGATTTACCCATGATGAAGAACACACTTTAACTAATATGGGTAATTCTCCTTATTAGTCTTTAAATGAATATGTGCTGTCAGCTGGATTCAGTGACTGTTCGCCGTTTGTGAAAGCCAGAGATTAATAACAGCCTGCTTGAAAGAATAGATTTATTCTCTGGCCTCCCTAGCAGAATAAAAATGTTAAAGGCTGAATGTTGAATTCATTGCTAACAATTAATTCCCCTTGATAATGCATGTGTTGTGGGCATGTTGTGAGTGCAAATGGTCAGCGTTCACATTAGTCTGACATATCAGCCTTGTAAGTGATGTTGGAGCTTGGCTCAAAACATCCACAATGTACACAGCTGACTGAGTAGGAGATGGAGGTTGTTAATGGAGATGGGAGCAATTCTTTAACAGTAGCCACCCAGCTGTAATTTATAGGGAAGGTAAATGGTTTTAAATGACTCTGTTTGATCCCATATCTGTCAAAAATTATTTCCTATCAGTCCTATAAATTCTACCTAACACTTGGAATAAGCAACAACAGATGATCTTTATAGGAAAGCAATAAATAGCATAGGATGTAATATAAAAAGTAATAGAATAAAGAAAAGGTTTAATGAAAACTTATCAAAGCTGTTTTGCAGTGACACGTGTGAAAGTATTTTGGAGTTATGTGACTCTCTGAAACAAATTGTTACTATGAATAAAATTGAAATTGATAGAAGGAGCATCACTGCATCCCTCCCACATGAACAAATGTCTGTATTGTTTCTTCTACAACATAGTGAGATGTAGTTATACTAGAGAACAGGAATAGACCAGAACAGGTATAGCTCTCTAAAGTGTCTTTCAGGTATTAAAATCTTTAGTGAAGAAATTATCATCTAGAACAGGATTTGGACAGCTGTGGCTCACAGATCACTGTCCCCGGCCTTTTTGTTTTATAAATTGCTTCATTAGAACACAGCCACACTTGTTCATGTTAGGTTTTATCTGCGGCTGCTTTCACACTACAAAGGCAGAGTTGAGTAGATGAAGCAGAGACTGCAAAACCTAAAATATTTGCTACCTGGCCTTTTTCAGAAAAAATTTGTTGTGTTTGGTCCAGAACTTGTAGGTAGCATTCTAATGCACGCACCCATCATCCCTGCACCCACTGACAGCACGAGGACCTAGGAATTTGAAGCCCTAAACTGCAATGAAGCATCTTTAAACTAGAGATCTCTGTGGGGGGTCTCTCTAAGGTGAGATCATGCCATCCCCAGCATTATTGATTGCCTATGACAGTTCTGCCATCAGACAGGATGCCCAAATTAGAAAAGACCCTCAGTCCTTGTGCTGTGGACTTATATGTTGTGGAGAAGACATCTATTCAACACACAATTACACAAATAAGTATTTATTCATTTTTAAAATAGCATTTTGAAATGGTCCAATGCACATAAGAGTTATAACTTTGCTGGGCTGGGGATAGTGACAGGGATGAGAATGATACCTGAAAGGTGAGTAGAAGATCAGATGGGAGTGTGTTGAACAGAAGGTCAGTGTGTATGAGGCCCTGAGACAGATGAGTTTCATGACTTCAAAGAAGAAAGGCCATGTGATGTACAGTCAAGGAAGAGAAATGTATTAAGAAGCATGGCTAGATAGGTCTAAGAAATTATCTAAAAAAATACCCATTTATTGGGGCCCCCAAAAAATTCACCTCTAAGTTTTTACTGAGAAGCCTCACTATAATTATGGTATAGACTAGGAGAGGGCTCAGTGATCTTTGAAACTATGTGCCAAGAGAGAAAGAAATCAAGAAGTAATGACCACTCGCCTCTGAGGACACACACGATGACATCAAGAGAATTCTTATGGTGCAAAGGGAACGGGCTTTAAGTGACCGCTGGTCATTTTGATTCACTCTGTGCTCCTGTTGGTGATTCCTGGCAGAGGTCTCATTCCTCATGTAAAGTGACCAGAAGCCTTTTGGAGTCTGTGGAGCAGGGAGTGGGCCTAAAATTCCCCCATGGCCTTCTCAATAAAAACTGGAGACTAACTGCATAAAGAAGAACCTCCCTGCCTAGTCTACTTCCTAACTTCTAAGGAATATTCAAAAATAAAAATATCCACAATTTTGCCTTGAATCATACTCTTTTTTAACATCCAATGATTTTCCTCTTTCTACCTGCCACAGATCAGCTGCCAGAGATAGTAACTTGCAATAAATAGTCCAATGGTTGAGTTCCTAAATACATTCCTGGCAACTTGTAAGGAGCAAGGGAATAAATAACTAAAGTGGTAATTCAAGCAACTTGTTTTTAATTGGTCTTAAATTTCTGGATAAGCAAAGTTATTTGCTGTACCTGGAGGAAAAGCTTCCAAAAAGTGATAAGATTCTAATCTAATTAGCAAAATTATATTCCTTTGTCATTCTCCCTGAACCAGAGCCTTCCTTGGCTAGAATAGAGCGTTGGCCTGGTTATCTCCTTCAAGTGGGCATGGTGGGTCTGCACAAAATTGAAGCTTGATAAAGAGATAGTATCTCCCTCCCTAAGGTTTACATGGATGATTTAAAAATACAGAAAAACAAGCAAAATGAATACTAATGAAATAAAAGGGAAATAATAATTCATTCTGTTTGGCTGTGTAAGGAATCAGATCAGGGTCTATTTTTTGCTCTTTGGAAACGTATTTTCTACCCGTCCTGTTTATTTACCAATCAACCTGCCTGAGCTTTCTCAGCAAACCCTCGATCAACATCTGATTTCTCACATGCATCTTCTCCTTCCCCAAACTCTGTCTCTCTCTCTCCTTTCCCTCTTCCTACTTCTCAAGCCTTCTACCCTTCTTTTAAAAGGGAAGGAGAAGATGCATGTGAGAAATCAGATGTTGAAAAAAAAAAAGAAAGAAAGAAAAAGGCACCTGTTCTTTTTTTTTTTTTTTTTTTTCCGGTACGCGGGCCTCTCACTGCTGTGGCCCCTCCCGTTGCGGAGCACAGGCTCCGGACGCGCAGGCTCAGCGGCCATGGCTCACGGGCCCAGCCGCTCTGCAGCATGTGGGATCTTCCCGGACCGGGACACGAACCCGTGTCCCCTGCATTGGCAGGCGGACTTCAACCACTGCGCCACCAGGGAAGCCCCAAGGCACCTGTTCTTTAGCATAGAAATATGTCAATTTTTTATAATCTCAATTTTGAGATTGCATTTAAATCATAGGTGTACCTAAATTTTCTAAATATAATCTATATGTATTAGTTTCCTAGGGCTGCTGTAACAAATTACCACAAACTGAGTGACTTGAAATAACAGAAATGCATCACAGCTCTGGAAGCTAGAAGTCCAAAATCAAGATGCCAGCAGTGACAATATTTTCTCTGAAGGCTCTAGGGGATGATTCTCCCTTGCCTCTTTCTAGCTTCTCATGGTTGCTGGCAATCCTTGGCATTCCTTGGTTTGTATCAATAGATGCATCACTTCAATACTACCTCTATCATCACATGGCCTTCTTTCTGTATGTCTTTATATCATCTTCCCCCTGGGCATGTGTATCTCTGTTTCTTCACATGACATACTCCTCTCTGTGTGTGTATCCAAATTTCCTCATCTTATAAAGATATCAGTTATTGGATTAGGGCCCACCTTAGCCTAGGATGAACTCATCTTAACTTGATTACATCTGTAAAGACCCAGTTCCCAAATACGGTCACATTCACAGATGCCAGAATATCAACATATTTTGAGAAGGGACACAACCAAACCATAACAATATAGATCATTACTTTTTTGAAATAGTTCTAATGTCTATTCTTATTTATTCTAGTTTTTAATCACTCAATACATTTATTAAATACCAGTAGATTTTGAACATCCTCTTATCTTTCCCAAATATTCTTCTTGGAAACGTCAAACCTTATTCCCTCATTCAAGTATCTTGGGATGTAATGACTAAGTCAGTCTGTATCCCCATTGTAACTTTCATAAATGTATCAAATTTTGATCCTACCCTTTTTTTCACATGTATTTGAAAGAAATTATTCTAAATTGAATAAACTATATCCTCACATTAGACTCTCATGATTTTGGCTCTTATTAAACCTACTTCCAATCTGATGTTATTCAAGTATCCTTCATGATTCCTCTCACTTTTTACTTCCTTTGTTCTCCTTTTCCTCTTTTTGTGTTTTGTCCCCATTTTCCCAAGCAACACTGTAATTTAGATGTAAGCATAGCAATTTGTGAAAAGATTACATATCTATTTTTTTTTTGGCTTGCTCTGTCTGATAAAACAGTTGAGAAAGGACAGCTGAATTGTGTTAGATTCTCTTTGTTTATAAGTTGCAAGAGAAAGTGGTCAGCAACAGAATCATTCTTGGAATGCTGCTCTAGGTGCACGAAAGGTAGTGCTTGGAATGTTAAATTCATGCATTTTAGGAGCTCTTGAGAGCTACCAGCAGCTGTCTGGAAAAAAGATATTCTATGGTAGTTTCCAGGAAATGTTCCTGAGTGCATGAAGGAGCAAAGAATTGTAGATATAGAAGGAACTGAAGGGCATGTTTTATGTCTGTGCTCCTGTCTGATGTGATAACGATTCATAGCCTCTGAAACTGGTTTCCCTGCTTGAGCAAAAAGGGAGGGGTAATATAGTAGTCAGCAAGGTCTGCTTCAGACTCTTTGTACATGTAAGTATATACACACTCACACGTAGACACACACACACATACACACACACACACACACACCATTTAAATCTGTTGTTCTGGACCTAGGGAGCAGCAAAAGTGTCAGTATAAATATAAAATGATGAAAAATATATAAAATATTTTTATAGAAGAAAAAGATATAAAAGTGAGTATTTTGGGTCTCTATATGTGATATATTTTCTCTTATTCTTAATCCTCTGCTCTCTAGGCCCACTTGGAAAGGCACCCAATTTTACAAGTGGTAGTTGCAAATCCCACACTTTCTTTGTTTAGAGTTGAGGCGATAGCTTGCTTCATCTCTTCTTTATTAATTGTTAGAGCTTTAACCAATGAGTGATTGGCCTAGAGGAACATCTTAAGTATCAGCCTCTAAAACCTGTACAACTGCGTCAGACACAGACCACGTGGAAGTCATGGGTTCGAGTCGATGGCAGACTGCACACCACCACATCACAGAATGCCAACCACATCTCTGGTCTGCTTCTTGGACTCAGTCTGGAGATCAAGGTCAGTTTGGCAATTCTTCAGCAAAGTCAGCAAGAGGAAGATGGACTGAAAATCTGCTCAGACCACCATATCACGCGATTTTTTTTTTCAGAATCATATCATATGCTCTTGTTTAAATAAGTGAATTTAATCAAACATTTAAAATATCTATTTGTTAAAGTAACTGAAATTGGTCTTGTTACTTTAATTTCAGGGAAGCCCATAGAGAGGATTTGCAAATTCCCATAGTCGGAGAAAATGCCTAAAAGAAAAGACTTTTCCAACTGTACATTTTCTGTTAACTAAATCGATACTCATCAGGGGAAAAAGAGTGCTAAATCAAAGATATAAAACTTGTACAAGCAGGAGAACATGACTTAATGAGACAATGAATAAGAGGCTTTGATGGGTTCTAAAAAGCATTAAGTCTCTTCTTAAAGATAATGAGTCTAAACAATGAACAATGAAGCCCTATTTCATACTTCAGAGAATATAGTATGATCTCTGTATTCACAGGGAAAGGCAGGAATACTGTCACCACCATAGAAGGAAATTTATAATACTATTTGAGGAATCTCTTATAAAGGCTTTGGAAGTAGACATATCTAGGTGTGATACAGCTGCTGAAATTTCTTCTAGAAAATGATAAATTATAAATCAGTAAAAGGGCCTGATATGTCAAATTGGCAAGTGTTCTATCTTCTTAGAAGAATAAGTCAACTTCTTCCGACTTGTCAAAAAATATTCAAAACACTAATTTTTCTCCTGCTTCTTGTGAAAATAATTAACATGTTAGTGTTAAGAATTCAAACTAATTTATTCAGTGCCTACTCTATACTAAACACATTGTGGGGATTTAAAGGCCACAAACAAAAGTTACTGCACTTGTCCCAAGAACATTACAATGTAATAAGGAGACTTGCATTTAAATAAAGCAAGCCAGTTAAATACATTGTTTATGGTAATGGAGTCCAGGACAGGAGGTAATGACAGCATAGTGGATGGAGCTCCCAGAGTTGGGCAAGGAAGAGTCTGGAGGGCTTCCCAGAGGAGTAGAGTAGAAGCACAGTGAGGGGTGGGGTGTTGAGAAGCAGTGAATAGAAATTCACAAGTAGTAGTATTATGCATGTACATTTCTAAACACATGGGCAGAGAAAGGACATGGATGATGATTTTCTAGAACAAGTGGAAAATTGATTTTGAGGTCTAACATCAAATTTTGTTTAAAAATGAAATGAAATACACAAAATTCAAGCAAAACTGTTCAAAGAGAGAAACACTGACCCCCACATATCTATACAAACACACATTGTATATGGACTATACCTATATGCATGCATATGTACTATAGTGCATGTGTGTGTATATGTGACTGTATGTCTCTCTATTTATAATAAAATAGTAATTATTTTTAAACAATGAATGATTTAATGCCAATAAATTATAAATTGTATATATGGTAGATATTTTCTAAAAATTAATAAATAAACATATAACCAAATTATCTCAAGAAGCAATTGGAACTCTGGATCAACAGGCACTAAATAAATGGAATAGGTAGTCAAATTCTCTCCCCTTTCTCTACTCTCCAGCAACATCAAGTCTAGATGCTACTACAGGCAAGTTTTAGCAAATCTTCCCAAACAGTTTATCTCTGACCTTTACACCCTTTTCCAGAGGATATAATGGAGGGAAAGTTATCCAATTCATTTTATGACACTCATGTAACTAAAACCCTAAAATTGGACAAGAGCAGTACAAAAAAATTCTAGGGTAATCTCACTCACAGAGTCAAAACCTGAGATACATTAAATTGTATTAGTAAATCGATTCTAACAATGTTTAAAAATTTACTTATCAGGATTGCAAAACAGTCTGTTCTCACAGCTCATTAAGAGAGTAAAGAATGCATATGATCACCTCAAAAGGGACAGAAAAATCTTAAAATAAATTTTGCTTGCAATCATCATTAAAATAAAAAAGGCAGCAAACAGTAACAGGAAACAAACTTCTTAACATTATTTGTCAAAACTCTATAGCCAACAACATACTTAATGATGAACATTTAGAAGCTTTTTCATCAACATGAGGAGTAAAGCAAGTATATCTGCTCTTACCATTATCATTGTGACTTTAAATGTTACTTCTCTAATTTTTCCTCTTTCCTTTTGAAACTCCTATTAGATGCAGGCTAAAATTTTTTATTATATGCCCAGATTTTTTAGCCTCTTTTTTCATGCTTTCCTTGTATTATATGCCCAGATTTTTTAGCCTCTTTTTTCACGCTTTCCTTGTATTATATGCCCAGATTTTTTAGCCTCTTTTTTTCATGTTTTCCTTCTCTTTAATTTTTTGTTTATACTGCAGAAGTGCTCAGGTCTATCTTCAGACACAATTATTTTTTCAGTCTATTGTTCAACCCATCTATTGAGATTACTTTTCCTGTAACTATATTATTTGTATACTATATATTGGGTATTTTCTCAATTATTCCTATTTCTTTTTATTCATACTACTCTTGTACTTTGATCTATATTCATCTTTTTAATCATTTGGATATTTTACCTTTCACTCCGATTATTCTAGTGTCTCAAGGTCATGCATGGGCTTCAAATTTTCTCATGTGTTTTATGTACTGAGCCCCACTGTGGTGGTTTCTTTCCTTGGTTGATTTGTAAGTTTTGACTCTATCTCACTGCAATGATTTTTCTGAGGATTTCATATGTCCAGGTTTGTGGAAGCATCTCAATAGAGCCAAACCATGTTACTTTTGCCTAATATCAGATATCACTGGTACAGGACAAGTTTTGTTGTTTTTGTTTGTTTTGTTTGCTTGTTTTTGTTTGTTTGTTGTTTTGGTTTTTGGTCTTAAAAATACCTGAAACACACGGTTGGTATGAATTCAGATTCTAGTCTCAAGATTAGTATGAGCCAGAGGAGTAGTTCTCTGACACACTGAGTTCTGAGTGGGGGTCAATCTTCCATGCTGCTTCCCAGAACTGATTGGTGCTGTTTTTAGCCTAACTTTCTTTCAAGTGGCAGCTTTTGTGACTCTTGATACATGTTTGTGAATTGATTTCCATCTTCATCTCAACCATAAGACAATTTTCTTTTGTTAGTTTCAAGATGACTGATGCATTCTAAAACACATTAATTCTGTTTTTTCTATCATGTCCATGAGTTGAAGTTGGCTTTTGAATCAGTTCAGACTGCCATACTGAACAGATAATATACGCTAGACAACCTGGGCACTTTCAAAATGGTCAGCCAAAACTCAGCTATGGTTCTTTGGCTAGAGAATCTGAAAGGAGCATAGCCAGAAGTGTAATCACCATGAACCTAATTAATCTCAAGTTTCAGATGCCCCTGAATGGGCTACTTTCACAGTCCTATAAAATTTTTTAAAGTAAGGTTTTTTATGTTACTTTTCTTAAAGAAGACACCCATCCCCAGCTGTACAAGTTTCAAGTCCCATAAAACCTGGAACTTCTCCTGGGTATGACTTGAAGATTGAAGCTTCAAAAAAGAAAATTCTAAATATGTGACCAATGCTAGCAAATATAAAACTATAGAAAGTGTTCACTACAGTACAGAGAATCTCAGATTTTCAAAATCTTTGTAAGATGGAAAGAGAAATACAATTTTTTCTTTATGATTTTTTTTTTCAATTTAAAAACATTGAAGAGAGGGCAGACAGCAGAAGCAAGCAGAACTACAATCCTGCAGCCTGTGGAACAAAAACCACATTCACAGAAAGACAGACAAGATGAAAAGGCAGAGGACTATGTACCAGATGAAAGAACAAGATAAAACCCCAGAAAAACGACTAAATGAAATGGAGATAGGCAATCTTCCAGAAAAAGAATTCAGAATAATGATAGTGAAGATGACCCAGGACCTCAGAAAAAGAATGGAGGCAAAGATCGAGAAGATGCAAGAAATGTTTAACAAAGATCTAGGAGAATTAAAGAACAAACAAACAGAGATGAACAATACAATAACTGAAATGAAAAATACACTAGAAGGAATCAATAGCAGAATAACTGAGGTAGAAGAACGGATAAGTGACCTGGAAGACAGAATGGTGGAATTTATTGCTGTGGAACAAAATAAAGAAAAAAGAATGAAAAGAAATGAAGACAGCCTAAGAGACCTCTGGGACAACATTAAATGCAACGACATTCGCATTATCAGGGTCCAAGAAGCAGAAGAGAGAGAGAGAAAGGACCTGAGAAAACATTTGAAGAGATTATAGTCGAAAACTTCCCTAACATGGGAAAGGAAATAGCCACCCAAGTCCAGGAAGCACAGAGAGTCCCAGGCAGGATAAACCTAAGGAGAAACATGCCGAGACACATAGTAATCAAATTGGCAAAAATTAAAGACAGGGCTTCCGTGGTGGCACAGTGGTTGAGAATCTGCCTGCTAATGCAGGGGACACGGATTCGAGCCCTGGTCTGGGAGGATCCCATATGCTGCGGAGCAACTAGGCCCGTGAGCCTCAACTACTGAGCCTACGCATCTGGAGCCTGTGCTCCGCAACAAGAGAGGCTGCGATAGTGAGAGGCCCGCGCACCGCGATGAAGAGTGGCCCCCACTTGCCATAACTAGAGAAAGCCCTTGCACAGAAACAAAGACCCAACACAGCAAAAATAAATAAATTAATAAACTCCTACCCCCAACATCTAAAAAAAAAAAAAAACTATTAAAAAAAATTAAAGACAAAGAAAAATCATTGAAAGCAGAAAGGGAAAAATGACAACATACAGGGGAACTCCCATAAGGTTAACAGCTGATTTCTCTGCAGACACTCTACAAGCCAGAAGGGAGTGGCATGATATAATTAAAGTGATGAAAGGGAAGAATCTACAACCAAGATTACTCTATCCAGCAAGGATCTCATTCAGTTTCGATGGAGAAATCAAAAGCTTTACAGACAAGCAAAAGCTAAGAGAATTCAGCACCACCAAACCAGCTCTACAACAAATGCTAAAGGAACTTCTCTAAGTGGGAAACACAAGAGAAGAAAAGGACCTACAAAAACAAAGCCCCCCAAATTAAGAAAATGGTAATAGGAACATACATATCAATAATTACCTTAAATGTGAATGGATTAAATGCTCCAACCAAAAGACACAGGATGGCTGAATGGATACAAAAACAAGACCTGTATATATGCTGTCTGCAAGAGACCCACTTCAGACCTAGGGACACATACAGACTGAAAGTGAGGGGAAGGAAAAAGATATTCCATGCAAATGGAAATCAAAAGAAAGCTGGAGTAGCAATACTCATAACAGATAAAACAGATTTTAAAATAAAGAAAGTTACAAGAGACAAGGAAGGACACTACATAATGTTAAAGGGATCAATCCAAGAAGAAGATATAACAATTATAAATATATATGCACCCAACATAGAAGCACCTCAATACATAAGGCAACTGCTAACAACTCTAAAAGAGGAAATTGACAGTAACACAGCCACCAGAAAACTACTAGAGCTAATCAATGAATTTGGTAAAGTTGCAGGATACAAAATTAATGCACAGAAATCTCTTGCATGCCTATACACTAATGATGAAAAATCTGAAAGAGAAATTAAGGAAATACTCCCATTTGCCATTGCAACAAAAAGAATAAAATACCTAGGAATAAACCTACCTAGGGAGACAAAAGACCTGTATGCAGAAAATTATAAGACACTGATGAAAGAAATTAAAGATGATACCAACAGATGGAGAGATAAACCATGTTCTTGGACTGGAAAATCAATATTGTGAAAATGACTATACTACCCAAAGCAAACTACAGATTCAATGAAATCCCTATCAAATTACCAATGGCATTTTTTACAGAACTAGAACAAAAAATCTCACAATTTGTATGGAGACACAAAAGACCCCGAATAGCCAAAGCAGTCTTGAGGGAAAAAAACGGAGCTGGGGGAATCAGACTCCCTGACTTCAGACTATACTACAAAGCTACAGTAATCAAGACAATATGGTACTGGCACAAAAACAGAAATACAGATCAATGGAACAGGACAGAAAGCCCAGAGATAAACCCACGCACCTATGGTCAACTAATCTATGACAAAGGAGGCAAGGATATACAATGGAGAAAAGACAGTCTTTTCACTAAGTAGTGCTGGGAAAACTGGACAGCTACATGTAAAAGAATGAAATTAGAACACTCCCTAACACCATACACAAAAATAAACTCAAAATGTATTAGAGACCTAAATTAAAGGCCGGACACTATAAAACTCTTAGGGGAAAACATAGGAAGAACACTCTTTGACATAGATCACAGCAAGATATTTTTTGATTCACCTCCTGGAGTAATGGAAATAAAAACAAAAATAAACAAATGGGACCTAATGAAACTTAAAAGCTTTTGCACAGCAAAGGAAACCATAAACAAGATGAAAAGACAACCCTCAGAATGGGAGAAAATATTTGCAAATGAATCATCGGACAAAGGATTAATCTCCAAAATACATAAACAGCTCATGCAATTCAATATTAAAAACACAAACAACCCAATCCAAAAATGGGCAGAAGACCTAAATATACATTTCTCCATAGAAGACATACAGATGGCCAAGAAGCACATGAAAAGCTGCTCAACATCACTAATTATTAGAGAAGTGCAAATCAAAACTACAGTGAGGTATCACCTCACACCAGTTAGAATGGGTATCATCAGAAAATCTACAAACAACAAATGCTGGAGAGGGTGTGGAGAAAAGGGAATCCTCTTGCACTCTTGGTGGGAATGTAAATTGATACAGGCACTATGGAGAACAGTATCGAGGTTCCTCAAAGAACTAAAAGTAGAATTACCATTTGACCCAGCAATCCCACTACTGGGCATATGCCCAGAGAAAACCATAAGTCAAAAAAAAACATGCATCCCAATGTTCATTGCAGCACTATTTACAATAGCCAGGTCATGGAAGCAACCTAAATGCCCATCGACAAACGAATGGATAAAGAAGATGTGGTACATATATACAATGGAATATTACTCAGCCATAAAAAGGAACGAAATTGGGTCATTTGTAGAGACATGGATGCATTTGGAGACTGTCATACAGAGTGAAGTAAGTCAGAAAGAAAAACAAATATCGTATCTTAACACATATATGTGGAACCTAGAAAATGGTAGAGATGAGCCGGTTTGCAGAGCACAAATTGAGACACAGATGTAGAGAACAAACATATGGACACTAAGGGGGGGAAGCGGTGGTGGGGTGGGGGTGTGATGAATTGGGAGGTTGGGATTGACATGTATACACTGATGTGTATAAAATGGATGACTAATAAGAAAATAAATAAACATAAAAAAACATTGAAGGCAGAGTTATCTAATTTTTAAGTGCAACAAGATGGGGAAAAATTTAATTTACTAGGCAACAAGGTCAACATTTTTTTATTTAGGTCAAAACTAAGGAGAGAAAATGAAACTTTTGTCTTAGATTTCCAAGTATATGCTTTTTTTTTTTTTTTTTTTTTTGTGGTACACGGGCCTCTCACTGCTGTGGCCTCTTGCATTAAGGAGCACAGGCTCCGGACGCTCAGGCCCAGCGGGCATGGCTCACGGGCCCAGCCGCTCCGCGGCACGTGGGATCTTCCCGGTCCAGGGCACGAACCCGTGTCCCCTGCATCGGCAGGCGGACTCTCAACCACTGCGCCACCAGGGAAGCCCCCCAAGTACATGCTTTTGTGGGACACCCGCTCTATCTGGTATTGATCAAAATATAGGTTCAGCATAAGCCAAGAAAATAATGATGCTGCTGACACAAACTCTAATGCACGCTTAGTATGTGAGAAAATGCTCCCATCACAGGGAATGAGGTCTTTTTGCAGCAAAGAGCAGAATATATATGATGAAGTGAGTTTAGACCTTGGGGGTTCACATTAACAGGGACAGTAAAGAACTAGAGAATAATCTATAGGATGAAAGGATAGAGAATCATATATTTTGAGGAGCAGATGTGGATGTCACACACAGTATTTAAGGAATTTTTTGAGTTAATTATTTAATCTAAAAAGGAGAATACCACCAAGAGATATGCTAGGGTATTTTTTTTTTTTTTTTTTTTTTTGCGGTACGCGGGCCTCTCACTGTTGTGGCCTCTCCCGTTGCGGAGCACAGGCTCCGGACGCGCAGGCTCGGCGGCCATGGCTCACGGGCCCAGCCGCTCCGCGGCATGCAGGATCCTCCCGGACCGGGGCACGAACCCGTGTCTCCTGCATCGGCAGGCGGAATCTCAACCACTGCGCCACCAGGGAAGCCCCATATGCTAGAGTTTTTAAACATTAAAAAAATATATGTGGATTAGGGACAAAAGTCATTAGGGTTAGTAGAAAACTTCTGTGTTCTCCATTTTTATAATTTGCCATTATTCACAGCCTATGACAAAGAGAAAGTGCTCTGTGAAACCCTGTCAAGCATTTCCAGCAATATGCTTTTCTAAAATGTTTTTGTGGATTTCACTGCTATGACTTTTATCATGTGTATTGAAATTACGTGTTTATGACTGAAGAGTTGAGAGCAGAGACCATATTTAATTCAAATTCACATCAAATCAAATTTCAGTTTAACTTAAGCCAGAACTTTCCAACAAATAGAGGTCTTTAAGAATGATATGGAATCTGGTATTTTGAGATAAAGTGCTCATTTGTACATGTTTCTGAAGTGAAAATTCATCTTTTCAGCATCTGTTGAGGGGGATTTTTCATCAGGTCGGATAGAGAGAGAAGTATGAGATTGACAAGATGACCGTAAGTGTTTCTTTCAACTTCACTTTTCAGTGCCTTCCTTACCATGTCTTTCCCTTCTGCCCTTCTTTTCCTGCCATATTTTTGGTGCTCTGTTTCCCTTCCCACTACCTACATGATGTTCTGTCTTGGGATTCTTTAGAGATGAGGCCCTCACTGGCAGCCAAAAGATTACTTCATCTGCTTCAATAAAATCCCATTATGTGGGCAGCCTTCTAGCTAGAGGCTCAAAGATTTATAACCAGTGAAACAGACAGCTGAACATAGCACTGGGCATGGATTTAGAATACCCATATTTAAAGTTTACCTCAACTTACTCACTATATGACTTTTGGCAACTCAACTTCTATGAATTTAGTATTGAATTATAGTAAACCTCAATTAGGATCATTACTGTGAGATAATCTATAGAAGTCATACAAATATTAAGCAGTATTATTAGTATAAATTTCAGGATTGTTCTACCATCATTGCCCTCAGTATGTGTGGACTGGTGGGCTTTCTCTGTGGACAGGCATATGTTAAGATATAGCGGCTACATGTAATACCCAGCTTCTCTAGCTTCATCTGCATATAAGTCATCTCCCTCTCCCAGCAGAGTATAAGACAGAAGTTTAGTACTGTTTGGTGCACAGTCTCCAGAGGTCCTTACTTTTGGTATAACATAAAATTGCACATCCTATTGCAGGTTACTCTAGCCACCCTACTTTGCATTCAGTGAGGAAAATTGGCGGCACATTGCTCTGAAGAAGCCTGGCTGCATATACCATCCTTAATTGCTTTGTCAAAATAGACAAACATACCCAAGTGCTGGGAACTTTGCTCTGGTGTCTTTGAAGGTCATCCAGACCCTTAATTCACTCTACTTCCGATCAGGTGCCAGGACTGGCCACATCATTTACAGGGTCTAGCGCAAAATGAAAACACAGGATCCCTGGTTAAACAACTATTAAGAATCTCAAAATTGTGACAATGGAACATTAAACCAAACACAGGGCCCTTCTGAGCACTGGGTCCTGTGCTACTACACAGGTTGCATACCCATGAAGCCAGCCCTGCCACATGCCAACGCAGTAATGAAGGTAAAATAGTTGGAAACCACTGTAAAAAGTAACTGAGCATTTTTATCAGCTATGTAAAAGTACTTTTCCAGTTATGTAAAGTATTACTTGAAGTAATGCAAAGAGAAATTTCTGAACAGCCAGTCTTTAAAAAACTTCAGACACAATTCAAAATACAGTTATAGCCAAGAGAAGAATCTGCTTTAACTCTTTGAAGGAAAACGTGAATATCTGCATTTCCCCTTCCTGTTGTAGACACCTTCCTGTGTTCACACCAGAAAGGGAGAGTTGCTAGTAAATACACTCTTGTGTTTCACCAGAGGTGGTTCCACCTCAGTGGAAATGGTCATCTTGCAGCAGCATATTGGTAAATGTTTGTGAATGATTTTGAGGCATTCTGTTAATACAAGTTATTATTTTTTGTATAATAGATTGATAGAGACCCTGTTAGTCATTTCTTTTCTTTTTTCTTTTCTTTTTTTTTTTTTTAGAAAAGCAACAAGGACCCACTGCATAGCATGGGGAACCACGTCCAACATCTTCTAACAACCCACAATGGAATATAATCTACAAAAAAAAAACTGAATTACTATGCTGCACACGCAACACTAATGCAATATTGCAAATCAACTACACTTCAACCAAAACAAAAAAAAATTGCCACCACTTATTGAAGACCATGCATTTCACATAGTGCAGTACTTTTGAAGCACATCCACAAATTTTTGATACTCCTTCAAAATGAGCAGGGGTCTAATTCTTCTCCTATTGATTATGGGTTGGTAGTAGCAACTCACTTCTAGTGAATAGAAGGCAGTGGAAGTGATGTTGTGTGACTTTCGGCCCAGAGTAGTCAACGTGATACAGTTGCACCTGTTTCTTTGTCTCAGAACGTGTTCCTTCGGCGCCCTGATCCACTATGTAAGAAATCCAGTGACCCTGCAAGGGCCATGCAGGAGGGTGAGGTGGGGAGACCCCCTGGGGGTAGGGGAGATGCCTGGGGAACCCCAGCTTCTCCAGTCCCTGCTGTTTGTCTCCTAGCCCGGGCACCAGAAATGTGAATGAGAAAGCCTTCAAAATGACCCCAGCTCTAGCCACCGACTGACTGACTGCAAGCAAGTGAGAGACCCCAGGTGAGAACAGCCCAGCTCAGCCACGTCATATGCCTGGCCCACAACATCACAAAAGCTAATAAACAGAGATTGCTATTTTACGCTGCTAAATTTTGAGCTGATTTGCCATGCATTGATACATAAAAAATACACGTTATCAACTAATAACACTGAGTGATAGGTATGGTAATCTCAGTTTTACAAATGAAGAAACTAAGGTTTAGAGAACTTAGGAAACTCATGTAAGTTGCTACTCAGAAGATACACAACAGGGTCATAAATGTGTGTCCACCTGACTCCAAAGTCCATGCTGGATCCACTTGCACCAGGGCTGCCTCATTTGACCCTTTTGTTTCTCTTAGGCTGACCTGCTGTCCCCGGAGCTGCCATCTTACCAACAGTAGTTGGTTTCCTCGTCTGGCTTCACCATTCCTCCCCTGGGTGCCACAGCACATTAATAAGCGCCACCTCTTTCATGCTGTGTCTCAGGAGAGTGGCTCCCTAGGATGTGGGAGGCTGTGTTCGCTTCCCCATAGGTGCCACCAACAGAGGACACTCCAGGTAATTGTTGTTCTCCAAGATTCTGAGGGAGCAACTGGAATGGTTGTTCCTTCTGTTTTCATTCCTATTGTGTGGAAATGAGTGAGAGAGCCCTGTAGCCCTCCCCTCAGGCTTCCCTGTATCTTCTAAAAACACACAACTGTTAGTAATGTCTTAATGGAAAAATAAAGAAGGAAAGAAAGAAGAAAGAAATGAGGAGACGAAGAAGAAATCAAAGAAGAAGAAGAAATCTGTTGGGGGGACATCAGTACGTGGGCTACATTCCTTACTTTTTATCGGGTGAATCTGTGAAATTAATTTTTGATTTTATCATGCTGACTCCATCTCAACTACAAGCTAGGAATTTTCAAGAAGAGTTTTACATCACAGTAATTTCAGTTTGATGAACAGAACTGACTTTGGTGTTTTATAACTTCTCAAGGGGCAGGAATTCTCAAACAAGGCCTTGATTTTCTCATATTTTATAATAACAATATTCACTGATCTAATCGTTCCTCTCCTTCCTTCTTCAATAACAATAACTATCTATGGCATAATTCAAACACAAACTTATAGAAGACAAGAAAGCTGCCTGTTCTGGTGAATTGAAGGTTTTTAGGCCATCTTCAAAACATTTTCTTGAGTAAACATTCAGATTTTAATGGTGAGGAAAAGAGTTTAAATTTTTTTTTCTCAAATGATTTCTATATTACAATTATTGTTCTATATTCATAGTATATATTAGAAATTGGAATCAATATCATATATTATATATTAATCCCTTCCAATGGTAGCTTTAGCCATACCTCAATGCTAATTTAAGAGACATTATAGGGTACTCACACACAACACACATCTCCCTTTAAAGGGAGATTGCTTGAGCACAGACTGAAGGATTATAATATTATTATTTTGTTAAAGAGTTGGGTACCATCTTAGTGTCATTGCCTCTGTCATTGGTTTATTTGGAAAATGATTTCAAATAACTTTGATGTTGTAAGTTTCAAAATGACACAATTTTCAGAACAAGTGCCTATAGAAGTGCCACATCTTATTTAAAAACTAGAAAACACTGTCATTAAGCCATGGTGCTGCTATTCTCTGAAAATAATATGTGACCTGTGACCTAACCTCATTCATTCAACGTTTATTGAGAAAATGCCATGTGCTGGAAAATGTGGTAAGAAGTTTTAATATTAAAATAAATACTAAATGAGAGCTTTTATGTAAAAATAAGCCTTCTTCCCTTCCTTTAAAGCAAACAAAATTTGCTGTATCCTAATATCATAATTTCTAGCATATTCAAATGGGCTGAAAGTCTAACAGAAATATTTTGAAACATCAAAATTAACTGATGCCTGTCAAAATACTTAATGTGCATAAGAAATACATTAGATAAATTTTAACAAAGTAAACAGAGCTTCGTAGTAATAATTCTTTAACTTTTAGGACACACGATTATTCTCTTCTAGTTACAATACAGGTTTATTTATTTGTTTGTTTACAGGTCAGTTTTCCCCATAAAATTCAGATGAGTTGCACCTTTTCAAACATTAGGAAATGATTAATAACATCTATTGTAGATGACTGGAGACGTTTGTGAACTTTAGATAACTTTCTACTTCCCTTCTAATATTTTATGTTCGAAAGTGACAGCTATTGTCTCTGAACCTTCTCACTTTCATTTCTCAAATAAAACATAAGACTTTTAAGCTAAACTAATTTCTGCTAACCAATTTCAAACTGTCTGTGCAGACTGTGTTTCAAAATATTTTGGGAGTTGTATTTATTGTTTGTATGTTTAAAAAATTAATTAACATATGCACACATTCATTTATTCATTCTGGGCTTTGTTGATACCCAGCTCTTTAGACATTTGAAAATTCAGAATATGAGTTCACAGAAGAGACTAGTCTGGCTTCATTATCTACAACGAGAACATTTAGTATCTGTCTATCTGTGGTGATTAGGACTAACGCCAAAATTCTAAATAATACGTCAGGCAGCCCGGGTGCAGAGAAAGAAATAGCTTTTGAAAAATCTAAAAATATGCGTATGATGGGACTTTCCCTAAGCAAGGCTAGTAAGTAAACAAAATGTTTTATCATCAGTGACTGCTCCCTTTCCCATCCAATTTTCCCTCTTTCAGCAACCTCTGAGGTTCTTGATATTCCTAGCACCTCCCCAACCTCTTTGCAGTTCCCCTTATCTGGCTATCTACCTATCTCTCCTTGCCCGCTACACACTCAACAGTACCTGTACAACATCCCTTCTCTTAGAACCCAGCTATTCGCTTACATAAATAACCAAATGAATTATTTTAAGCTTAGACCCTATCTCTTCTGCTACTGACTGAATTTGAGTTCCCCCCAAAATCCATATGTTGAAGCCCGAATCCCCGATATTATGGTATTTCAATGTGGGCCTTTGGAAGGTAATTAGGGTTAGATTAGGTCATGAGGGTAGGGCCCTCATGATGGAATCTGTGCCTTTATAAAAACAGAAGATTTGAGATCTCCTCTGTGAACACTCAGAGAGAAAGTAGCTGTTTACAAGACAGGAAGCATGCTCTCATCAGAACCCAGCCATGCTGACACCTTGATCTCTGATTCCTAGCCTCCAGAACTATGACAAATAAGTACGGGTCATTAAAGCCACTAGTATTTTGTTATAGCAGCCTGTACAGACTAAGACACTTTCTATATGATATTTACACTGTAAATGAAGCTTCTAAAAAAGTGATACGGTATGGGGCACCATGGTAGGACCAATGGAGGCATTTGAGAAGAGCAGCTTTGAAAACTACCTCACCTAAAGGTAGAAAACAGCAAAAGACAATTTTCTTCTTGTTCTACAGTATCATTTTGAAAAAATCCTATTCTAAACACAAGAAAGAAAAACTTCTTCAAACATACTAAAACGTTATATATATAGATGACATATATAGTAGATATTCTGGCTTCCTCAGGCATCTCACTAACGTTTTTCCATTCAATGTTTTAGTCTATCTAGAACAGATTTTGTTAGGAGATATTTCTTTTTTTCTCTTGAATTTTCCTTCACCTTAGAAACAAATTTTCTCTTTTCACAATGTAATTTTTAAATTTTCCCTATATTACACAAAAATATTTTAAAATTTCATATTTTTACTATATTATTTGCCTCCTTGATAAAATTGCATCTGGATGAAATTTCTATTATTACTTTAAGAAGGTAGGTTTGTATCTTCTGAAGTACCAGGCTACCTGTGGCTGCCAAGGCAAGTCGTGTGCCAGGCATGAGGAGAAAGCACTGGTGCCTGAAGCGCCCCTGCAGCAGAAGAAGCTAAAGTGAGCACTTGACTCATCCTGTCTGTACTTATCAGCAAATGTTAGCAAAGGATTTTTCTCATTTAATGTCTCATTCTGCTAATGATAGTTTCTTATTTGCAGTGCATCTTGCTGTGGGTGTTTTGGACAATTTTCCTTTTTTTCCTGGCTATACAAAAGAGACAATCATATTATGCTGAGGCCATTGCTACTGGGCTTCCTTATGCCCCTTACACAGTGAGTCAAAAATCCTTGCAGGGATGAGGGTTGCTGCCATCCAGCCCAGAGTCACCTGAGACACAGAGAAGCTGGCCTGCCAGTGTCCCATTAGGGGAGAATTCCTCAACTCAGCAGAGACTGGGATACAATTTCTTGCAATGAAATGCCACATTCTTTTGTTTTGACTTAATTATTTGTTGAGCAGCTTCCACATAAAAATTATGAACATAGAGATTCTTATAATGTTTTATCACTGCTTCAAAAGCTCACCATCTCATTTCTCCTTCACAGGTCTCTACATACCCATTCTTAAATATCAGTTCCATGACATATTACAAGGACAACTGATACGTACTAAAGATTTCACCAAACTTCACTTGTGTTTTCTCCCACCAAATTCTACCAGAAAAATTCCAAGGTGACTGATCTGAGTTTTATCTAATGAACCTTTACATGCTGACTTCCAAAAGGTGGGTCTAAATAAACTACATGCTATTGGAAATTGAGATGAACATAATGGGCAGAATAATCTCCTTGATAACTGAGAAATCATTGTGGATCTTTTTAATATGTTTATATGGCTTGATTAGCAAAAGTGTCCTGCTAAAGCATAAACCTGCAGGATGCCTTAACAATTCACTAACGAAGAAAAATAGACACGACAGCTTCTTGTATCTATGTAGTCAATAAAGACTAAGGACAAAGACCAGGTATATTTTAAACAAATACTTGATTGCTGAAAAACACTGCCCATGACAGTTATGAAAGTAAATTGGATGCCCCTGATTTCTTCTTAAATATCCTTGGTAAGAAAAAATGAAATGGTAAACAAATTAGCTATTCCTAAACACTTCCTCCTTGGTTATACATTTAATGGTGGGGTTCTTTTGCTTGTAATCAGTATTGCATTGAAGTAATGTTCAATTTGTTAGATATTCTCACAACACAGTTGGCTGCACACATAGGCCTAGCCTATGTGATTTATAAGAGACCAAGAAAACTCAGCCTAAAAATACTTTGCTTGCTATTACCCAAAATTGCTCAATTAGTAATTTCTTTACCTTGCTATTAGTTCATTGCCCTTTCTCAGCTCATTTTATTGAAAAATAAAAGTCTTCAAATATCATGCAATTAAATGACAGTTTAAATTGAATTTACATGGTCTCCTAATTGACAACATTTTAAATTCTTTTCCGTTCTTCTTTTGACCTCAGAGGACCTGGGAAGACTAGGACCTTTGAGCCAGATCTAATTTTTCCCTGATTCTACCCAATGGCACATATGACTCTACTGAAAGAGGGCCCTGTATGTCTTTTAAGGAATGTTTTCTGAATGTTTACAAGATGGAAATATTTTATGAATGTCTTTATCAATTTGCTCCATGTTTATTTATCTTTGTGTATCTACCTGACAATATCCATGAGATGAATGGACAATATTCATTTTTTAAATTTCTTTTTCCATATCTCTATTTTTTTCTTAGCTTCCCCTTTTTTCTTGTGCCTTTATCTATGTATTGTGAAATAATATAAATACGAATCATGTTTTATTTATTGAAGAGAATCTTATCTTTCTCATTCTTATTGCAAATATCATGTTTTGAACCATTTTATGTCTGTTAAACATAAGTTGCTTTTTACCTATGTGGCCCTTATTTGCTTGCTTTGTTGTACTATTACTGATAAGGAAAAGGCCTCCATTCCTACTTCTTACCCATAAGCATTGTGTCAAGACTCCACCCACAGGATTCTTCTTATCTTGTATATATTAAAAGTTCAAAAATTACACAGCTTGCAAAGAGAGATTCTACCTCACTATTTACTCCTATTAAGAATTCGTTGATGATATTTAAGATATTCATATGATAGACTTATTAAAGTACACTTGACATATAAGGAATGGCTCAGCACATATTTAATGTATAATTTAATAAGGTTTGATCTTTATATACACCTGTGAAATTATCACCACAATCAATATACTGACATATTCATTATTTCCCCAATTTTTCTTGTGCTTTTTCATTCCCTCCTTTTCGTCTATCCTACTCTCTGCTCCCAGTCAACCACTGATACACTTTTCTGTACTTAGAGATTTGTTTGTTTTGTCTAGAAAGTTATAAAATGGCATCATATAGTATGTACTCCTTTTGGGGGTGAAAGTCTGGCTTCTTCCTCTCAGTAAAGTTATTTTGAGATTCATCCAGGCTTTTGTATGGATCTAAAATAGTTCATTCTTTTTTTATTGCCAAGTGATATTCCATTATACTAGAATATCATAATCTATGTATTCATTCATCTGTCGATGGAAATTTGGGGTTTTTTTCTCCATATTATTTCAAAATTTAGCAATATTCATTGATTTGCTATGAGGTACAAGTCATTATTTCAGATGCAAAAAGTGATTTAAAATGTCTCTGTCAGGTAAAAGATCACCCTTGTCATACTGTCTAAACATAAGCTTTGCAAAACTGTGCAGAGAAAAAAAAAATTTGTCAATCAGAATTTCATACTTCAAATATAGAAGACATCTATCAATACGGTTTCAGTTAAACCTATATATTCATGAAGTTAACAAATCATATAAGACTGCTGTCTGTGTAACTGATTTCTTTAAAACATAATAGGGTACGGGTGGGTGTCTCAGGTGATGTTCTGGAAAAAAGAGGTGCGTAATCTAGCAAAGACAGATGTATCAGAGTAGTTTCAACAGGGAGGATGGTCTCCGTTTTTAAGTCCTGTTAGGTATTATTACTCCAAAGACGGTCACTGTAGGAGCCCAGTGTTTATTTAAACAGCATGCTTTGTTTCATTTGGAGACAATTTTCTTAGCAGAGCAAAGGCCTATATGACGATGGCTAGGCAGGGAATAAAAGATCCCATACTGACCGTAGTCTGAGTCTGATGCATCCTGCTTCCGCCTTTTGTGTCCCTCCTTCTTCCCTACCTAGATGTGCCAGGTCAAGCAAGGCAAAGGTCAGGGCAAAGACTGGCAAGGAAATGGCAATTCTCTTGACTCTGAGCCTGGAGAAATTGCAGCAGATGCGCCTACTTATCAGAAGTGTAACTGTCACCTCCACCTCCCATGAAATCAAACAGTGTTCTCTCTAAGTCAGCTGTGTGTGTTTTATTTGTTTTCTTCTTCACAAGAATTGCATAGGAGAAACTAACAAACTGTGTGTATTAAGAGCTGTAGGGTAACGTACAGATTATACTCTAGTGAGATGTATCACAGAGCCATGCTCATCTCTAAAATCTGGCTTGATAGCAGAAAAGGGCTATTCTTCCCAAAACTAGAAGGGCCTCTAAACATACTCTTCCTTATTTTCCAGTAACAACTTTCCCTTAGGTAGTTCCAGAAATGGTGCTATGGATAAGCATAGACTAATTACTTTAGCTCGTATGAATGACATGCCTTTTTAACTAATAAGTATGCATACTGATTTAACATGTTATCAGCACACCTTTTTCTTTTTTGTCGTATTTAACTTCCAACCTTTTCTTTGATTATGTGCATTTAGGTTTTTTTTGTTGTTTTTTTTTGTTTTGTTTTGTTTTGTTTTTTGCGGTACGCGGGCCTCTCACCGCTGTGGCCTCTCCCGCTGCGGAGCACAGGCTCCAGACGCGCAGGCTCAGCGGCCATGGCTCACGGGCCCAGCCGCTCCGCGGCATGTGGGATCCTCCCGGACCAGAGCACGAGCCCGTGTCCCCTGCCTCGGCAGGCGGACTGTCAGCCACTGTGCCACGAGGGAAGCCCGTGCATTTAGTTTTATCTTCAGAGTCAATAACTTACACAGCACAGTTACCTGCCTACAACTTAAGAAAAAACATAAGAGAATATTGAGAGACATATAACAGCACACCCATATGATGTTCCCCAAGAGATCAACAGTTCAAAGGCTGATTTCTGACAAGTTTTTCTACTTAAAAAGAAGCCCATCTTTTCCATCTTACTGAAGAAATTCTAATTGTGTGCTTAGCCATCTGTGTGTGTTGTGGAAGCACACACCTGTGTAATTAGGCATTAATCCCAGAACAGCCTGACCTGCCATTGCCTCCATCAACACACATCAGGAAGACTTTTTTACTTTTTAGTGAGACCTGTTCTCTGTTTCTTTCCTTGCTCTTTATCTTGTCAAACTGAAGAAACACAGTGCTCCCTTGATTGGACCTGCGCTGTGGGGATGTCCTGATCCGCAGTCACGGGAATAGTTGAATATATAAGGAAATCCAGACACAAAATGCTGCTACTTTCACAGAAAATATCCTGTGGAGAAACAGCACTGATTATTCCTGGGGATGTTTTAAGGAGGCGTAATTATGGCTCTTGGAACATCTTCCCTTTTCATTTTGTGTTTTACATGAATAGAAGGGAAAGATGCTTTCACACAGCAAACCCTACATGAGAAAGAGAAAGGGCTAAATTGAATAAACGTGGTTCAGTAAAGATCCACTAAATTGCCATATAGCAAAGGATACTTATTAATCACTATGTGCAAAATCCATAACAAAATATAGCCAATATATGATTCTGTTAGGGGAACAACTGATGGAAACCGCCCACCCTGGCCAGGCCAATAGTAACAAGTTGCATGAGTTATCTTACAACAAGACGCCCTGGTAAGGAAGGTGGAACTAACAAGCTACCACCAACCAGAAGAATTTGGGAAAGGTCAAAAGGAGAGAGGAAATTCCAGTCCATATGTCCTACCAACTTCCCAGAATCCTTCTTGCTGGAATCCATCTTGACTGAGTGATGCGCACGCCACCAGGAAGGACCCTGAGTCAGAATGATTGGACAGATACAACCCAGAAACTAACCCCATTACCATAAGCCCAGAGACTGTGAGCCACATGGCAAAGCAGTACTCCTGGGTTCCCTTATCCTGCCGCTCTCTGCCCAGGCGCCCCTTCCCAAAAAAACCTCTTGCTTTGTCACCACATGTGTCTCCTCGGACAATTCATTTGTGAGTGTTAGACAAGAGCCCACTCTCAGGCCCTGGAAGGGGTACCCCTTCCTGCAACTATTCCTGATAACCTAAATTTTAAAGTCAAGGCAGGCACAAACTTAAATAACTATGATAAAAAGCCAATTATGAAAGACACTATAATAGAATCAACACCATTCTATTGAATATTGAATGCTGGATCCCCAAATATCTACCAAAACAAAATTCACCAAAATAACCTATTCAAAAGAGAAGGTTTAGTTTAGCACAGGTGAGAGCAAATACTTCCTCCACAGAGCTTTGGTCCTGTCTCAAAGTGGGGAAGGCAAGATTGAAATTTAGAACTGAAACTGAGAATTGAAAGTTTGGTTTAAAAGACAGCTTTCAATGAGAGTGAGAGAGTGGGGAAGAGGGGATGAAAGCTTGATTATGACTGGATAAAGATCATCATATAACAGTGTAGCATTGATACAAAAAGCAAGGTGAGAAATTCTGGGTCAAGAGATGCATAGAATCTTAAGGCAAAAAAGTCTGTGGATACTTTTCATTGAAGAATCATTGGTTCTTCTGGAATAGTAAAGTCATGCTAATGAAGACAATGGAATAGTAAAGTTATGTTAATGTAGACTAGTGATCTGCAAACTATGCCTGGATTCAGGTGCCAAATCCAGTCCTGTGGGCAAAGCCAAGAAAGTTCTTTACACTTTTAAAGGATTATAAGAAAGGAAAAAGAAAAAGAATGTGCAGCACAGATCTTATGTTGCCTGCAAATCCTACAATATTTATCTGGCCCTTCAGAGAAAAAGTTTGCCAACCCCTAATGCAGACTGTAAGTTGGGTGGGTGGGGAGGTAGTTTCAGTTTCAGCCTCTAAGCATTGTGTAGGGGTAGACAGTTTTGGTTCTCAATACTCAAGCTTATTGCAGAGAAGGAGAAAGTCATCCCTACAGATAATGGGTGGGGAGAAATTTGGGTTTGGCCGGGAAAATTTGACATGGAGATTGGGAGATGAAGTAGGGAAGGGTTATTCAAAAAGCAAAAGGGACAACCTGTGCAAAGGCATATATGAGGAATGAGACAGAGCAGGAACCTGTGGGGGCCTCTGGGGTACAAATCCTTTCCATGTCCCGTTTCTTGTTTGTATGAAATAGTCTTCATTTAGCCTCCTAAGACCTTCCCCGAGCTCCAAAGTGTAGATCCAAACAATTGCTAATCAGGGGAGTAAGGGAATGCAGAAACAAAGGAGGAGCAATCAAGAAAAAATAGTGCAGCGATTAAACCTGAGTTGGTTCCTCCTCAAGGAATATACATAACAATATTTTTGAGTTCTTCTACAGGAACTAAGGCCCCACTCAGGTGGAAGATGGTAACTTCAAGCTGAGAACAATCCTGGAACACCACCCTGTTACCTCACCACCAAACAATCAGAAGAAAGTCATACACGCTCCAGCCCTCACCCCAAATCTTGCCCATAAAAACTTTTACTGGAAGACTTTTGGGGATTTTGGGGTTTTTGAGCACAAGCCACCCATTCTCCTTGCTTGGTCCGGAAATAAACCTTTCTCTGTTCCAAACTCCGATGTTTAGGTTTGTTTGGCCTCACTGTATGTTGGGCACACAAACTTGCATTCAGTAACAAGGATACAGTACTTTTCTCTTTATTCATAATCACCACCTCCACAAGCACTTACTCAGATCCTGATTTTTAACAGTGGTATAATAAGCAGGCCAATCAGCTTCATCTCTGCTCTCTGTGAACCAATTTTGTAAGACAACAGAGTGACAAGAACTGATCTGTTAAGGATCTAGATCTTCAGGGAAAGCCACTCATACATCTCTCACAGTTAGCAATGTTGACCTTTTTCTTTTTTTTTTATTGTTTAAACGCTGAATTCCAAACAAGACTTCCTTCAGGAAATCCTTCTAGTGCATTTTCTTCTCATGAATAAGTATAAAGCTAACCAGAATTGATTAGCCTAATGACCCATTTGGAATCTATTAAAGGAGTTAAACCCATTTGATACAATGCAAATTGCTAACTAATGAAGTGATGGAAATAAATCCTTAGTAACATAAGTAACAATTATTTTTGGCTTGAGTAGTAGATAAAATGTGAGTTTTTCATATCATCCAAAAAATACATATTTTTTTATTCCACATCTTTCTCTTCTTTGATGCTGTCACAGAGTAAGCATGACTGAATACCAGAATATCATAATATGTCATACTGAATGTAATATTGTATAGAGAAACATGTAACAATATCTTCTGGGTCCATGTAAGTTGTACATGGTCTAGAACATTTTCATCCACAGTTCACTTCCAAGCTTTATCAACCTCATGCTGATCCTAGGTCTCTGGATTAATCTGTCAGAATATCCAAATAGCAATGTATCAATATATAAACAGATAAAGCTAATATCAGATAAAGCCAGAAGTTAGTGTTTAGCATCCAATCGTAAAGGTAGATCTCCAGATTTTTAACAAAAGCTAAAATAGAAGAAAGGTGACTTTTTCCAATAGTGTTAAGAGAAAATCAAAGAAATAGAGAAAGAGATGATAGAGATAGAAAGAGAATTAGAGATAGAGGAGAAGAGAGGAGAGAGAGAGAGAAAGTGGGAGAGAGAGAGGAAGAAGAAGAAGGAGGAGGAGAAGAAAAGAGAGAAAGGCTTTAGTCATGCAGAATAAAGAGATTTAATGAACACCCTGGAGTTAGAATGTTCAGCATTATTAGACTAAAAATCCAAGCTCAAGTTTTTTATTTAAATAATTTTCTTGAACTTTTGAGAAAATAGAAAGTGCACAGAGGACACCATCCGGTTTGTTTCTGTAAAGAATATGAGTACATTTTCTTCAGGAAAATATTGGAGAGGAAACAGACATTTGCATGATGACCAAGTCCGTCTGTTGTAGACCATTAAAAGTTTGATCTGTTTTATATTATTTGAAATGTCTCATTGCACCAGAATTTTATCCTAGTGATTAAATAAAGGGAAACTAACAAAATAAATATCTTTATATTATTGAAGCCTATTGATTATAGACATCAGACAAATTAGAGCATTTGTTGATCATTTGCCTGAGCAAATTATGCGTTTGGGATTAGTTCTTTTTCTGTGATAACTGCAACATCAAAAGAGAAGAGTAATGAAAAATAATCCTAATACGGGTGAGGCAGTATTCTATATTGATATATGGAATGATTTGTTAAAAGCTCATTTTTAAATTTCTCCATTTTGAATTATAATCTATGTACAACAATTCGAGGAATAGATGATACAACAGATAATTCGAATATTATAGAGAGAGAAGCAAATGAGTCTCAGAAATGTCAAGTATGATTTTCAGACTTATACATTAGATCTCCTGGACTCTCATTTCAGTGCTTTCAACCAAATCCTAGCTGTGGTAAATGGTATTTCCCCTGTCATTTACTTCCATCATGTCACACTTAAATGATGTGCTCAATAATTTCAAGGGCTTTAGGTTATCAGAATGTTTACTTTAGCCAAGGATGGCTGGAAGGCACATTATATGCAAATAGGAAAGCACATGGTTCTTATGCTAATGACACTCAACCTTTAGCAACCTCTGCTATGTCCTACTTATTGATCCTTTAATCCTTAAAGAAATATAAAGGACCACAGTCCCTCCATTTTCCTTAGTCTTTATATCATGCTTCTTCATCTTCACTTATCTTTTGGTTCTGGATGCCATATTAATTAATTGATCTACTCCTTTATTCGTCCCCTCAATCCCAAGTATACCTCTGTATTTCTGCCACACAAATTGGATCAACTCCCAAACTAGTCTGATAATACATATTTTCAGCTAAGTGTCTCTGTAGATGAGTACTATCTTCTGATTGGGTGACAGTTCAGTGCTAGAAAGGACCTCACACTGCTAGACCATCACTCAATGTTCTTTGGTGACCTTTCTCTTATGCCCCTCAGTGACTGTCCAAATATTAACAGTTTTCCTCATGTTTTCACACAATTCAGCTCCTGCTCTCCTCATTTTCAATAGCTAATTTCACCATCCAAAATACCAAATAGTGGCACTTGTGGCACTGTATTGCAGGTCTGCCTTGCTGATCTGTCTCCACCAATTAATTGTAAATTATTTAGGATTTGGTCATTTCCTATTTAACTTCGTATCTCCAAAGACTAGTATACAGAAAGATCTAACCTAAGTAAATAGATGGATATTGATTCATACCTCTGTTTCTTTGTTCATACTCTTCTTTCCACCATCCTTTCAATTGTTGCTGAATTACTTCTGAACTCAAAATGTACCACTCATGTATCTCCTCTTGAAAGATGTGGTTGAGTGCTTCTAGTTTGGGCTACCTACCCTGGCACTGTGCTCACAAAATGCCTGTGAATAACTTCATTATAGTTATTATTGTATTGCCCCTACTAATTAAATTGTATACATAGTACAAAAACTTAAATAGCACAGGGATATAATATCTTCTCTCTCTATCTCCTTGAACAACACTGTCAGAGTCAAATGGCTTACACCAATTAGTCAAAATCATGAATCAGTTGTTTGCTTTAAATTCAGGTTATGATTTAAAGAACTTTTTTTTTTTTGTCTTCCTGGAGATTGAATTGCCTTTCCTTTTGCTCACCTATGGAAGAAGAATATGCCTTTAGCCTGACTCTAAGGTCATCCAAGTTCTTAACCATAGCATTTGTTAAAATGAAGGCTCTGACTTCTTGTTTCAATTAGGACTAGTTTCTCTTAATTATGCAGCATAGCTCTTATTCTGTCATTCTAAATTAAGTGCATTTTTAAAATCCTGTGTATTTTTCTTCTTGATTTTTATTTTATTTTTACTTCAGAGTGTACCTTACAAATATGAAAAAAAATTTTTTTCCTCACACATTATTGAAATTGATAGTTTGGCAAGAACATACAATTTTCTCAGTTTTCTAATCCAGTTTTCTAATGCAAATCTGATTTGTGTTCATTTGTCTATAAACTGGCATTTTTCCACAACCACTTTTAAGACCATCTCTTCACCTTTGATGTTCTGAAATTTCATAACAATGTGTCTTAGCAATAGGACTTTGTCCATGTACTGTTCCAGGCAGTCCTTGGATCTTCTCAATCTGATATTTGGTCTTAAGTGCTGTGAAATAATCTCAATTAGTTCTTCAACTACTGTCTCACCTCCATGTTTTCTGTTTATTCTTTCTAAAATACTTACTAGCTGCATGAAGGATTTTGAGCCTCCGTATCTCTGATGTCTCTCTCATAATTTCCTGCTTTTTTGACTTTTTGCTCTATCTTTTAATTCATACTCTTGATTTTATTTTCTAACTTTTTTAATGATTTTTCTTTCCAGGAGCACTTTCTTATCCTCTGATAATTTTTTTTTTTTATGGAAGCTTGATGTTGTTTTACTGAATGCAGAATCTTCTGGAATCTAAGGATTTAACTATGGATTTTAAAAGACATGTTTCTGATCCTTGAATTCTATTTCTTTTGACATCATTTTTACTATTTGTTCACCAGGATGCTTCTCTGTTTCTGTTTTTGGCTTCCTGAAAATGTCTGGTCATATTTGTTCTCACAGCGTATCTATGAATTGAGGAATGAGTGTTAAACATTAGATATTGACCCTGTATTCCTACGGTGTTGTGTAGTTCTCTGTTCCCTATGTAGAAGAACTGACCAAGAGTTCTATTTCATGGATAGGGACATGTCACTGGACACATGCAGTTTGCCCTTTATGAGTGGGGAGAATGCAGGCATCCTGTAACTATCAAACCACCTGTCTTATGCCAAAATAAGATGTTTGTTTCGAGTTCTTGCCCCTCATGAGTAGACTGTTCAATTTCTTTAGCAAGCAGATCTCCAGTCTTCATCTAGGGGCTTGTCTTGCTAAATGTGCACTCTGGGAGCATGGGGTCATTTGCCTTTGATATTATGAATAAAAGCATAAATGGACAACTCTGGTTTGTAACCTACACCTGTTCTCTAAGCCTGAAGACTCCCTAGGGCTCAGCTGAAATATGTATTTTCTCTTTCTGCTGCAGTGTCCTCCTATCTGTTTCTAAAATGCTACTAGACTCCTCCACTTTCATTTACACTCCAACTTTTCATACATGTTTCGAAGTCTCTAATCCATTGATGAAACGTTTGTATTATAAGAACAAATTCATTTCCTTTTATACAACCTCACTGTTGTTACTGTGCAAGGGCTCACTGCCCAATGTGCACAGAAGCCAACACTATGGCACTGGCTTTTTTTTTTTTTTTTAACATCTTTATTGGAGTATAATTGCTTTACAATGGTGTGTTATTTTCTGCTTTATAACAAAGTGAATCAGTTATACATATACATATGTTCCCATATCTCTTCCCTCTTGCGTCTCCCTCTCTCCCACCCTCCCTATCCCACCCCTCTAGGTGGTCACAAAGCACCGAGCTGATCTCCCTGTGCTATGTGGCTGCTTCCCACTAGCTATCTATTTTACATTTAGTAGTATATATAAGTCCATGTGACTCTCCCACTTTGTCACAGCTTACCCTTTCCCGTCTCCATATCCTCAAGTCTATTCTCTAGTAGGTCTGTGTCTTTATTCCCATCTTACCCCTAGGTTCTTCATGATCTTTTTTTTTTTTCTTAGATTCCATATATATGTGTTAGCATACAGTATTTGTTTTTCTCTTTCTGACTTACTTCGCTCTGTATGACAGTCTCTAGGTCCATCCACCTCACTACAAATATCTCAATTTCGTTTCTTTTTATGGCTGAGTAATATTCCATTGTATATATGTGCCACATCTTCTTTATCCATTCATCCGATGATGGACACTTAGGTTGCTTCCATGTCCTGGCTATTGTAAATAGAGCTGCAATGAACACTTTAGTAAATGACTCTTTTTGAATTATGGTTTTCTCAGGGTATATGCCCAGTAGTGCTTTTGAGAAAAGAAAGAGCTTTATTGAGAGGTCAGCTGGCCAGGAGACAGGAGGCAAGGCTCTTAAATCAGTCTCCTTGATCCAGGGTTCAGGGTCAAATTTAAAGGGTTAGGGGAATTTCAAACTTGGAAGCTGATCTTGAATTAATCCATATAAGCTACTCATGCTGTGAGAAGCCAGATTTTCCTTCTTGAAGGACTTTCCATTTTGTAACAGGCTCCACTGGCAACATTTCTTATTCTTTGAGTTCCGTAGACTGAAGAGTCTTGGTTCCAGGGTCATCCTAGAGACATGGGTCCCATCTTACACATATGCAGTGCTGTCTATATAAAATAACTTGATGTTTGATTAATCAACAGCCTATTTAAGGAGGCAAAACCAGTTTAAGCTGGTCAATGTTTAATGTGCTTTTTCACTGTCATTTCATGAAATTTGAGGTGAGAAGTGGGATACATGTGCATACTTAGCCACCTTGAACTGCAGCACAACCAACACACTGCCTTAACAATATCCATTTGCCAAAGTTGCAATAGGTAAGGGTAGGTACTACCATTATGTATGAATAATAGATTTTCTAATTTCCTACCTGAAATCCACTCACCATTTTGTCAGCAATACACATAAGTTGTGGCACTGATAACTCCTATCTAAGGAAATATTCATGTGTATACCTCACTGCACTTGAGTTGAATTCATAGATATATGGATCACATCTTAGTATTTGATTTGATAGTAACAGTTCCTTAATGTTTGTTCAAGTAGCTAGTCATTGCACATACTTCTCAGGCTGAAAAAGCTATTTGGTGATCAAAACGTATTTTATGGTGTCGCATAAGAGATGAAGCCCCTCCATAATAAACACACTCTATAATGAGTATAATAACATGTCCACCAAAGTTTCTGCTTGCTTTAAACATGGTCTCTTTTAGTATTATCTTAATTTATTCAACATTGGTTCTAACTGGAAGTATAGCACTTATTAATAAGGCAATGTTAATTATAAGCAAAAATAATTATAATTTCTTGAGAAGCAGCAATTCTGCTTATTACAAAGGGGTTCAAAGCACTTTAGAACCATTACAAACTGGATGTCTGATCTTTGGTTTTAGAGATCTTTTTACACTGATCTTGTATAATTATGAGACAAGTTTCTAAGCCTGAGATGCAGAGAATTGTCTGGTGTTCATAATAATAATAATAAATGTCCATAGGATATCTCCTCTTACTAGTACTGATTAGTGTTCATAAATTCAAATACCTACAGGGTGCTAGAGGGTAAAATAAGTGAGTGTTTGGGGGTTACTATTAAAAAATAAACTAATTTTTAAAAGTAAGCATTTTATTCTCTCTTTAGTACTACTTTAGGGAAAAGCAACAGTCTGAGTTTGCTCAAACTCAGTGTCAGACTGGGGAGCAGTGGAGAATCAGGGAATAGAAGCCTGGTATGTTTGGTTGTTTTCAAATGCACTGTGAAATATTGCAGATATACTGGAAGGAAAAAAGATACTAAAGTAAAACGTATGTACCCATTATTTAATTTTGGAAGTAAAACATTGCAAATGCTTTTAGAGACTCTTGAGTACCCAAACTTCCCTTTTATACCCCTATCCTTCCCTCACCTTCCTACACCCAGACATGTTCATTATATTCATTTTGGTTCTTACTAGTTCCTTGCATTTCTGTAAGTACTTATTGAATAATTATGTACCTTTATATAATAAATATAATTGTTTTTCATATTTTAAAATTTATATACGTGGTATCATATTATATGTATCCATTTGCCAACTGTTTGGTCTAATGACATCAATTGTTTAACATTTATAGTCTAATAGGTCGTTAGTTTTTTCAAATGTTCCATGTGTACATTTAAAAATGTGATTCTTTTAACTACTATAGTTTTTATATGTATCTATTAAACTAGGCATATTCATTAGGTTGTTCAAATATTCCTTTTATTTTCTCATTTTCATCTACTTGATTTATCACTTACAAAAACAGATATGCTAAAATGTTTCCCTCTGATAGGGGTTTTGTAAATTTCTTCTTGGGATTTTTGTCAAATTTGCTCTAAATATGCTAAAGCAACTTAGGTACATAAAAATTAACATAATATAATATCTGATGAACTAAAACAATAATTTTTATGTAGTTACTGTAAAATCTTTATTAATATGGGTCCAACATCTTTCTTTTGGTTAATATTTGCTTAGAATAATTTTTCCATAATTTAACTTTCAATATTTTATCTTCTTATATTTTAGATATCTATCTTATCAGTGGCTTAAATCTATATTTGTATATTAATTCTGATATCAGCCATTTATCTCACATTCTGATTATTTTGATTCATTTTAACATCGTATTTTGTTATTCCTTTTATTCTACTGGTCAATTCTATTTTGCTTGTCTTTCCTGTTTTCTTTTGAAGTAATCAGTTGTTTTTCATTTTATTTACATATATAATTTTTTCTGTGTCTTTAGAATTTATACGTTGTCTTCTTTCTTCCCTTTCTTAGCTCCCTCATTCTTCCCCCCTCTCCCTCTTTCCTTCCTTCTTGTATCCCTTCCTTCCTTCTTTTCCTTCCAAGCTTGTATAAAGGGGCACCTGCTATATAATTCCAAATTATCACCATATGGAAATCTGTTGCCAGGTTCACTTACCTTGTACATATTTTCTTAACATCCTTATTTTGAAATAATTATAGACTCCAGGGAAATTGTAAAAATGTGCAGAGAGGTCTTGGGCTCTGTTTACTCTGCCTCCCCTAATCGTAACCTGGTGCATTACTATGGTTCACTATCAAAACCAGGAACTTAACATTAGTATAATTCACAGGGCTTATTCAAATTTCACCAGTTTTAAAGCACTTATTTCAGGGTATGTATAGTTTTATATGATTTTTATCATAGGTGTAGCTTTGTGTAACCAGCATCACATTCAAGATGAAAAACGGTTCCGTTACCATGGGGCTCCCTTGCGCTACCCCTTTATTTGCCACATATTTTTAAATAAGCCATTTATATGTGTATCTGGACTTTACATAAAATTTCCTATTTTCCCAATGTTCAAAAATAATTCAAAATGTTTAAGACACTATCTCATCCAACACTGTGCAAGCCTAGAAAAACATGTCTGTTGCCTGAAATCAGCCTAGACCTGTTTGCCATCTGGTATACATTACAACTCAGCTAAAGAAAACCGTGTATCTGATGATATATGCCTTCATCTAGTATTTTGTATTTGTTCATCTGTAGATGTAGACCTTCGCATTCTATAGTCACTCCTTACTATTTAGACATTTGAAAGAAAAGGTTGAGATTGTTTATTTCTAAGATTGTTCATCATTTATTTTGTAGAATATTTGGAGTCAAGCACAGTAAGTCAAGGGTCATTCTTTTCCTTCTGGCAATCAGCACACGCCATCCATAGATCTCTTTTCTCAGGCTCCTAACTCTTGTCAATGTATATGAATTTCAACTGTGATTTTCCCACTAAGGATGTCTGATTTATCATTCCCATTATAGTCACCACAACCTCGGGGCTAAAAGTCTACCCCGGGCCTGGGTAGCAAGTTCAAAATCCTGTGTATGTTTATTAACATATAACCCTACTTTAAATATGCTTCTTGGGAAACCAATGTTGTGCTTATTTATCTGGCTCTCAATCTCTGAAGAACCATCATATCCTTTGTGAAGAGATCTCACTTCACATTTCTAAGGTATTAACAACAAAAATGACAGAAAACGTGTTCTGGGCCCTTCCCACATGTGTGGAACTTGGCCACCCACTTAACAAGGATTGTTCATTTCATCCTCACAGAAACCCTCTGGGATAGGTAATATTATTATCCCTGTTTTACCGATGAGAAAATTAAGGCTTTGGGAGGTTAGTGTGCCAGGTATAGGTCATGCAGAAGGAAAAAGCTGAATTTTAAGTGAGTTGTGAAAATAAACAGTCTCACACCTTTGAGAACTGGTTTTTAGATCTCACATATTCATAATGGTAAAAATTATGGAATATATGATAACATAGTGAGATTCAGACCACACTGAGTCTGGCAGGTAAAGCCACACATTGTTTTCTGATCAAATTCATACAATTTTTTTTTCCATTACAAAATGGAAAAAATCTACAGACCAAATGGTCTGTGAAGGGTCACTATTTGGAAAGATGAGCTACATTCAAAATATGCCTGCTTCATTGAAGTTAACGTTTAGAGACTGGTCAGTGTGCCTACTGTAGTTAAATGCAAAGACATAGAAGGTTTTAGGATTGCTACAACACCATATCATTGGACTGGACAAAAGTTGATAGAGATAAAGACCATAGTCCTTTAAAAGGATACATCAGAGCAATGTAATTGTTTTATTTTTAACAGTGAATTAAAGAAAGCAAATTTCATATTATATCTAACTAAGCTGTGAAGAAGGGACAGTTAATGAACAACCTGATAGTTAGCTAATAGATTATTTCATGAGATCAGAGATGATGGCAGGCTTATTATGAGGTGTCTGTTTAGAGTCCATTTTTAAAGATGTGGATTTTGGCAGGGGGTTTTCTTGCTAAAAGCATTTATTGTTATTCCTGGTCATGTAGGAAGAATGGAGTGTCTGACAATGATGGAGAGTGCAACAGCAGCCTTGCTGCTTAAAAATTAATTTGAAGTCCTCTTCTAGAGAACTGCTATCTTCTATTACTACACAGAAACTTGACTGTGCTAATAATGTATGCTCAACTCCATAAGAGACACAGTGCAAGGCAAAGCCTAGGATTTCCAAAGGGAAAGAAAAAACATGCAGAAAATAATCAAAGAGGAATTTTAAAGGGCAATGGTTAAATTCTAATTTTTAGGATATTTAATGAATATTCTGTGGTCATACTTCAAATTGCAATAGTCAGCTTTATACCACATACAATAGGCAATATAGGAACACATATTCTGTATTAGGAAAAGTTCCATGAGTGCTTGATTTAATACTAAAATTAAGACTAATACTAATACTAATAATAACAGGTCAAATATTTATTGTAATTGATCTAATAATAATAACATTAAAAATGATAATAATAAAAGAAGCTTATAGTTGCTAAGCTCTTAGTATATGCTAGGTATTAGGCCAGATAGTTTATAGGTAGGAAATGATTTAATCTTTGTAATGATCCTGTAAATAGTATTATCATCTCAATTTTCCAAATGAGGAAGCAAATTCTTTTAAAGGTCGAATAAATTGTCAAAGGTGATCTTACTTCAGAGTCTATATCTTTAATCACTATACAATATGCTCCCTATCTCTTTCTATATGTATCATGAACTCATTGATAGCAAAGGACAGTAAACACATAATAATAGCAGACACTCACTTATGTGTGTATGTGTGTATCTTAAGGAATATATATATATATTACATATATGTAATATACACACACATCTGCATGTATATTTTACTATAATAAGTGTATACAATGAATATATTTTATATATATAATTTATATATACATATTGATGTGTGTATATATATACATATATTATATATATAATATAATATATATTATATAGTATGTAATATATTCACTTGATTATCACAATTACCCTATGAGGCAGGAGTATTATTATTATTATTAATTGCATGTTGCAGATGAAAACTACTGAAGCACTGAAAGATTGAATCACTTGGCCAAGTTGGCCCAAGGTCTACTCCCAGGTCCAGGGCCAGTGCGGTCCAGTGCTGTACTCTTACCCACAATGCTCTACTACCTATGCTAGTGATAAGGATGCAAAAACAGAATGAGAATGAGTCTAAGGCGGCAATGTTTTGTGAGAGATCTTTAAAATAGGCCATTTGTTGTCTCAAGTTTTGACACCTGTTCTCACTACCTTCTCCACATTTTTATGAAGAAATTGATGCAGACCAGGGAAAGATGGGGATTTTTTTCCTCCTGCTTTCTTCTTTCCCTCTCCTCAAAACTGTACTCCTAGTTCTAAGAATTATGTTACTAATTAATGTAAGCATTGTATCTTGTTTTCCTATCTTTGTTCCCCTTTTGTTCACAGAACTGCAGAAACTTGGGATTGTTATCAGGGACATCATGACCAGAGGAAGACAACCTCAAGGGCCAGGATTCACATTATAGAAAACATATATCAAGATAAAAGACATCACAACACTATGAGCTGGTGCAGTCCCAGTCAGGTAGCTCACGAACCATGTTTAAATAGCTCGCCTGTAAAACGGTCCTGCCATCTTAAGGAGGTAGGACAGTAGCCTTTGGATATTAGTCTGCTACTCTCCTCATTTGCTGGCAAATTAATAAACTCCTTTTCCTTCTTTCTCAAACCCTTGTCCTCGTTTTCCTCAATTGGTGCCAAGGGCCGGGACCGAGTATTTAGGTAAGAAAATCAGCTCTAAGATAATACAGTCTGAATGTTTGTGTCCTCACAAAGTTGAAATCCTAATGCCCAATATGATGGTGGTACCTTTGGGAGGTGCTTAGATCATGAGGGTGGAGGCCAACTGAATAGGATTTGTGCCCTTATAAGACAGACCCCCAGATAACTCCTTAGCTCCTTCCACCATGTGAGGACACAGTCAGAAAGCTTGGTCTATGAACCAGGAAACAGGTTCTCACCAGAACACAACTGTGATGGTGTCATGATCTTGGACTTACAGCATCCAGAAGTGTGAGAAATAAATTTCTGTTGTTTATAAGCCACCCAGTCTGTAGTATTTTGTTATAGCAGCCAAAAAATCTAAGACATAATGTTGACAGAAAAAAAGCTCATGTGACTGATATGTAATCAAGGCTCATCCAAGGTCAATGAGACAGGGCACAATAAAAACAAGCAGTAGTGTCCTCTGGATGAAGAGAACTGCCATACAACCTTAGATTACTGATCTGATTTTCTAGGCTATGTATGCATTTTGGAGTAGACAAATGATTTTTAAAAGTAAGAGGGTACATATATCTATATAGAGTATATATACATACCGTGTGTGTGTAATGAGTATATGTATATCCATTCTTATTACACAATTTGATTTTTGGAAAAAATTTAAATTATTTTCTTCTTAAAAAGAAAAGGTCTGGGATTTAAAAAAAATATTACATTCCTAGGATTTGGGGTAATAAATTATACTCCTACTTATAATTTGTTTGTAGAAAAACGGTGATAGCTTGAGAAACTTGGAAAATACGCTATTGTTTGAGATAATTGGAAGATTATCCATTTAAGAATAGTATCAATTCTGGATTAATATCAGCATCCAGCTTCTATTTGTTGTGCTAGGCAAGTGTAACTTAAGCAATATCCAGGACCAAAATAGAATAGCTTATGTGGAGGTAGGTACTGTATTTTACCAACATGGCACCATGAACTTTGTCACTGGGATCCAAAGAGATTAGAAAATGGATGGGGGAAGGCCAAGTATTGTACTTCTGTGTCTGGTAGTAGTTACTGATAGAAGTTTAATGATTAAGACAGTTGGGCTTCCCTGGTGGTGCAGTGGTTGAGAGTCCGCCTGCCGATGCAAGGGACACGTGTTCATGTCCCGGTCTGGGAGGACCCCACATGCCGCGGAGCAGCTGGGCACGTGAGCCAAGGCCGCTGAGACTGCGCGTCCGGAGCCTGTGCTCCGCAACAGGAGAGGCCACAGCAGTGAGAGGCCCGCGTACCACAAAAAAAAAACAAAGACAGTAAACTTCCTTGCTATCCTGACTTCACCACTTATCTACTTTGTGAACTTGTATATACTTAATTTGTGTCTCAGCTTCTTTTTCTGAGAGATGGAAATAATAGTTTCTACATCATAAAGTTGTCACAAAGTTTAAACTAGTTAGTATCTATAAACTCTTTAAACATCCATGACACATAATAGGTAATATATGTGTTTCCAAAAAAAAAAAAAAATCCAGCCCTTCATTGGTATTTAAAAGTATAAAGAACATTAGCAACATTTCTCAGGAGATTAGGGGTTTAATCAGGGGCATTTTCTCTTCTAGAACTGATGAAAGGGTAATGCATGGATCCCTAGAACTTCATATGCAAAGCTATAGGGAGGCTTGGTCTGTTTTCTACAAAGAAAGATGAGAATTTGGGCAGATGTGTTATACTGTACCACAAACAGCCTGTTGTTATAAACTTATATCTAATAAATGACCAGAGCATAACTGCTCTAGGAAAATGACAAGCTATGTACATTTTGTTTTCAGGATGCATGGACTACCGAAATCTGCATCCATCTCTTTCCTTCTTGATAACCCCATCTTCCTGGGGCTATGATGCTGACAGTGACCCAGGGCTGCCCAACACTACACTCAAACCTTAACCTGAACCTACTTTCCTGAGTGTATGACAAATATATCTCTTCAACTTAAACCTCATCAAAGTATATTTTTCCTTAGAGTCCTGTTTTAGCTGGCTGTGGAAAAACATGATCTGTTTGTAAGGTAAAGACTGCCAACAACTTAGTACAAAAGTATTTATATTTTCCCCAAATACTCCTAGAACCATCATTATTTTTGCCCAAAGGATGTGTGTAATGCTTATTCTAGGAACAAAGGAATTAACTTCAATGCAGGGTAAAATAAAAGTGAAGGTGAATAAGTGGTTTCCATCAGATCACACCACCCCCTTTGATTTGATGGCTGCTATATAAAGACAGCAACCTGTGTGATCCTGTTTCCTGGTAAGTACTAGAGCATAATAATTAAAATGATAGTTAATATTTATTGTGTTCCCAGCACTGTACTAACTGCTTATGTGCACAACTTTATTTCATTCTCACAACTTAGCCCCCTGAAGTAGGACGTAGTGGTTATTATTATGTTTATAGATAAGGAAACTGAGGTTTACAGCAACTAAGGATTTTGTCAAAGGCAAACAGCTAACAAATTGGGGAGCCAAGAATCTAATCCAAATTGTTTGATTCAAAAGCTCCTATGTGTAAAATAGGCATTGTTTCTGTTATTTCCTTAGTTGAGAGAGAAAGTGTTTTCAAAAGATACCTAATTCTATTACTCAAAACATGTCCTTTACATATAAAATACTAACACAATGGATGAAATGGATTATACAACTATGGAGGACAATTGCCTCAGACCTTTCTGGGCCAAGACGCAATTTCTAGCAAGCTGTACGTTTAATTATTTTAATGCCAAAAAGTCATGTGTACATATAGTCACATTTATTTTTTATGTGCTTAACTTCCCAAGGTGAAGAAATAATGCTATGTCTGAAGGAACCCCCTGAGCTACCCTGTTCTGTCCCTTGTGCTCTGCCCCTGGGTCTCCAATCTCCCCCAACCAGGCTTGCGGGCTCTTCCCTGTATTTACATGTATCCCCTCCCACCTCCCAAATCCCTTTATGCAACACCCACCTATATTCCTAGGCTTACTTCCATGTAGACTTTCTCTGCTTCTGCAACAGAGAAGAACAAACCTGATGCCATATTGGGTCTATTCCTTTAGCTCTAACCCTTGTGCTTTGTTGTTTGTGCTTATCATGCTGGCTCTGCACGTTTGTAAAACAATGTTGCCTAGAGCCTGAAATATACATGATAGCTCATTCTCAAGGCTCTGACCTTTAAAAGTATAACACTTTTCCATTCAGATAGAGATTAAAAGTTGCAGAACAGAAAATAACAATTGTCTTGTTGAAGGTTTATAGTAACATTGTGATCAGACCTGCCATGTACAGCTGCAAGAACAAAGGATTTCTGCTCCAAGAAGTGTCCAACAACCAGCCACACCCCCTCCCCTTTTAGTATAAAAGAAGCCTGAATTCTAACTCAGGTAAGATTGTTCTTTGGAACACTAGTCCACCATCTTCTCGGTAGGCTAGTTTTCTGAATAAAGTCACTATTTGCCCCAACACCTCATCTCCAGATTTACTGGCCTGTAGCGCAGCAAGAGGTAGGAGCTTGGACTCAGTAACACTTCTTTCAACTAGAAACAAACAGAAAACTTCTCTCCCTTCTCTGAATTCCCACTGTTCTTCTCTGATATCAGGTATTTTAGGCAGTGAGTGTTCCATAACACAAACTGGGTGGCTTAAACAACAGAAATTTATTTTCAAGCAGTTATGGATCCTGGAAGTCCCAGATCAAGGTGCCGGCAGGATTGGTTTCTCCTGAGGTCTCTGTCAGAAGGCCATCTTCTCAATATGTTCTCACATGGCCTTTCCTTTGTGTGTGTGTACTCCTGGTATCTCTTCCTCTTCTAAGAACCCCAGTCCTATTGGATTAGGTCCTCACCCATATGACCTCATTTAAAGTAATTACCTCCTGAAAGGGCCTGTCTCCAAATACAGTCACAGTGGGGGTTAGGACTTCAAATGTATGACTTTTGTAGAGATACAATTTAGTCAGTAACATCAGATTTTACTTGATATTCAGAATTATAGCTATTGTGACATCAGTTTAACTCACTACTAGCCTGTGAGTATCTTGGAGAAAGCAAGTCTATCCAATCCATGTCTGTAACTCCTGCAACATTTGGTATAGTGTTCTATCATTCACTGAACATAGTGTATTTACACCATTAGCAATTCATAAACATGTCATCCAATCCCAGCAATAAAGTTTTGAAGTAAATAATGTTACCTCCAATATAGAGATTATGAAACTGAAGTCCGGATAGATCAGGCATCTTGGTAAAATTCTCATGCTTAGTAAAGGACAGAACTAAAACAAACCTAGGTTTATTTTAAAGCAAAGCTCAGGCTTTGTTTCAGATTTTTTTTTTCCTCCAAATCTGCCTCTCATGACATTTGTTGAAACCAATAAATGTCACTAGGGTAGGCCATTGGTGGTGTCATTTTCTTTTTCCCATTCCCTATGAATAGGAGAAGTGACAGGATTTTCTTTGATCACTTTTGTTTGGACAGGGAGAAGAATGGATAGAAATTTTAAAAATGTAAGACTAGCAGAAGCAAAAGGAACATCTTCCTTTCTAGACTTTTACAGGAAGCAATACTGAAATGGTTAATAAAGGAGAAAGAGGTGAGGAAGGTGTAAGGAAGGTGCCTAACATAATAGTAATGATAGTATATTTCAACCGAATAAAGCAGAAAAACATAAAACACTAGTTGGATTTAACAGGCATCCAGCTTTATGCCTGACATCACAGGGGGTGTGTTTTATAGGCAATAAGAGGTCCACCTGCTCCACAATTGTCCCTCATTATCCATCCACAGTGCCTGAAATTACCACGCTGTTGTAACTCCAGTGGTTTAATACTTTAGAAGTTACCAGTCCCAGTTGCACCTAATCCCTATTAAAATCTAAAACTAACCTGTAGGATGGTAAGTTAACCCATTAACATATTAACATATCACATATAATGCAAGCTATAAAATATACATCTGCTTTTTAAACTATGGCAGTGAATGGTGCATCATGACAAAGCAAGTATATATCATAATTCACAGACCTAAATGTCCAGGCAAAACATGAAGTTTTGGGAGGCCAAGGAAGGGCATATATCATGGGGTACTTGGAAGCGGGTGAGAAAGGGGAGGGAAGGAGAGGAACCTGGAGGAATGACAGAGAGGATGGCAATTAAAATGAGAGTGGGATGTTACTGAAAACCAGCTGCCAATTCCCTGTAAGAACGGGTCCCTAAAACACATGATTAGACAATGGTTGAGAGTTTTGTGGATCTAGGCTTTCTTAGAGGCAAAGCAGAGGGCGGTGATTGACTGGGGCAAAAAGTTTGAGACTGGTAGGTTTGAATCAAGCAGGATAAATGACTGGCATTTAGTTACTTTCCATCTCTCTGCCATTTATACTCAGGAACATCATTTGTACAGCTTTTCGCAAAGCAAGAGCTGAACTGTGATGATAATTGATGCTTTCAATTTTTTTTGTGTTCATTTTCTATTTGGCTGATATGTCCAGAAACCCTTCCTTGTCTTGCCCTAAACTGTCTAGATAATTGGTTCAATTCTCTGCTCTGCTTTGACTGGGGGAGCCTTGCCCATTTAAGGCATTTTTCTTTCAACTCTCTTAAGCCACACTCAGTTGGCTTAAAGAGGTGCTGCTACTAAAGCAAAGAGGTCGAGGCAGATAGTTAGACCTGACATTTACATTGCCCAAGTTCCTGACTCAGTTCCCTGAGGTTTATAAGAGGGAAAGAAAAAATGCCAGATATCTTATTCTTCTTAGCTACTTTAAAGGGTAAATAATTAAATGCACATCGAAGTCAGCTGCAACTGGCTCCCTCTTTCTGCCTATACCTTCCTTTCTAAATAATGGCCTCCTGCATAACTGAATCTGTAGAAAAGAGTACAGTTGAATCTGCCATTTTGGCTGGAGCATCTTTGGGTACTAATGAGAGATCAGCTTAGTAATGTGACAGCAGTCCAATCTTGATAGAGATACGATGGCAAAGTATTTAGAGGTATAGCTTTCTTCACTTCTGTTAAAACATCACAATCATTGATAGCTGTACTATTTTTGTTGTTGTTTTTCTCTGGATTTAGAATATTTGTAATAAATGGTGCTATGATATAAATGTTTATGTCTTCCTAAAATTCATATGTTGAAATCTTAACCTCTAAAATGATGGGATTAGGAGATGGGACTTTAGGGAGGTGCTTAGGTCATGAAGGCAGAGACCTCATGAATGGGATTAGTATCCTTACAAAAGAGGCTTCAGAGAGATCTATTCTCTGTTCTGCTGTGGGAGGACACAGAGAAGAGAGAGCTATCAATGAACCAGGAAACCCTCAACAAACACTGAATTGGCCAGCACTTTGATCCGAGACCTCCCAGCCTCCAGATCTGTGAGAAACAAACTTTTGTTGTTATAAGCCATCTAGTCTACAGTATTTTGTTAGAGCAGCCTGAACAAACTAAGACACATGGGATCTAGAAGCATTCTGTAATTTAGCAAAGACTTTAGTTGATAAGCCATTCTGAGAAGCTTCAATTATAGATCAAAAAAAAAAAAAGCATTCCAAAATTTGGAGGAACACTTATAGCAGTTTAAATTAATGAAAGCATATCTATAGAATAAAATAGGAAGAAAAATAGAAGAAAAATATTTAACATGATTCAAAGGTGCTCATACATTTTTAGTAACATAGACACATTATAAAGTACAGTAGATAGTACAGTATAATTCCTTGGTTTAAAAAATACATGCACACACACACACACACACACACAGACATACACACAAAGGCTAAAAAAAATGTAAATTATATAACCAAAATGTTATCAATGATTTTCTCTAGAGGGTAGGATTACAGAATTATTTTACTTTTTTTTTCAAATTTATATGCATTTAAATATATTTTATAGTAAACACTTTGCAACATATGAACTTATTTTTTTAAATAAAATATAGTAAAATCATTTCAGACTGTTTGCAGTGGTAATGTAGCTTAAGTCTGTGAACACAGGTCACTCTTCACTCCAAAACACATCACCAAATTTCTCCGAAATGTAAAAGAAAACCCATGGACATTCAATCAGAGACTTTTAGCAATTTAAAACTGTCTTAGTTTTCTCATTTATAAAAGAGGGGCTAACATTTAACTTTCCATGTTTCCTAAAGGTTAAAGATGCCTTATCTTTGTCTAACTATTGTAATTAAATAATGTTAAAAGGTATTATTCATTCAAAAACATTTATTGGGCAACTGCTCGCAAACACTGTCAGGAGAAAGGTTAACAGAAAATGCCAAAGTAAACTACTCAGTTTGGTTTTTTGAGAATAATTTTCATAACTGCTTGAATTTGAAAATGAAAACACATTATTTATATAGATACACCTCAGTTTGTGTATATTCTTGCCTAAAAAGGAAATAACCAGTTTGTACCACAAATATAAGAAATAATAATTGCAATCTAATTACATGTTTGTAAGCCTTAATATAATAATTACTAAGGTTTAGAAAAAAGCATATTTGAAATCAATTTGGACTTTGATTTGAAAGATTTACTTTTTTTCAATCTCAATGTGGTTTTCTTTTGTATTAAAGTAGTGCATATGTGTTACATAAAATTCAAATAATAGTGAGAAGTGAAAAAGTAGTTAAAATCCTTTAATAGGTAATCACATACTTTTCCAAACATTTATATATGTATATATAATTATTTGTAATATATGTGAATATATAAATAAGTATAATGGGGTTATACTAAACTCTTTTTGTAGCTGCTTTTTGATATTCATATGTCATAAATATCTTTTCATAATAAATATAAATTCACATAATAATTTTAATGACCACTAGTATCCAATTACATGAATATAACAGATAAAATTTATATTCTCCACTTAAGGTGCCTCTATTCATCACTATATAAAGTTGGGGGGTCCTGGTAATTTGGACTAAAACACAAAGGAATTATTTTTATTTCAGTGTTTGCCTAAATTCTGCAGATAGCAATTCAGGTTCTTTGACAGCACATATTTTTCTTATACATATAAATTATGGGACGATATTGAAAATGTGTGCATCTTAATTTGCTAACTTATAAGAGCTGGAGTGTTTTAGAGATAGTGAAGTACAAAAGAAGTAAAGTGGCGTCAGGGGAAAGCCTTGAAGCTCTGAAAAAAAACAGATGCTGTCTCACTCTGAGCACTTAAATCAAGAACTATTAGATGAAAAGGCACCTTAAAAGGGTGTATAGTCAACCCAATATTATGGGCCAGGGAATAGGGGGCTATATTGGGTAAGTGGCTTTTGTGGTCACACAGACAGTGAGAGGAATACGGAGGGTCACAACCAGGAAGTTGTACTTCTGACTGGAAGTACAACAATCTTTCAAATATACTACAGCACACATTATCTTTTACCTTCCTTTAGCCAATGCACTTCATTTTATGTTACCCTTGATATGTCCAACACAAATTCAAAACAAGATTATTAAAATATTATGACTATTTGCCCTTGACCTGAGAATGTTTATTTGGACAAAGGCATTTATGAGAAGTAATACATCAATCTCTGTGCAAGGCATTTACAGACATTTTTAGCACATCTTTTTTTTTTTTTTAATGCTACTCCAGCGTTTCCAGCTCATCAGATTCAAAGCTTTCTCTCTATCAGGAGTCAGTGTATACTGCTACCTGAATCTGTCTGCTTTGATTGAGGAGGTGATTTGTGTAACCATGGAGTAAGACACTGTGGTTTTCTGCAGCCTGAAATAATCCTCATCAGAAAGCAAAACTGCCTGAGTAACTAGGATAGATGTGGGAGGAGGCAGATATTGGTCTGTGGTTCTTGGTGACAAGCTATGTTGGCACTAGTGATGCCAAATATCACTTAAGGTAATGAAAACATCTAGTAACATGGTTAAAATGCTTACCACAGCTTATAAGAGGCATGCCAAGCTGCAAGAAGGCTTCTAATGATGTTGTCACAGAGGAAATGAGTCCATAGCTCACCACTGCCTCCCACAAGGGGTGGCTGCTACGATTTCAAGATCTGGAAAAAAAAAAAAGCCTTTAGTTGGCAGAGCACCTGGGCTTGCTTTTAGAAGAGATGCTGAACAGCATAGTGACAGGAAAGCACTGATAGCCAAATGTGGCTTCTCTATGACTGAATCGTATATTTACAGGAACTTTGAGATTATCTAGTTATGCCTCTCAGATCACCTAGCTGTACAGTCTCAGAGGAGACTGAGATCCAGAGTATTAAAGAGAATTAAAGGACTAGTCCAGCCCTAAACTCAAACGTAAAAACTGTCTCCTCAAAATCAATACTTTCTCCACAACACTCTGAGATGCTAAAATTAACTAATTAATTAAAAGAGAGTTCCACAGGTATGAGACTAACCAAAATGTTTACCATCATTCTATATCCAGGAGTTTGAAAGGCTCCTACATTAGAGGCTATTTCCTCCAAGTTACTGGGTCTATAAGTTGAAGAAATGACTCCTAGGTTATTAATGGTACCAAAGAAATATCTTTGTAGCCTTGCTGTTTATTCACCTGTAGTAATGGTTATCTGAAGGGTGTACTTTTAGCATGATCATTTTGTTTGTGAAATAGAATGTTTAATTAACATATTTTAACAAAATATGTAAAATTTCCTAATCAATGAATTGTATTAAATATAGAATTGTATAAATAATCTAGAAAAGTCAAATAATTCAATGAAATTAGATAATTTCAGTTCATTGTTTTAATCAATATAACCGTGATTTTCTCTGCAGTCTTGGTTAGAAAATAGGTAGGATTTATCCTAAATCTGTCCATGGTACTGAAACTTCTTCTAGCAATATAATGGAGCATCACAGCAGTATTATGGTAGAATTCTCTTCAAATAATTTTTTCCAGCTTTATTAAGATATTATTGACATATAAGATATGTAAGTTTAAGGTGCACATTGTGGTTATTTGGTACACATGTATATTATGAAATGATTACCTCAACAAGATTAGTTACCATCTCTATCCCCTCACATAATTATCTTTTCTGTGTGTGATGATAACATTTAAAATCTACTCTCTTAACAACTTTCAATTTTATAATGCAGTGTTGTGAATTATATTGACGCTGCTGTACATTAGGCACACTGACCTTGTCTATCTTATAATGGAAGTTTGGACCCTTTGACCAACATCTCCCCAATTCCCCCATCCCCTGGCAACCACCATTGTACTCTCTACTTCTATGAGTTTGGCTTTTTAAGATTCCATGAATAAGTGAGAACATACAGTATTTGTCTTTCTCTGCCGGACTTATTTCACTTAGCATGATGCTCTCAAGGTTCATCCATGTTGCAAACGGCAGAATTTTCTTCTCATGGCTGAATTATTCCATTGTTCTCTACCCATTCTTCTCTCAGTAACACTTACGGCTTTTCCATGACTTGGCTATTGTGAATAATGCTACAAGGAGCATGGGAGTGCAGGTATCTATTTGTGATCATGATTTCATTTCCTTCAGATATATACCCAGAAGTGGAACTGCTAGATCATATGGTAGTACTATTTTTAATTTCTTGAGACACCTCCATACTGTTTTCATAGTGGAAACAATAGTGTACCCACAACAATTACTAAGTCCACATATTAATCATCTAACTGCTACTGATCATACAATCTGAATTTGATGGAAACTGGTTTTAAAAATATAGTTTTCTCTAGTGTATACATTTTAAAAAAATCTGAAAGAGTGTAATTCAAACTGCAAACCTAAAATTAAATTATTTTATTTGTTTTTAGTTTTTCCACAAACACAAAACACCCTAATGTAAAATAAATCACAGAATTTTAGTGTTGAAAATTATTTTGGAAAATTGCAAGACTTTATTTTTATTTATTTATTTATTTATTTATTTTTTCCAAAGGGATTTTTTTAAAAATATATCTTTATTGGAGTAAAACTGCTTCACAATACTGCACTAGCCTCTGTCGCACAACAAAGTGAATCAGCCATGTGCATGCATACATCCCCATATCCCCTCCCTCTTGAGCCTCCCTCCCACCCTCCTTATCCCCACCCCTCTAGGTCATCTTAAAGCACTAAACTGATCTCCCTGTGTTATGTGGCTGCTTCCCACTAGCTAACTATTTTACATTTGGTAGTGTATATATATCGATGCTATTCTCACTTCTCCCCAGCTTCCCCCTCTCCCATGTCCTCAAGTCCATTTTCTATGTCTACTTCTTTATTCCTGCCCTGTCACTAGGTTCATCAGTACCATTTTTTTTTTTAGATTCCATATATTTGCGTTAGCATACAGTATTTGTTTTTCTCCTTCTGACTTACTTCACTCTGTATGACAGTCTCTAGGTCCACCCACCTCACTACAAAGAACTCAATTTCATTTCTTTTTATGGCTGAGTCATATTCCACTGTATATATGTGCCACATCTTCTTTATCCATTCATCTGTCAGCAGACACTTAGGTTGCTTCCATGTTCTGGCTATTGTAAATAGAGCTGCAATGAACATTGTGGTACATGACTCTTTTTGAATTATGGTTTTCTCAGGGTATATTGCTGGGGTGTATGGTAGTTCTATTTTTAGTTTTTAAAGGAAACTCCATACTGTTTTCCATAGTGGTTATATCAATTTACATTCCCACCAACAATGTAGGAGGGTTCTATTTTTAGTTTTTTAAGGAAACTCCATACTGTTTAAACTGAGTTCAATAAATATAAATGATATCAAATGCAAAATGCCAATTATACCCTAACTTTTGTATAATAATCTCCCATGGCCACCAAACCCTACCTTATACCTGACTTTAGTCTTAGGTGGAAGTTCCTACCCTTCCCCTTCTCTCAATGTTAACATATCTCTAGTGGTATAAGTATTTAATCCCTGGACTGGACACTTCTGCCCTTCATTAGGGATAGAAGTTTTTTTTCTAGTACCATTTTTGCAGCCACAATGGGCCTTGCCTGTGCCCTGAGAGTAACAGGGTTTACTTTCACTCTCACAGAGCTTTGAGGTTTTTACTCCACATGAGTGAAGGGTCTGGCCAGAGGGTAGGGTTTCATACTTTTCCGGCAGTAGTAGTTGACCACCTCTGGCATGTCTGCGTCACTAAGGTGCTCTCTCTAGTCTCCTGCCTTGCCCCTAATCATGCTTATTAGCACGTGCTATCGGACAATGGAAAGGAGTCTGCAAGGATGTGTAAACTCTTCCTATACCTGGAATCCTCCACTATTCCAGTCTAGCATACCACCTCAACACTAGATTTTTGGCAATTTGTTAAAATATTGCTGATTTCTTCTTATATTCTTGAATGAGAGTCACTCTCTCCTCCTGTGCTTCCCACAGGTGAGTCAATCCATCCATCCTTCTCTTTTGAGATGCCTGTCCCTCACTTAAATCCAGGCTACTTAATTGCCCCATGATTTCAGCTTTTGATTGACTCAAGAAAGGTTATGATTTTTCAGTCTATCTGACTTTTATTCACTGTTAGAATACTAAACCTAGGAGATGCTACTTTCTATAACCTAGACAGAAGGAGACATCACTTGTCTTCTCTCCACTTCACTTTGTGAACTCCATTCATAATGGTTTTCTTGAAGTTCCTCTAAAAGTTCATGTCTCTTTCTACTTCAGAACTTTATGCTTAGTTTTTTCTTTACCCAGGACATTCTCCTTTCTGCTGTGTCACTACCTGATCTCTCAGCCCCATCTCCTTACCCGTTTTTCCTACTTATTTTATGATGATCTTTAAATCTTGGCTGAAATATTTCCTTTCTGACATACCATTTTAGCTATACTTGGTACCTCTACTGTATGCTCTCATCGTGCCCGATATATTTCCTCTATATAACATTTTATAATTGTAACTGATTTTCAAATTCAAATTTTCCTATTGTCTCAGACTTTTGTCAGAGGCCCCAAAGGTTGAAAACAATAGGTTCTAAATGTTCATACATTCTAAATTAAAGTTCTAGAACATTTATATATAAGATGACTCTGTTATTTATCATCTAAATTGGAACTTGTGAATAAAACAGAATGCTATTAAAAATTCAGCTTTCACCACAGATGTAACCTGGTATTATCCCAAGTAAATAGGAATACAAGTTGATTTTATAGACCAAATATTCCCCCTCCTCCCCCACCCCCGCACCCAAGCCCTATATTGAAACCCTAACTCCCAATGTACTTGTATTTGGAGACAGGACTGCTGAGGAAGTGAAAGATTAAATGAAGTCATGAGGTGGGGCCCTAATCTTATAGGTCTGGTGTCCATATAACAGAAGGAGACACCAGAGGTCTTTCTCTTTCTCTACCATGTGAGGACAAATTCAGAAGACAGCTATCTGCAAGCAAGGGAGAGTCCTTACCAGGAACCAAACTGGCTAACACCTTAATCTTCAACTTCACAGTCCCCAGAACTGTAAGAAATGTATTTCTGTTGTTTAGGCCACAGAGCCTATGGTGTTTTGTTACAGCACCCCTAGCAGACTTATACACCTACCTATAAGGAATGCTTAAGAAAGGCATTACTAAACTACTTCTGCCAGCATTAGACCATCATTCACCTATAGGATACAACAGAAAAGGTCAATTTGGAGACTAAAGTAGACTCTTGAACAACACTGGTTTGAACTGTGTGGGTCCACTTATACTCAATTTTTTTTTCAATAAATACGTACTACATGATCCAGGGCTGGTTGAATCTACCGTTACAAAACCGCAGATAGGGTGGGCCTATGTTACACATGGATTTTCCACTTTGAAGAGGGTCACTGCCAATAACCCTCACATTATTCAAGGATCAACAGTATTTGGAATTTATTATTTGATTATTTGGGAAAAAAACTCTTCATGTGCTGTGGTTTACATAAGGATATAAGCAGGTTCTTGAGACTCTGTGCATTTACTTGAGGAGAGACAGACAGAGATAGAGAGGCCGAGAGTAAAAGAGAGAGAGAAAGAATGCAAATAAAAGCAATGGAATTAAGCTGCACTATCGCCAAAGACAGAGCACAAAAGGAGGTTTTCTTGAGTAAAGAAGTGACCTCAGCAGAAAGTACCTTAAAGTACCACTGGATGCAAAAGCTTGGTGAGAGGGAGAACTGGGGAAAGAGTGGAGATTTATGCCAGCCTGATGGGAAGCCACCAATTAGAAGAAATTATGGTTGGAAGGCCTTAGCAGAAAAATCTCTAAGGAACACACAAAAGCATCCACCAGAGAGAATATGCCACAATTCAAAAGTCTTATTTATGGATTAAAATTTACTCATTAAATATGACTTTTCCTGTACTTTATCACTCCTCCACTTCCCCCCTTTTACCTAACCCCTAACTCTAATGGTTCCCAAACTGCAGTTACATAGTTGGAGAGGGGGAAAAGCAAGGAAGGGAGAAGTAATCTATAATCTCTCTCTTCCTCTCTGTAGGTCTCTGAGGATAAATAAGGTCTGAGATGGAGAAGAGAAGATTTAAATGGTATGATCTTTTGTTTGTTTGTTTTGATAGTCTACTAGACTGGAGTTTTTATTACCTAAACAAAAGAAGCTATATAATTATTAATGGACAGTGACTAAAAGTCCTTTGAATCCTACCAGAGTTTACAACCTGTATTAGGAAAGAATATTAAGGAAATGGTTTTCAAGGAAGTTTTGAGAAAAGATAAAGATTTCAGTGCTTATACAATACAAATACAGCTGATTACGTGGTCTTTTAGATATTTATAAATTGATTTTTTGTCATTATTTGGTTAACTGATTTTCTCCTTGATTCCAAGTGAGAGCAGTGACAGTATCTGGTTTGCCCATAGCAGTGTCCTTGGCATGTTTGCTAAATATTTTGAATGACTGTATGAGAGGGCTCCAATTATCCATCTCTGTAATTCATTACTAAATTGTCTTTGGTAAACTAAGCGTTGTTGTCTTTCAATTATTGAGGTTAAAATGTAATTATACGCTGTTTCCAAAATCTGTGGGTTTTTTTCATATACACATTTTTTTACATTGTGGCAAATTATATGTAAGGTAAAACACAGTTCAGTGGCATTAAGAACTGATACATTCACAATGTTAATGCAACCACCACATTTCATTTATCAATTCATCTATCAATGTACACTTGGGTTGCTTCCACCTTATGACTATTGTGAATAAAGCTGTTATGAACATAGGTGTACAAATATTTGTTTGAGTCTCTATTTTTACTTCCTTGAGTAATACCAGAAGTGGAATGCTGGATCATATGGTAATACATTTAATTTTTTTGAGCAACTGCCCTAATGGTTTCCATAGCAGCTTTACCATTTTACATGCCCATCAACAATGAACAAAGGTTCTAATTTCTCCACATCTTCACCAATACTTCTTTTTTTCTGTTTTTTGATAACACCCATCCTAACTGGTGTGAAGTGATGTCTCATTGTGGTTTCAATTTGCATTTCCATAATGATTAGTGATGTTGAGCATCTTTTCATGTGGATATTGACACTTTGTATATCTTTTTCAGAGAAATGTCCATTCAAGTCCTTTGCCTATTTTAAATTTTTTTTGGTGTTTTGATGTTGATCTATAAGAGTTCTTTACATATTCTAGATATTACTCCCTTATGAGACTTTCATTTGCTAATATTTTCTCCCACTCTGTGGGTTGCCTTTTCACTTTCTTCATGGTGTCCTTTGATGCATACAAGTTTTTAATTTTGATGAAATCCAATTTATCTATTTTTGCCTTTTGTTGCCTGTATTTTTTGTGTCGTATACAAGATATTATTGCCAAGTCCAAACGCCTTCTAGGGTTTTAGTTTTAGCCCTACAGATATATCTTTGATCCATACTGAGTTAATTTTGGTATATGTTATAAGGTAAGTGACCAATTTCATTTGTTTGCATGTGGATATCCAGTTTTACCAACACCATTTGTTGAAAATACTCTCCTTTCCACATTGAATGATCTTGGCACTGTGTCACTTGACTGTATATGTGGAGGCTTATTGCTGGGTTCTCTATTTTATTTTACCAAAATGTGGATTTTTTTAAGTTAGAGTGTATCTTCCCTTAAGAAGCAAAATAATTACCAATGCTAAGGTAAAGGTGTTTATTTCACTTTTCCCTGGAACAGGAGAAATTAGGAGAGCACCACTGGGATCCAGGTCCTGAGGAATGAGGGAGAAGAAATTGAAAAAAAAGCCACAGAAAGGAAGGGGATACTGCTGGCGTGGGTGGCCCTCATCTGTAACTTGATTTCGGTAGGCAAAAGTTTGTTTGTATTCTTATCTCCTCCCCACTACAAATTCTCCCTCTTCTTTTCAGTTTATTGTTGAGATATCACTGCTGAGGTTGGTACCAGGGACAGCTCCTGACTGGCAACAATGTATTGGGTTGTCAGGGAAAAACCCGAACGAACTTTTTGGCCAACCCAATAGATCAATTAGGTCTTTCAGCTCTTCTCCTTTTAGATGCAATCTCCCATCCTCTTCTTTCATTCCAAACTTGTATATATACATCCCTATGTGTGTAAACTAAAGAACAAACAACCTGATATCTATTATTTGAAGGAAAAGCAAAAGTTTGTTAAGACAATATATTGGTTTTTTGCAGGAGCCATTCAATGATATGTGTGCCATTCAATAAGATATGAATGTGAATAGCTTTGAAATCTTTTGACATCTAGGTAGCTGCAGTTTTCACAGGATTATGCTTCCTCTTTAGTCTACTTGTACTAGTCAGAGTGTCACTTACGCCTTTGATGACAACAATGACAGCTGGTAGAGAATGACAATAGAAAAGTGGTTGGCGGCTGAGGCGCCTTAGGTTGGACTAGTGTCCTACATGATGATAGTGATAAAGTTCTGGCTGTCAGCAGGGTATCACCACCCCCAAAGGGGTACAGACAGAAGCATCTGAGGCAGATGAAGGAGAGAGCATCAGAAAAGCATCCAAGAAAGATCAGAAAGATAAGTTCAGAAAATATAGCCTGAATAATTTTTATGATTCCTTTATATTAACAGAGCTTAATTTTTTTTTTTTTTTCTGGTGATCTGAATGACCATTAAAAGCTCTACGGTTTGGGTCAATTTTAAGTAACTTGAGAAATTAGAGATAAGTAGCTTTGGGGGGGTAAAAGAGTCTAGCTGAGTCCTGATTGAAATATGTAATGATATAATTGAAGATCCAGTCACATCTTGCTAATAAGGAACAATTAGAGCTCAAACAGTTGAAACCTGGAGATATTTTATTTAAATGCACAAATAAACCTCTTCTCATATCATTTTTTTTCCAGCAAGAACATGGATACACTCACTTAACCTTAAGAGGTAATACAGTGACAACTTTAAACAGTGTGCGGTAGATTTTTTTTAATGATAGTGAGCTATACACATGTATTGATATTTCCGCCTCCTCTCTCTACAGTGCTCATTATCATGATACTAAAAGAATGTAAATGTTGTAAAGCCTTACTAAAAAGGAATGAGATATTTCATTAATTTCTTCATAGAGGGAACAAATCAAAAGCAGGACAGAGGAGCCTGCAGCCTAGAACATGCAGAAGGCCTGTAGAAAAAATAAGCCAGGCACAGCTCCTGTACTATTCCATCTCTGAGAGGGCATAGAGGACAGAATGAGCAAGAGAGGGCAGCATGGAGCTGAAAGCAAGTGATTCATTGAAGTCTACTTTGTTTTTTCTCTACAAAGAAAGAAAATAATGCAATCAGCAAAGCCAGGGCAAACAAAATCTGTCAAAGAAATTGTGGTCCAAATATGAGGTGCATTGATTAAGACATGATTTAGAGAAATTGTTGGGAAGTGAGAAAGAATTGTAAACAGAGCTCTTTTCCTTTCATAATAAAAGGAAAAGAATTCCTTTTCCTTTCCTCATAATAAAAATAAGAATTCCACAGACACTAAAGAATTTAAAGAATTAAAGCCATGAGGCAATAGGAAAAATACAGGAGAATGTGTTTAGAGCTTTGGGGTAAAAAAGGCCATCCCAAAAACTATCCATAAAGCGAAAGCCAAAATGGATCAGTTAAACTTGATTAGAATTAAGATAAAATTTTGAAAGGAGAAAGAATGTGGAAAAAAGCTAGACAATAAATGGTAGCCGAAAATATGTGCAACATTTGTGAAGCAAAGGGCTAATATTTGAAATTGTTTTTAGAGATAAAATAAGGCAAATAACAAGATAAAATTAGAGCAAAGTATATAACCAGGCACCTTGCAGAAGACGGATTTTGAAGTTGTTCAGTTTTCCCTAGTGCAAACAATGCTGCAGTGAACACCCTCTTACACATCTCGATGTTCACATGTCCAGGTGCTTCTCTTTAAGATACAGTGCAGTGGATTACTGGAGGACAGTGTGCACGAGTTTTGTTTTTTTTTGTTTGTTTTTCATTGTTTTAGCATTTAGGGCAATGCTACCAAATTCCCCTCCAAAATAGCTGTGTTAATTTATACTCCTTCCAACACTGCATCTGAGGGTCCATTTCCTTGTATCCTTACAGGTTTTGCCTCTTTCTAATATAATGGTTGAATATAGGCTCTTGCTAATAGATTTTGTTCTTCCTTGATTACTAATTTCTGCACTGAGTGGATGATTATTTCCTCTTCTAAGAATTATTTTTCTTGTTAGGGTATTTGCTACCTGGATTTATCTTGTCCTTCTTTTACAGTATTCTGTAACTTGTTCTTAGCCTTTAAAAAATTTTTTGCTTGAAGCAGAATGGCCATCTATCACTCATAATCCATCAAGAGAGGGTGGCATATGCATGTTATCTAGAAAAACAGAGCTAACCAAAAGAATAACTCCAAAATGAAATGATGAAGAGTGGCTGCCTTTAGGATAGTGAAGGTTAGGACAGAAAACTGCTCATTTTTATGATAAAACCCACTGGGTTACTTGATTTTTTAAAAAAATATTCATATATTCATTATTTTAGATTTATAAAATTGTCAATTAATGGAAAGAACAATCAGTATATGAAAAAATCCTGGATATAACTTTTATTTCCTGTAAGAAATTAACCCCATCTAAGCCTCAATTTCCTCATATGTAAAATAAGAATAATAATGCCTACCTCATAGCTGTGTTAGGAGAATGTCTAACCATTATTGGCCTATTTTCTCTTCCTTCTCCTTTCAGTAACTTGATCTTCCTTTTTCAAATAATCTGTTAGATTGCCATTCAACTTTGTTAAATTGACATTGAATCATCACATTTATTCATTACCTACTGGGTATAAATTAATATTTTAAAATGCTGTGTGTGTAATTTCCCATCAAGGACATTACAATGGGGACTTCCCTGATGGCACAGTGGTTAAGAATCCACCTGCCAATGCAGGGGACATGGGTTTGATCCCTGGTCCAGGAAATCCCACATGCCACGGAGCAACTAAGCCCATGTGCCACAACTACTGAAGCCCGTGCACTCTAGGGCCTGCGTGCCGCAACTACTGAGCCCACGTGCTACAACTACTGAAGCCCACATGCCTAGAGCCCAGCTCTGCAGCAAAAGAAGCCATCGCAATGAGAAGCCCGCACACCGCAATGAAGAGTAGCCCCCGCTCAACGCAGCTAGAGAAAGCCCAGACAGCAATAAGGACCTAATGCAGCCAAAAGAAAGAAAAAAAAAGGACATTACAATGATGTTGGAGATAAATGATACAATTGCATTATAGATTCAAACCAGCACTTTGAACCAACAATAAGAAAAATAACATAAGAAAAATAACCATACCTATATTTATTAATCACCACAGGCTATAGGAACTCATATTCAACATTAGAGGGGATGCTGAGATGAGTAAGACATGATGCATGCCTTCAAAGCGCATACATTTTAGAAAAGAAGATACAAGGCAGATGTTAAAAAGTACTGTTAAAGATGAGCAAAAGGAAATGCTTTGAAAAAGGGAAAAAGCAGGAAATTACCTATCTGTAGAAATCTTGAAATGGTAATAATAGCCATTTGGGAGGGCCAATATGGATAGGAAGGGTTTTGTTAGCTAGAGATATAGGAGAAGCAAATGCTCCAGAAAAACAGTGGCCAGAAAGGCTTATAGCATGTATGGAGAATGGTGAGAATTCCTGGGTTGCATGGTAGGAAGAGGCAGTTGGTGATGACACTGAAAAAGGCTGCTGCTGAATTGGAGCACCTGTATGCTTTGCATGTGGACACCTGTCTTTTAGGCCTGTGGGTGCCTCTGCTCCCTTCTGTGGGTAACAGCAGAGTTATTTTCTTCAGAGTGCTTCACTCCTCTTACCTTGGGGTCCAGTTAAGATTATAAATAACGTTACCATTCATCCTTCTCCCCAAGAGGTAGACATACAACCCCACGTAGGCCAATTAATCTGTCACTTGGGAATCTGAGTCTTGACCAAGGAGGCACATGGACCAAAGGACTGCTGGAGCTAAGTCAACTTCAGCACCTATATGCAAAGGTTCTGAATCCCACCATCAGAATCTGCCCACTTTCTGGTCCTTCCCAAGGCCCCGCTTCTCCTTTACTTTAGTAAGCCCCTTAGTATCCTTACAATAAACTTCTTGTTTGTGTGTGTGTGTGGGAGGGGGGTAATAAAGGTTTTGTTTTTCCTTTTGTTTTGCACAACTTAATCAGAATCACCTTCTGTTGACCATGAGCAAGAAGTTCCAACTGACAAACATGTCTAATGGATCTGAACATAATTTGCAAACGAGGAGCAGTTAAAATTTATTGAAGAGTAATATGATAAAGATGCAATTTAGGAAAAACTGAAGTAACAAGGAATTAGAATCAGAGTACAGGCAAGAAGAAGTGCAGTGTTTTGTGGAATTAAGAGGACTATGAAGGAGTAGAAGGCTATGAGACTTTATGGAAATAAAAATAATATAGTTTGGAGGAATGAACACTAGACATTATTATAAAGAAACCTGAATTTGAATGCCAGTTCCTGCCCAACTTCTGCTTGTTTAGGCAAGTTTCTTACACACACTGAACCTTTATTTCCAAATTTTTCATAATGTGGACAGTAATATGCCTTCACTGTCATGTTCTGAGGATTTAAATCATAGTATATACAAAGTGCTAAATGTCATTTCTGTCATATAATAGGTGCCGAATTAATTCGTTCAAAAATTCAGTAGGACTTGGTAAATGATTGTATCTGACATATGAAGTAAGAGGCAAAGTCAACATTGACATCAAGCTTTTGAATCTGAGATACAGTAGATGATGACAACATTCAGACCAGGAAGAGAAGTTGGTTTGGAAGCGGGTGAGTATGAAATAGTGCTTAAAATAAAAAACTGAATTTTTAGCATGTAGTTTTTTTGGGTTTTTTTTTGCGGTACACGGGCCTCTCACCGTTGTGGCCTCTCCCGCTGCGGAGCACAGGCTCCGGACGCGCAGGCTCAGCGGCCATGACGTATGGGCCCAGCCGCCCCACGGCATATGGGATCTTCCTGGACCGGGGCACGAACCCGTGTCCCCTGCATCGGCAGACGGACTCTCAACCGCTGCGCCACCAGGGAAGCCCTAGCATGTAGATTTTTGAGATAACCAGGGAATCATTTTTTTCAAGACTTAAGAGAATGCTGAGGCTTAAAGAAAAGAACTTTAGAGATCCTTATAACTGGAAAATTGAAAGACACGGTAACCAGTGAGTGACTACAAAAAAAAAGAAAAAGAAAATATTGATGGTGAATTCTAGTATGTGCTTATATAAAGGAAGAGTGAAAAAGGAGAGTAAGTAAAGGAGACAAAAGGGAACGTAACATCATAACAGCACAGAAGCCAAAGAAAAGACTTGTAGAAACAGGGTTTTCATACTTCACTGACTCAAATGTCTCATATGCTACAGAAAGGACAAGAAGTGTGGAGATTAAAAGGAATCCATTAAATTGTCCCATTAGTGAGACTTCTTAGAGATTTGTTTCACCCAAGTCATAAAAGTAGAACTAGATGTCAGGGACTATGAGAATAATGCCTCTTTTATGTATCAGAAGTTGTTTTGGGAGTGGCATAGGGTATAGTAAAAAAGGAAAGCAAAGGAAAGCTGCCCACAAATAGAATAATCAGTACTAGAATAATTAGAACTGATCTGAGAGTATAACAGCAATTATACAGTTTAATGTAGGCATCCAAATTAATGTGTGAACAAATCCTACAAAAAGAAAAGGCATTTAGAAGCCACATACTCCAAATGCCAACACAGTGATTCCATTATATCTCTGCCAATGTTCACAATATTGCAAACGTTTGTAATTTTTTAATGATTAAAAAATTTTTATGTTAACAATAAATTCAAAATAAACCACATAATCGTAATCTTTAATACTGGAATTTTCTGATCTTGGTAAACACTGGAAATTAAAGACATATATTTACAGAATTTCCAAGACAGTTAATTCCTTTCTTATGTCAGCTTTCTCTAGAAATAAACTCCTTTCTCCTTCCAAAGACCCCATCAGGTTTCTTTTCATCATGATAGCTCATTCTTTTTTTCCATATATATATATATATGGAATATATATGCATATATATAAAATATATATACACACATATGCATATATATATATATGCTTATGTGTGTATATATATATTTAGCTCTCTGTATGCAACATTATATATTTAACAATGGGGTCATTTCTTAAAACTCATATTAAATAATGCACTTTATATTTCGCTCATTATAAACTCTCAAAAACCTGCAGGGTAACGGAAGAGATGTTAGCAATCATCTGTTCTGAACCGAGGAATCAGTGACTGCATCAGCTCTTGCGCAGGACTTCTTGGTGTCCTTGCTGGGAGAGCTTGAACTAAACCCAACCCTGACACTGGGAAAGAAGGTCCCAGGTTGTCCTCTGCGTCCTTCCATGGATAACCATGGACTGAATCCACGATTTGCATTTTATTACCTATATGCATCCGTTATTTTCCTTGATAAATATTCAGAAGACAGAAAAAAACCAAAAAAAAAAAAAAAGGTAATTAATAACAATACATAGAAAACTCTCAATCCCCATTTAGAAACCTGGTCACATCCAGTTACTTGCATGAGCAGTTACTAATTTTTTCTGAGAGAAAAAAAAAAAGTGCTAGATTTTTAGATACATTGCTATGATATTTTCTAGAGAAGATGAGTAATTATTTTAAATAAGACTCCAAGTTAAGTGTTTTCTTTTTCTTCTTTCTCATGGCTAGATCCCAATACCCTTGTGAACTGAAATCTAAGGTATTTACAAGGAATTTGGCAGTAAGGTCTAGGACTGAGTTCTAGTGTACACTAACAAAACAAAGGACATAATTCTTAGCTGATTCAAAAATAAATAAAAGTTTTTGATTCTATCATTGGGTATTTAGGGCCAAAACAAAGTATTTGCATTAGCAATATTTTTAAAATATCAAATTAACAGAAATACCTGATCTGATTAATTTCATTTTCTTGTTAACTTCTTTCATTCACTTATCTATTCATTGATTTAGCTAACTTTTATTTTGCACTAAATATATTCTAGATAACTGGAAAAGTACAGAGAAGGGAAACATGCTGCCCAAAGGAGTTTATTATTAGGAAAAAATTCACAAAGAGGAGCCTAATGAAACCAGGTCTGGAAGAAAAATAAAATGACATTTCCTTCCACAAAATAGGGATACAACTTTCTTCCTTGTCATTGCCTCTGTCTCCTAAATTCTGGTTAAAAAAAAATGAACAATAACAAAAATAATAATAATTAAATCTTTGTGAATACTCAGTGTATGCCAATATATGATTTGGTCACTCTGGTCTCATGAACTTAATTTGTACAGTAAAATTTTATTTATGAAAAACGTTTTATACAAAAAGCTTTGGCAGAGAGTCTCTACTGTGAGGTCCACCAGCTTGTGGTGACACCATGCTTTTTGATGCATCAGGCGTTTTGATTCCACAAAGAAACCATAATTATGTGTGTGTTTTAACCTAAGACCCAGACAAGTACCTCTTAATACTGAAAAGCTTTTATAACACAAAAATGTGAAATTAAGAGCTCAAGTTTTCTATGCACTCCCCCATCTCTGCTTACCTACGTCTCCATTTCTGTGTTTGTTTTATCTTTAGGATAATAATAAAAAAAAAACAGAGTTTAAACTGTATATGTAATGAAAAGAAATTAAAAGTAAGGAGAAAGAGGGTGTAGGATGGGAATGTCTAAGACAAGTGTTGGCATTGTGCAAACAACGGAATGATTTTCTGGGAGAAACAGCTCTGTCAGTTTCCTTTCTTATGGCAACATGTTTAAAAGTGACATGCACATAGAGATGTCTCCCTGGACAGCTTCCCTGGTCTGTGAGTGGGCCCTGTTCACCACTTCCTATTCTCTATGCAGCCTGATGATGATAGGCCTTGGGTTTAGATTTTCAAAATCTGAGCTCTGGGCTCATGTCAGCTCACTAGTGAGTCCCTTTTGTTTCAACATTCAGAAAAACACCTGTATTCACTTCTCAACCAGGAAGCACAAAAGCTGTGCTGGTACGGAGGCATGGTTCAAGAAGTTGCAGGTAAACCGTAGTCTTCCATCTTTCTGACACATGGGTGGGAATTCACACTATGGATTTTTTTTTTTTTTTGCAGTACGTGGGCCTCTCACTGTTGTGGCCTCTCCCACCGCCCAGCACAAGCTCCAGACGCGCAGGCTCAGCGGCCATGGCTCACGGGCCCAGCCGCTCCGCAGCATGTGGGATCTTCCCAGACCGGGGCACGAACCCGTGTCCCCTGCATCGGCAGGTGGACCCCCAACCACTGCGCCACCAGGGAAGCCCGCACTGAGCACTTTAATGAATTCAACAAAGCATGTGTGCAATGACTGAAAATTTTCATTTAGATGCAAGTGTAGGAGTGTTCTCAGGCACAAACATCTCAAATCATAGGATCTTGTCTCCCTATATCCCTACTTTAATGTTTTTTTAAACTATACTTTGCAAACCACTAGTAGATGTAGACATAAAATAGGTGGGGTGGAACCAAATTTTTCCTTTCACCAAATAAACAAAGTAGAATAGAAAATAGCAGAGTGAATCTCATATAGATTAGTAAACAGAGTTTCCAAAATCTTCTGTTTCACACATGCATGCCTGTGTGTGCGTGTGTGTGTGTGAGTGTGTATATCCCTAACTATAAAGAAAACAAGAAGAGACCATATCCATTCCTACCATAATTAGCTCCTAATTAATACTAGCTTTTCCTGAAATTTATACAAACCCATTTGTCCATTGTTTGTCATTGATTTATTTTTTTAGATTTTTTAAAATTTATTTTTTTCGTTTTTTTAACATCTTTATTGGAGTATAATTGCTTTACAATGTTGTGTTAGTCTCTGCTGTATAACAAAGTGAACCAGCTATACTTATACATATATCCCCGTATCTCCTCCCTCTTGTGTCTCCCTCCCACCCTCCCTATCCCACCCCTCTAGGTGGACACAAAGCACTGAGCTGATCTCCCTGTGCTATGCGGCTACTTCCCACTAGCTAGCTATTGTCATTCATTTTTTTATTGCTTCCAGTCTGATGAATCCTCAGCAAATCTTACCAATTATACTGATGAAATTCTTAGTATCAATTGTTTTAAAATTAAGAGGGCCTGCCTGTGAAGATCAAGTTTGCCTTTTCACATTTTAGCTTTGGACCTTTTAGAAACTTGGCAAACAACTGTGATAAGTATAGTCATAGTATACCCATACTTTAGGGTTATTCATATAAAGTTAAGGAAGTTTAGAAAATTTCCCACTTAATTCTCATTAAATGACCTTAAATCCTTTGGTATTCTCTCCTTACCCATTCTAAGCTCCTCTTCTCATTCATTCACTTAAGTCTAGAAACTTCTATTAAGCATTTCTCCCTGAAAGGTGTTGTGCTAATCACTGGATTGATACAAATAACAAAGACCTCTTTTTGTAGAACTTTTTGTCTAATGGCCAGAATATTTAGCGTTTTTGATGATGAAAAAAACAAAAGATCTGAAAGTAACAGTTCTGTTTCAATTGTCTTTTCTGTTTCATAGTTTCTATAATTCTCTTTTCTATTTCTATTTATGCCTTGCGAGGATTCGAGGATGGTCAGTTTGTGCCCTTCATTATTCATTCCTTTCTTTGAATGGTAGAACAATCTCCAAAAGATGGTCTCCTAATTAAAATTGTTGAATAGTTATTAATAATCTGCTAAGCAAAATGTAAATTATATTAAAGGAAGAAAAGAGAACAGGACAGAATAAAAGACATAGCTAGAATAAAATCAGGACACTCCTCTAGCAATCATTCATATCATTATTAATTTGTAGTTCCAATGTGCCTCCATGACAGACCCACAGTGGATCAAAGGCTCAAAGACTCGTTCTGTTTTATTATCACTTAATATTTAGAAAACATAAAGCTATTTATTTAAGAACATTCCATGGCTTCATTCTTTGCTTTCACGTGTGTAGCTTCCTAAAACCAAGAAAAAACTGAGTTACTTGCTAAGCACCAACTAAGGTATTAGGAGTGGATCCAGAGACACATCTTCTGAATCAAGTAATTAATCAAACGGTTTTAAAAACAAAGAAGTGCAGTAGTGAAAACACCCATTAAGTCATATGTTTTAGGAAAGGTGGAAAGGTAAATTCTAGCTTAGATATAGAAAGATTTTGTATGCAGAAGTTTGTTTTTTAAAAAAAATTAGATTTTAAAAAATAGAACCAACTTAATGAATCTTTTTCTTAAGAAACATTGATGCTTTGTAAACTACTTGACATGCATACAGAAAGTAGTGTTTGAAATGGATTTTTAATCCAGTTAAAGAGAAATAAGGAGAACAGAGAAAAAAATCCAATGCAGAATATATTTTTCAAAAGTGTATACAGAAGTTCAAGAAATTGGAAATGAATATTACAAATGTCAATATCTCTGGGAGACTGTATTCTTGGATTGTTGGGACTGGCAAAAGAAAATGCCAGACTGCATATCTGAATAAACTCTAAACTTACCCATCAAGCACATCTAAAAAATTGTGGTTTGGGCTTCCCTGGTGGCGCAGTTGTTGGGAGTCTGCCTGCCGATGCAGGGGACACGGGTTCGTGCCCCGGTCCGGGAAGATCCCACATGCCGCGAAGCGGCTGGGCTTGTGAGCCATGGCCACTGAGCCTACGCGTCCGGAGCCTGTGCTCCGCAACGGGAGAGGCCACAACAGTGAGGGGCCCGCGTACCGCAAAAAAATAAAAATAAAAAAAATTAAAAAATATTGTGGTCAAATTGGACATAATTTTTATTTTAAAGTCTTGAGGCTTGTACATTGTAGGTTTATAGGACTAAAGTTAAACAGTCCAAAGGGAAACTCAGATAATTTGGCTGCCATGTGATATATCAGTGGCAACAGGATAAAGCAGAGAAGGGTTGAGAGAGGCTGGTTGGAGCCTTCAGTCCAGGGTTCCTATGCTACTCCAGAAGGTGAGAAATTGTTATGGTGATAAAAGTAGGAGAGACCAGAAATTGGTGAGGGGTTTCTGACACATTTCCATGTAAGGGTGAAAGTTCATCAAGGGAGATAGCACAGTGGTTAAGGGGATCACTGGGTCTGGGGATCAGAGAAACCTGGGTTCAAAACTTTGCTCTTGCAGTTTCTAATTTTTTTTTTCTTATTAGTCATTTACTTTATACACATCAGTGTATACATGTCAATCCCAACCTCCCAATTCATCACACCCCCCCCACCCCCTGACGTTTTCCCCCCTTGGTGTCCATAAGTTTTTTCTCTACTTCTGTGTCTCAATTTCTGCTCTGCAAACTGGTTCATCTGTACCATTTTCTAGGTTCCACATATACGCGTTAATATACGATATTTGTTTTCCTCTTTCTGACTTATTTCACTCTGTATGGCAGTCACTAGATGCATCCAAGTCTCTAGAAATGACCCAATTTCGTTCCTTTTTATGGCTGAGTAATATTCCATTGTATATATGTGCCACACCTTCTTTATCCATTCATCTGTTGATGGGCATTTAGGTTGCTTCCATGACCTGGCTATCGTAAACACTGCTGCAGTGAACACTGGGGTGCATGTGTCTTTTTGAATTATGGTTTCCTCTGGGTATATGCCCAGTAGTGGGATTGCTGGGTCATATGGTAATTCTATTTTTAGTTTTTTAAGGAACCTCCATACTGTTCTCCATAGTGGCTGTATCAATTTACATTCCCACCAAGAGTGCAAGAGGATTCCCTTTTCTCCACACCCTCTCCAGCATTTGTTGTTTGTAGATTTTCTGATGATGCCCATTCTAACAGGTGTGAGGTAATAACCTCATTGTAGCTTTGATTTGCACTTCTCTAATAATTAGTGATGTTGAGCAGCTTTTCATGTGCTTCTTGGCCATCTGTATGTCTTCTGTGGAGAAATGTATATTTAGGTCTTCTGCCCATTTTTGGATTGGGTTGTTTTTTTAATATTGAGCTGCATGAGCTGTTTATATATTTTGGAGATTAATCCTTTGTCCAATGATTCATTTACAAATATTTTCTCCCATTCTGAGGGTTGTCTTTTCAACTTGTTTATGGTTTCCTTTGCTGTGGAAAAGCTTTGAAGTTTCATTAGGTCCCACTTGTTTATTTTTGTTTTTATTTCCATTACTCTAGGAAGTGTATCAAAAAATATCTTGCTGTGATTTATGTCAAAGAGTGTTCTTCCTATGTTTTCCTCTAAGAGTTTTATAGTGCCCAGTCTTACATTTAGGTCTTTAATCCATTTTGAGTTTATTTTTGTGTATGGTGTTAGGGAGTATTCTAATTTCATTCTTTTACATGTAGCTGTCCAGTTTGCCCAGCACCACTTATCGAAGAGACTGTCTTTTCTCCATTGTATATCCTTGCCTCTTTCGGCATAGATTAGTTAACCATAGGTGCATGGGTTTATCTCTGGGCTTTCTATCCTGTTCCATTGATCTATATTTCTGTTTTTGTGCCCACACCATATTGTCTTGATTACTGTAGCTTTGTAGTATAGTCTGAAGTCAGGGAGCCTGATTACTCCAGCTCCGTTTTTCTTTCTCTAAATTGCTTTGGCTATTCGGGGTCTTTTGTGTCTCCATACAAATTTTAAGATTTTTTTTCTGGTTCTGTAAAAAATGCCATTGGTAATTTGATAGGGATTTCATTGAATCTGTAGATTGCTTTGGGTAGTATAGTCATTTTCCCAATATTGATTCTTCCAATCCAAGAATATGGTATATCTCTCCATCTGTTGGTATCATCTTTAATTTCTTTCATCAGTGTCTTATACTTTTCTGCATACAGGTCTTTTGTCTCCCTAGGTAGGTTTATTCCTAGGTATTTTATTCCTTTTGTTGCAGTGGTAAATGGGGGTGTTTCCTTAATTTCTCTTTCAGATTTTTCATCATTAGTGTATAGGAATGCAAGAGATTTCTATGCATTAATTTTGTATCCTGCAACTTTATCGAATTAATTGATTAACTCTAGTATTTTTCTGGTAGCATCTTTAGGATTCTCTATGTATGGTACCATGTCATCTGCAAACAGTGACAGTTTTACTTCTTCTTTTCCAATTTGTATTCCTTTTATTTCTTTTTCTTCTCTGATTGCCATGGCTAGGATTTCCAAAACTATGTTGAATAATAGTGGTGAAAATAGACAACCTTGTCTTGTTCCTGATCATACAGGAAGTGCTTTCAGTTTTTCACCATTGAGAATGATGTTTGCTGTGGGTCTGTCGTACATGGCCTCTATTATGTTGAAGTAGGTTCCCTCTATGCCCACTTTCTGGAGAGTCTCTATCATAAATGGGTGTTGAATTTTGTCAAAAGCTTTTTCTGCATCTATTGAGATGATCAGATGGATTTTATTCTTCAATTTGTTAATATGGTGTACCACATTGATTGATTTGCGCATATTGAAGAATCCTTGCATCTCTGGGATAAATTCCACTTGAGCATGGTGTATGATCCTTTTAATGTGTTGTTGAATTGTTTACTAGTATTCTGTTGAGAATTTTTGCATCTATATTCATCAGCGATATTTGTCTGTCATTTTCTTTTCTTTGTAGTATCTTTGTCTGGTTTTGGTATCAGGGTGATGGTGGCCTCATAGAATGAGTTTGGGAGTTTTCCTTCCTCTGAAATTTTCTGGAAGAGTTTGAGAAGTATGGGTGTTAGCTCTTCTGTAAATGTTTCATAGAATGCACCTGTGCAGCCATCTGGTCCTGGACTTTTGTTTGTTGGAAGATTTTAAATCACAATTTCAATTTCATTACTTGTGATTGGTCTGTTCATATTTTCTATTTCTTCCTGGTTCCGTCTTGGAAAGTTATACCTTTCTAAGAATTTGTCCATTTCTTCCCGGTTGTCCACTTTGTTGGCATAGAGTTGTTTGTAGTAGTCTCTTAGAATGCTTTGTATTTCTGTGGTGCCTGTTGTAACTTCTCCTTTTTCACTTCTAATTTTATTGATTTGAGTCCTCTCCCTCTTTTTCTTGATGAGTCTGGCTAATGGTTTATCAATTTTGCTTAATCATCTCAAGGAACCACCTTTTAGTTTTAGTGATATTTCCTATTGTTTTCTTTGTTTCTATTTCATTTATTTCTACTCTGATCTTTAGGATTTCTTTCCTTCTACTAACCTTGGGTTTTGTTTGTTCTTCTTTCTCTAGTTCCTTTAGGTGTAAAGTTAGACTGTTTATTTGATATTTTTCTTGTTTCTTGAGGTAGGATTGTATAGCTATAAACTTCCCTCTTAGAACTGCTTTTGCTGCAGCCCATAGGTTTTGGATCATTGTGTTTTCATTGTTATTTTTCTCTAGGTATTTTTTGATTTCCTATTTGATTTCTTCAGTGATCTTTTGCTTATTTACTAACATATTGTTTAGCCTCCATGTGTTTGTGTTTTTTACATTTTTTTCACTGTAATTGATTTCTAATCTCATAGTGTTGTGGTCAGAAAAGATGCTTGATATGATTTCAATTTTCTTAAATTTACTGAAGCTTGATTTGTGACCCAAGATGTGATCTATCCTGGGAATGTTCCATGCACACTTGAGAAGAAAGTGTAATATGCTGTTTTTGGATGGAATGTCCTATAAATATCAGTGAAATCTATCTGTCCTATTGTGTCATTTAGAGCTTGTGTTTCCTTATTAATTTTCTGTGTGGACGATCTGTCCATTGGTGTAAGTGACGTGTTAAAGTTCCCCACTATTATTGTGTTACTGTCAATTTCCTGTTTTAGAGCTGTTAGCAGTTGCCTTATGTATTGATGTGCTCCTATGTTGGGTGCATGTATGTTTATAATTGTTATACCTTTTTCTTGACTTGATCCCTTGATCATTACATAGTGTCCTTCCTTGTCCCTTGTAACATTCTTTATTTTAAAGTCTATTTTATCTGATACGAGTATTGCTACTCCAGCTTTCTTTTGATTTCCATTTGTGTGGAATATCTTTTTCCACGCCCTCACTTTCAGTCTGTATGTATCCCTAGGTCTGAAGCAGGTCTCTTGTAGACAGCATATATATGGGTCTTGTTTTTGTATTCATTCAGCAAGCCTGTGTCTTTTGGTTGGAGCATTAATCCATTCACATTTAAGGTAATTATCGATATGTATGTTCCTATTACCATTTTCTTAATTTGGGGGGGTTTGTTTTTGTAGGTCCTTTTTTTCTCTTGTGTTTCCCACTTAGAGAAGTTCCTATTGCATTTGTGGTAGAGCTGGTTTGGTGGTGCTGAATTCTCTTAGCTTTTGCTTGTCTGTAAAGCTTTTGATTTCTCCATCGAATCTGAATGAGATCCTTGCTGGGTAGAGTAATCTTGGTTGTAGCTTATTCTTTTTCATCAGTTTAAGTATATCATGCCACTCCCTTCTAGCTTGTAGAGTTTCTGCTGAGGAATCAGCTCTTAACTGTATGGGAGTTCCCTTGTATGTTATTTGTTGTTTTACTCTTGCTGCTTTCAATAATTTTTCTTTGTCTTTAATTTTTGCCAATTATGATTACTATGTGTCTCTGTGTATTTCTCCTTGGGTTTATCTTGTATGGGACTCTCTGCGTTTCCTGGACTTGGGTGGCTATTTCCTTTCCCATGTTAGGGAAGTTTTCGACTATAATCTCTTCAAATATTTTCTTGGGTTCTTTCTTTATCTCTTCTCCTTCTGGGACCCCTATAATGCGAATGTCATTGCGTTTAATGTTGACCCAGAGGTCTCTTATACTGTTCTTATTTCTTTTCATTCTTTTTTCTTTATTCTGTTCTGCAGCAGTGAATTCCACCATTCTGTCTTACAGGTCAATTATCCATTCTTCTGCTTCAGTTATTCTGCTATTGATTCCTTCTAGTGTATTTTTCATTTCAGTTATTGTATTGTTCATCTCTGTTTGTTTGTTCTTTAATTCTTCTAGATCTTTTTTAAACATTTCTTGCATCTTCTCAATCTTTGCCTCCATTCTTTTTCTGAGGTCCTGCATCATCTTCACTATTATTATTCTGAATTCTTTTTCTGGAAGATTGCCTATCTCCATTTCATTTAGTTGTTTTTCTGGGGTTTTATCTTGTTCCTTCATCTGGTACATGGCCCTCTGCCTTTTCATCTTGTCTATCTTTCTGTGAATGTGGTTTTTGTCCCACAGGCTGCAGGATTGTAGTTTTTCTTGCTTCTGCTGTCTGCTTTCTGGTGGTTGCAGTTTCTAATTTTGTGTATTTGCACATATTCCTTAAGTACTCCTTACATTTCAGCTATCTTTGGTGTGGCTATTCTATTATTATGTTGCTATTTTTATTAATATTATATTTTAGATCACCAAAATGAATGAGCAAAAAATGAATCAACCAAGTTAGTGCCAGTGAGCCAAGTTCATGTCTCTTACATAAAATAGAGGGTTTTCTGCTAGCATAAATAGTCCCCAGAGTGCAGGTTAATAGGAATTTGTTTGTGTGTTTGATGCCAAGAATAGGCAAAGAGAATGCAGATATTCAGAGATATTTAAATAAGCAAGTTCATGTAATAAGCAAGTTCTGACAATCGTAATAAAATGAAGCAAAAGGCTTGTCCCCATTTATTTCACCAATGAGGGATATTAAAAATCTGATCATACATTGCCTTAGCATTCATCAAACACACTGTTCTAAATAGCAACAACAAAAACATAGCTCCAGATGGGACTGCAAATATTTTGATAATGCTTTGAATCCAGATTGAAGAGGAATAAGTCAGAACTCTTAAGCCCCAAATCCTAAAATACTGTTAGAAATATTTAAGCTTTCACCCCCTCTTCATCCACATTGCAACTGTATATTCACATAGGCTTTTGCTACTTACTACTAGGTTTTTTTATTGTTTTAAATTTATTTTTAATTATAAAAGTAACAGACCAATTCATTTTTACTGTAAAATTTTAATAAAGTCAGGTTTAAAAAATATTCTCCATGACGTGTTCCCCACTGTTTTCTATTTGTATACTTGTGGGCACATTTAGAAACAGATATTTTTTGGGGGTGTCCTAAATCTGTCCATGTCCACACACACACACTCACACACACACAATTCTTTTAAGAGGCTATGTAATATTACATACTATAGTATAATCATCTTCCATTTAATAAAACCTTAAGTTATATTCTTGCTATCTGTTGTTAGTAACAAACTACCCTAAAACTAAGTGGCTCAAAACAATGACAATCATTTGTTTGCTTGTAAATCTGTAATTGGGAAAGGGCTTGGTGAGAAGCGTCCTGTATATGCCATGTGGCATCATCTGGGGTGGTTTCACTAATGGCTGCTTAATCTGCTTCCAAGATGGCTTATCCACATGGCTGGCAAGTTGGTAATGACTGTTGGCTGAGATCTCAGAAGGCCAACCAGAAACTGTTACTTAACCTAGGAAGTCAAATAGCCTCCTGTGCACAGGACTCCGTCAGTGAGTGAAAGCACAAACTCAGCCCAGGTTTAATAAATGGGGAGATAGACTCTCTCTCAACAAGGGAGTGATATATTTCTGAAAATTTGTGTGATAAACTCTATCTCGACGAGGGAGTGATATATTTCTGAAAATTTGTGTGCAATGATAAATATTTTTATAGTCATCTTGAAAAAAATAAAATGTGCCACAACTTATTTCCAAATCTTTCAGTATATACCATTGCATACCTCTTGGTGGAGATGTTAAATCTATCTCTATGAATTGGAATAGCCATACCTCCCAGTATTTCTAATCTATCTATCAATCATCTATCTATTGATGGGTAGCATCAATCACCTATCCAGCCATTCTAATATTCTATCAAAAAGCAATACATATTCACAGTATATGAGAGGCTCAACTTTCAACACAAATAACTCACACTAGATTTTGTTTTTTCTTTTTCTGGTCAATCTTATGGGGGAAAATGATATCTCATTGGCTCAGTTTACGTTCCCTTAATTACTATTTGTGTTAAGCAATTTTCATAGTTATTACTAACTTTAATTTTCTTTTCTGTGCCCTATTTAATATTTTTCATGTCTCTCACTAGGTTTTTTAATGAATATGCAAGACTATCTTATAGTGGTCTTATTTTTTAATACTATATAATTTATTTTACAGATTGCAAATAATTATCTGGTGTTTTGTTTTGTATTTTTATTTTCTATACTTTTTACAGAGTTTTGTGGTATGTAAATAAGTTTATAGGTTGTCAACTCATTTTCTATTATGGCTTTTGTATTTTATGACTTGCATAAGAAAGCCTTACACACCATATACCACTACCTTAAAACCATATTTACCTTTACTTTCTTCTAACGAGTGAAAGGTAGTTTTTAAATGTTTATCTGTTAATCTAACATGAGTTTTGCTTGAGAATGATGAGAGGTAGGTAAACGGTTTTCTTTTCCTGAGAGGTAGTCAATTATTACAGCATTATTTATTGATAGCTCAAATTTGCCTCCATGAATTGAAAATATCAATATTATTATTCATACCTCTTTTTATATATAACAATTCTATAAGGATAATATATATAATATATGTAATAGGCACAATATATAGAATATACATGATATATATACATATAATATAACATTTATAGATTATTGAACATATCCAATTATCCATTTTTCCATTTCTGGGCCAATGTCATGCTTCTTAATAGTAACAGCTTTGTTGTTATATACTTTAGATACTATAAAATTCACCCTTTTAAAGTGTACAATTTAGTGGATACAATTCACAGAGTTGTGCAAGCATTATCAGTGTCTAACTCTAGAACACTTCATCACTCCCCAGAAGAAACTTCAAATCCATTAGCAGTCAGTCCCAATAATCCCCTACTCCCAGACCCTGGCAACCACTAATCTATTTTCCATCTCTATCGATTCACCTATTCTGGACATTTCATATAAATGAAATTATGTGATGTGTAGCCTTTTGTGCTTCTTCACTTAGCATGTTTTCAGGAATGATCCATATCACAGTATGTGTTGAGGCCAATTCCATGTTGACGTATTTATTATACTTCTATGGAGTATTCTGACATCCAGCAGGGTAAATCATCCATCATTGTTCTTGCTTAAAATGTTCTTAGCTGTTAACTGTACATTTCTTCTTCCAGTTTAAATTTTGTATGTGTGTGTCAGTAAGTTTACTGGGCTTGCTTTGAGCTTACAAATTAATTTGAGTAGAATTGTTGACTTTGCAATATCAACTCTTCTTATCCGTGTACATGAAACATTCCTCTATTCAGTCAGGATTTCTTTTATGCTGAAGATTTGTAATTTTCATCACTGTGAAAATTTCTTCTCAAGTGAATTATAAAGAATTATTTAGTTTTAGTTACTATTGAGTCATGATTTTTTTCCTGTAATATATTTTAATTGGTTATAACAATTATATTATCGGAAAATAATTTTTTTCCTTTCCAATAATTATAATTTGTATTTTTGAAATATTGTCTTTTTTCATTGATAAAGCAGTGGTTATAAACTGGGTACTGTTTTCTTTCCCCAAGGGGACATTTGTCAATGTCCTGAGACATTTTTTTTTTTTTTTTTTTGCGATACGCGGGCCTCTCACTGTTGTGGCCTCTCCCGTTGCGGAGCACAGGCTCCAGACGCGCAGGCTCAGCGGCCATGGCTCACAGGCCCAGCCGCTCCGTGACATGTGGGATCTTCCTGGACCGGGGCACGAACCCGTGTCCCCTGCACTGGCAGGCGGACCCTCAACCACTGCGCCACCAGGGAAGCCCCTGAGACATTTTTGATTGTCATGACTAGGGAGATGTTATTCACATCAAGTGATTAGAAATCAAAGATCCTGGTAAACATCTTACACTGCACAGAACAGTCTCCCACACAAAGAGTTATCTGGTCTACAATAACAGTGCCAAAGGTAGAAACCCTGAGTCAAAACATTCAGTACAATGTCAAATAGCAGTAATGAAATCAGGCACCTTATATTGCTCCTGGATTTACTTATAGTATCAGTGATGCTTGTTTTTTGGTTTCTAAAAATGAGCTTTATGAAATTTTAAAAGTTTTCTTCTATTCCTAGTTTGCTAATGTAAGTTTGCATGTTTGTATTTTAACCAAGAGTGGGTGTTGAATTTATTATTATTCCTGTAGCTGATGAGATGGTCATATGATTTTTTAACCTTAATTTATTAACACAGTATAACAAATAAGCAGATTTCTAATTTTTGTCTAAACTCATATCCCTAGTAGAAACCTTATTCACTTCTCTAAATGTATTTCTGAATTCTATTTACTTTTTTTAAAGTCTAGGTTTATTAGCAAAAATGACCTATAGCATTTATATTTGTGTTTGTGTGTATGTATATAGTCTCATACAGCTGTGTGTTCATATTCTTTAAAACTGTGATTTGGAAGTTATTTGAACTTTTTAAAATGAGTTTTTAAATTGATTTCTTTATGCTATAATATTATAATATATGCTATAATATTCTATGAATTGAAAGATTGCTATAACATGAATGACAAAGTTCTCTGAGGGTTGTTTCAATTTACTCATAAAACTATTTTGTAATGGTGCTATTTTTGAAGATAAATTTTTTAAATAAAAATAATATACTAGAAAATACATTGTAAAAGACTGCTTCCAATGTTTCAATTAGATGCTTTAATTATACTAAGACATTTAATCTCCTTAACAATCGTATGAGATACTTGCATTTCCCCCATTATACAGATGAGATACCACTGTACCCAAAATTTAGTAACTGTTTTTAAGAAGCTTTGTCTATTCTATTAACTAGCCCAAGTATTCAAATTCTTTCATTTGAATCCCAATGACAAACAGCTGTTGGGATTTTCTGTCTGGAGACATCTCTTTACCAAGTTAAGGTACAAAAATGTGACTTGAACCAGATTTTAGTTAAATTAATTCTTCCAAAGTCCTAGGTTCCAGATTTGGCTATGTCACTTGCTAGTTGTAAGATCTTGATCAAGGCATTTCCCCTATATGATCTCAACTTTCTCATGTGTAATATGAAGCAGCATGAGTAGATGATGTCTTGGGGACCTTCTAGATACATAAAATTTGGCAGGTTTTCAACCAGTGCTTCACTATAATAGCTGTGCAGTGACAAATATTTTATAAATGGACAAATATATGAGGCAAGTATGCAATGGATTCAACTAAAGAAGGCCTATGTATTACTTGGGTAAGAATTTTACACTTAGCCAGAATTCCAATGTGGCTTAGAAATCAAATATATTATATTATTAGAGCAAGAATACTCTTTTAATTCCCAGGCTTTCATTCTTTGTTAGTGTTTGGCCAGAGAACTGCTCTGTGAAGAAATCTGAGGTTACTTCTGGACATGGTACGAAGTAATATCTGTCATGGGCATGGAATGTGAGAGCAGTAGCACATTGTCATTTATTTGCCATCTCTACCCCAGATTTGTATCTGTCTATCATCTATCTATCTATCTAAATACATACATACATACATATAAACATACATACATACAGCTTTCGTAATATAAAGGTCACATATTGTGAGTGACAACAGAAAGCAAAGAATCTTCCCTGTGAACCCCTGAAAAAATAAATAATGAGCCAATCCTGGAGAGAGATTAGCCTAATGTTTACATGTTAATAAGAGTCATGATGATTTACAACGTGTTCACTTTTCAGCAGAAACAGCATTTTCTTTTAGCAGGATGCTACAGAGTGCCTCATTCTGTGATGGAGTCAAAAGGTAATTCTCTTTTTCTAGCTGTTCAGCCAAACATAAATATCATGCTTTAAAATATCATTTGATTTTTGTTACTTTTTTTCCGGTACGTGGGCCTCTCATTGCTGTGGCCTGTCCCGCTGCGGAGCACAGGCTCCGGACGCGCAGGCTCAGCGGCCATGGCTCACGGGCCCAGCAGCTCCGCGGCATGTGGGAAGCCCTGATTTTTTAATAGAGAAATCTTCAAAGAGTTCTCTAGAGTTCACTCTCTTAATCAAATGTTTGATGAGAATTTTTTTTTTCTTGGAGATTATGGTTCTTGCTAGAGTAGAAGAACTTTCATGGCTTAAAATGTTAAGTAGGGCTTCCCTGGTGGCGCAGTGGTTGGGAGTCCGCCTGCCGATGCAGGGGACACGGGTTCGTGCCCTGGTCCGGGAGGATCCCGCATGCCATGGAGCGGCTGCGCCCGTGGGCCATGGTCGCTGAGCCTGCGCGTCCGGAGCCTGTGCTCCGCAACGGGAGAGGCCACAGAAATGACAGGCCCATGTACCGCAAAAAAAAAAAAAAGATAAGTAGTAGCACTATACTAAGAACATATTGATTGCTAGGGTTTGAATAAGGATTATCCTTTTTCAATACCTATAATTAACTACCTTCCAAATGTAATACTAAAAGTATGAAATGTACTTCACATTTAATTAGAGCAAATTTTTTTTCTTTCTTTCTTTCCTTCCTTCCTTTCTTTCTTTTTCTACAGTGAATAGATGAACCTAGTTCACTATAAGCTCATAAGTACTGTTTTGAAATGTACAACTTTTCAAAAGACAATTTATGTGAGACACCAAAGGCAGAAATAGTAAATATACACATGTACATCCCAGTGTTGTACTTTATTTTTCATACCTAAATCCTAGGGTCTATATTTAACTATTTGAGAAAAGCAGAAGAACAGAAAGAAATGAACCCAGTTGCAACTCATCACATAAATAGCTTTCCCATAAGAATGTCACCAATTGTTTAGTTCCTTTGTAAAGCCAAGTTAATAATAAATTATACTTTATCGCAGATGAAATTAACATAGAAATCTCAGTTGTAATCATTTTCAAAAGCGAATGAAATATTTCTCTCACCTGAATATTGGTAGCAACTTAATGGTGAGAATCACTAATTCGGAATTAGAATCAACTATAGTTTTAATTATGTGTAAACAGTAATTTATCTAGAAAGGTTTGAAAATATGGGATTGTTGCTAAGTATATATATAGATGGATTGTCCATATTGTGAAGAAGATATGCCTACAGCTGATTAGTAAAATCAAGGTACCAGGTGGGGCCTTTTAAGAGAGAGTATAAACAGAAAAGGAAAGAATCCTTTGCTTTGAAATGTTTTGTGGCTCTTTGAATTTCTTGGATTAAGTTCCATACTACTTACTGCTCAAAGTTCTATAATATCTAACCTCAGTTTGTCTAACATTAGTTCCCTACTCAAATATGTAAGCCTAATCAAACTGATCTGTTCTTTGTACCCTAATCAATTCATGTATCAGTGTTTTACTCTGAGATGTCTTACTATCCCTATCTGATTTTATAAGTTTCATCCTTTCTTTAAGGTCTATTGCCAAGAACTGTAAAGGATCTCTACTTAAAAGCTAACAGGTTAGTCTACCAGAGTTTCCTGATGAAGTTTTATGACAGTTTTATGACAGAAGACATAAAACTCCTGGGTCAGAGACAAAGGACTTTATTACTCAAAGCATAGCAAGCTTCATGAACTTCATGTTTGCACTGGTTCTCCTGGCCCACAAATCTCATGAAAGCAACATGGAGCAACCCAGGTGGATGTTATGTATTCAAGGGTTTGTGTCACAGCCAAGGAATTCAAGATTAGGAGACCTGAATCTTTTACACTGGATGCAAACAAGCCTGCCCAAAATCTTCCCCAGAGGGAAGCATTATTTTTACCATATTGGACAGCCTTCTGTTCTGCAAGAAAAGATACACTATTTCTACCTTTCATGACTGTTTAGTATACAAACATGCTTGTAAAGATAGTTCAGAACAAAAGTTGTTTGTATAAACAGTGCCTGTGCTCATAAGACATGAGAAATGAATGAGACCCATGTAGAAGTACCTCCCAACATTCATTACTCTCATGAAGCTTACCATTATGACCCAAGTCCTGTCCCCACTACCTTTTCTGGACTTCCACCTAACATTTAGTGCATACTCTCACATTTGTAACTTATCATGAGAGTGTACTTAGTATAATGCTTGGCACCTACTGAGCATGTAATACATGTCAGCTATGATCATTTGCTTCATTTGCTTCATTCTGGGTATATGGCTATCTCACAAAAGACAGAATAAATCCTTTGATGGTAAGAACAGAATCATTTTAGTAATCTCAGGAACTAGCATAGGCAGAAAGAGTATATACCTAAGTTCTTCAGAGTCTCCCTCTAACTGAAACTACTCCCAAGATTCTTAAACTGTCTTTCTAAAAGTATGTGAGTCTAAAGGACAAATACTTCCTGCTCCAGAATTAGGCTCCCTTAATGAATGATGTCAAAATGTTCTACTGCTCCACTTTCTGAATGATTGGATGCCTTAAGTTCACCTGGCTCTCTTGGACAGTGGACAGATGTCAGCCCTCATATTTTATATATGCCTAAACCCTTTGGTCTGCCAAGATTTCCTGGATTTCTGACCTTAGATACCTCACTATCTCACATATATAATCCTGAATTTGTCTAGAAATCATATCCTCCCACTGTTACAGAGCATGTTAACATCTTTCTGGATGCATTCTGACCTCACTAGACTTATCTACACTCTGGTTCACAATCAACATTTAGTGAATTGAGGTGAATTATCCATGTCCTACCAACAACTGACCATCTCATTTTTCCTACCATCTTCAGATTTTCCTTTCCAGCAGCAATATAAAATGGTGGCTAAGAGTTCAGGCCCTGGGTATTATGCTTGGGATCATATTTTGTTTTTGCCTTCTTATGGCTCTTGGGTAAGTAATCACTCTGTACTTTCTCATGTGTCAAATGTAGATAATATTCCTCATTTCATTTAGTTGTTATGAGGTAATATATCTAAAGCCCTTAACAAAGTGTCAACACATGACAATTGTTCAATAAATATTAAGTATCATTGCTTATTATTATTATTGTTGTTATTAGTATTATCATCAATCCCTGAAGAACTTGGATTATGACTCATAAAAGTGGGTGGGATACTATTCACATGATTAATCAAATAATACAAGTGATAATCCTACCATAATTTCAATGCCCAGGAACCCAATTCAAGCCAGAGAGATTGCTTGATCCACTGAGATAAAATTCTGCTGCAAAGATGTTGGAATTTCCTTTTGCTAAATGGATTCTATTTTTGAGCCTGGTCCAGCAGAACCTTTGTGATACGTGTATCCCCCTACATCATTCTCTATCCCTCTATCAGGTGTGCATGATTTTCTGAAAAATGACTGCTGTGAAGAATCTGGAAAGGGACCAGAAGCAGTAATGGTTGAACAATCTCAAGAAGGAAGATAGAAGTTGGACATATTCTAGGAAATTAAAAAGGGAAGATGGTTTCATAACTATCTTCAACATTACAAATGGTAATCATCTCTCCTCAAAATGGAAAGAGGAGGAAATAGGAATAAAATATAATCAGAGAAATTCAGGTTGTTTATAATGTAGTTTGAAAGGAACCATGACTCAAATCCCACAGCAGAGAAGGAGGACAATAAGGAAGTATAAAGATATCCTGGAAATGTTTATAAATTCTGTACATTATCCACCGCTTTCTTATCTCTCAAAAGCCTCCGATAAATGTGTCATTATGTATGCAAATAAGAGAAACTGTGCCATAAAAAATAATTCTTTTCTTGTTCATAGTTTTAAGTACTATTAATAATTGAATCATTTGAAGTATTCACATAGGTCTACTTAAAATAAAAAAATATGAAAACAATGTAAGTAGAAAAAGTCATACACTTAGTAATTAAACTCGTACTTTTTTATATTGCCCTTGATTGAAATCAAAGCATTACTCAAAAATTAATAAATGAGTTAAATTTCTGAAACGCAAAATTTTATTTTCTGTTCGTTTTTTATTGTTTTGTGTGAAAGACAAGACTATTGAACAAATGCATTGCTTGTGTCCAAATACATGTCTGAGACAAGGCCTATTCTTGGTTTATATCCCATTGAGAGAATTGTGGCCTCATTTTCTCTTTCACATTATTTAATATTTGGTTGCAGCCGCTCTTTGGCAGTAGGTAGGGTATTTGATAATTCTTCTGTGTTGCATAAATATCTTTACTTCAAAGAGACTGCCTGTCTATATCCCACTGGAATTATTTCAAGCCAGATGTCTAACTCTGTCCAACATCTTTAATGTTTTCAAAATCATCTTGGGTGTTGTTAATGGGGTATCATTAGGTACAGTTTGAAACTTTGTAATGGGAAGTACATGAATTCAGTCTGTTTGTGCAACATGAGTTCTTGCTTCTGAAGTCTTTGGGGGTTTTCTTGTATATACCATTCTCTTAATATCTTAATTTCTTCTCCAGGTGACTTAATTATGTAGTCATGGTAAATATTATCTTTCTATTTGACAAATATTTATTAAAATACTAACAGAATCCAAACATTGCACAAGCACTGTGATAAGATGAGATGCCTTCATCATAGATGCTATGATACAGTTAGGAGGAAAAGAAGCACTGTAGAAATAAACGCTAGCACAAAAGAGGTCAGATACAATGGGCCATGAGATCCCAGACTTGGGGGCTCTAAATATTGTTGGGTGAGAGAAGAAACATTTTGATTAAGGCCTCTGTGTCCTAGAAGCACAAGGAAAATAACTCCAAGAAGGAGGGCATGATTAAGCAAAAGTATAAAAGGATGATATGTTTTTTCCAGAAGCAGAAAGTAACACTGCATCAACTGAAGGGAGGTTGGGAGAAAAAAAAAAAAAAAGTGTAATATGTTGAGGCATCTGGTTTTATCCTACAGAGCAAGAAAACTATTAAAATTTTAAAACAGGGTGTAGCATGGGCAGATTTATATTTGACAAAGATAAATCTGAAGGTCACAGGTTGGACAGATTATATGGGAGATAAACTTAAGTAGCCATATCACTTAAGAAGTACTTGAGTCACTACCCTGAGAGATTGAACTAGCACTAGAAATGGAGAGAAGAGAAATAATTCAAGAATAGGCTATTCAGAAGCTATTTCAGTTCAACATCTAACACACAACCATAAAAAAGGCTCAATAAATTCCACTTGAAAGAAAAAAAAATTAATGCATTAAAAATAGATTTCAAATTAAAATTGTCAGAGCTTTGAAGATAATGGAGTCATATTTTATGTTCTTACATATTTTCTTCACCTTTTTCCTCTGTATTGAAAGCAGGGTTATTTCAAATGTATTCATATTTGTAGATTTATGACAGGTTGGTAGATTCGTTGGTTTTTTTTTTGGTTTTGAAATATCTGTGTTGTAATAAGATGTCCCTCAGGATAGCTGGGATTACACTGCTTAGTCCGAGAGTCTTCCCTTTATGTCTTCCCTTTTGCTGATGAGCCCATTACAATTCAGTGAAGTCCCAAGAACATTTTTGCATTTCGGGTTTGGGTCATAATGGGAACAGAAATCTGGCTCTATTCCACAGCTCCTCCTATGCTACCAAACAAGAGGGTGTCAAGAAACTGGGTAAACCAAAAATCCTAGGAATTCTTACAGTATGTAATAAAGAGTGAGAATTTACTCACATCAACACCAATCACCTTTACCCTCCTCTCTTTTTACTGATTTTCATAGGCTCTTCTTACCTTCAAAGATATAACTTATTTATTTTTCAATTTTAGGAAATTTAACTTTGATAAAATACTTCTAACTAACCTACAGCCCATTTTCTACCTGTCCCAATAATATCTTTATAGAATTTGTTTTCTAGTTCAAGAAAGATCCGGGATCTCATATTGTATTTAGTTGATGCATCATTTTAGCCTCCTTTAATCTGGAGCAGTTACATTTAGCCTTTATTTTACATGACATTGATATATCTGAAGAATATAGGGCAGTTATTTTATAGAGTGTCTCTCAATTACAGTTTGATGTTTTCCCCAAACTTGAATCAGGCTATGGATTTTTGGCTTGAATATGACATTAGGCATATTATATCCTTAAGGTATCACATTCCAAGACATATGATATACATTTGTATTTTACTTGTGATGTTGTTTAAATGACTGCATTAAGGGATTATCCAGTTTCTGCACTTACAGTTTGTATGCATTAATATAATTTGACTTTTAGAATAAATATATAATTTGGAGACTATGTAAATATCCTGCCCTCATCAAACTTGATCCTCCCATAAGATGTTGAATTTGATGAATTTTTGCCTGAATCAATTTTTACTATGATAATTGTAAAATAGTGATTTTTTCACATTAATTACTTCTTTCATATTGATTAGTTGACATTTCATCATAAGAAAGAACTTTCCCTCACCTTATCTATCTTCTGTGTATCTATTCATCTATCATCTTTAATTTAAAATATCTATCTAAGTATGTCTTTATCAGTGTGGACTCATGGATTCTAATTATATATTGCATAGTTATTTACAGCTGTTAAATATTCATTGTAAACCATGACTTTTAGCATTTAAAAAAAATGTCTTTATTTCATTGAGTGTTTTTTCTCTCTCTCTCTCTTTTTGTTTTTGGCTTATTTCTCCTTAGTCTGGTATCTGCTTTCTTATTGCTTTCAGTTACCCAGTATATCTTTGTCCATCTCTTTATTTTTAGCCTTTTTGATTTAATTGGTTTCAGGTGTGTCATATATACATAGAGTTAGGTTTACCTTCATGAGACAGTTTGAAAATCCTTTTCTTTGCTAGGTGAGTTAAGCTCATTGATAATTATGGATATGATTTGCCTCAATTCTGCTGCATCATTTTATGCCATAATTACGGTGTGTATCATATTTGCTGTGTTTCCCTCACTGTTAGTTGTTTTCCTTGCTTCGTTATTTAAGAAGATTTATACTTTTCTAAAACTGTGATTACCTTTGTATTATACCTTTACTAGTGCCCTGAATTCCTCCTTTTAAAATTAATCTCTTTTCTATCTTTTTTTTTAAATGGCATTCCCCTCTTCAATAAATGGTGCTGGGAAAACTGGACAGCTACATGTAAAAGAATGAAATTAGAACACTTCCTCACACCATACACAAAAATAAACTCAAAATGGATTAAAGACCTAAATGTAAGGCCAGAAACTATCAAACTCTTAGAGGAAAACATAGGCAGAACACTCTATGACATAAATCACAGCAAGATCCTTTTTGACCCACCTCCTAGAGAAATGGAAATAAAAACAAAAATAAACAAGTGGGACCTAATGAAACTTCAAAGCTTTTGCACAGCAAAGGAAGCCATAAACAAGACCAAAAGACAACCCTCAGAATGGGAGAAAATATTTGCAAATGAAGCAACTGACAAAGGATTGATCTCCAAAATTTACAAGCAGCTCATGCAGCTCAATATCGAAAAAACAAACAACCCAATCCAAAAATGGGCAGAAGACCTAAATAGACATTTCTCCAAAGAAGATATACAGATTGCGAACAAACACATGAAAGAATGCTCAACATCACTAATCATTAGAGAAATGTAAATCAAAACTACAATGAGGTATCACTTCACACCAGTCAGAATGGCCATCATCAAAAAATCTACAAACAACAAATGCTGGAGAGGGTGTGGAGAAAAGGGAACCCTCTTGCACTGTTGGTAGGAATGTAAATTGATACAGCCACTATGGAGAAGAGTATGGAGGTTCCTTAGAAAACTAAAAATAGAACTACCATATGACCCAGCAATCCCACTACTGTACATATACCCTGAGAAAACCACATTTCAAAAAGAGTCATGTACCACAATGTTCATTGCACCTCTATTTACAATAGCCAGGACATGGAAGCAACCTAAGTGTTCATTGATAGATGAATGGATAAAGAAGACGTGGCACATATATACAATGGAATATTACTCAGCCATAAAGAGAAATGAAATTGAGTTATTTGTAGTGAGGTGGATGGAACTAGAGCCTGTCATATAGAGTGAAATAAGTCAGAAAGAGAACAACAAATACTGCATGCTAACATATATATATATGGAATCTAAAATAAAAATGGTTCTGAAGAACCAAGGGGCAGGACAGGAATAAAGATGCAGACGTAGAGAATGGACTTGAAGACATGGGGAGTGGGAAGGGTAAGCTGGGACGAAGTGAGAGAGGCATGGACATATATACACTACCAAACGTAAAACAGATAGCTAGTGGGAAGCAGCCGCATAGCACAGGGAGATCAGCTCGGTGCTTTGTGACCACCTAGAGGGGTGGGATAAGGAGGGTGGGAGGGAGACGCAAGAGGGAAGGGATATGGGGATGTATGTATACATATAGCTGATTCACTGTGTTATATATCAGAAACTAACACACCATTGTAAAGCAATTATACTCCAATAAAGATGTTAAATAAATAAATGGCATTCCTTGATATTTACCCAATACTTATATTACAATTAGTGTTCATATTCTAGTTTTCTCTTTTCCTTTCATTTCTTAGTTGCATTCTCCTACTTTGTGATAAATATGTTTATAAACAGATCTTCCACACCTTCCAACGGGGTTACATCTGATAAACCTATCATAAATTGAAAATATCATAAGTCGAAAATGCATTTAATACACCTAACCTACTGAACATAGTAGCTTAGTCTGGCCTTCCGTAAATGTGCTCAGAACTCTTCCATTAGACGACAGTTGGGCAAAATCATCTAACACAAAGCCTATTTTATAATAAAGTATTAAGTATCTCATGTAATTGACTACTGTACTGAAAGTGAAAAACAGAATGGTTGTCTGGGTACAGAAAGGTTGTAAGTGGATCAGTTGTTCACCCTCGTGATTGCGTGGCTGACTGGTAGCTGCAGCTTGCTGCCACTGCCCAGCATCAGGTGAAGGGAAAAGATCAAAATTCAAAGTATGGTTTCTACTGAATGCTCTTTGCTTTACCCCCATCATGAAGTTAAAAGGTCATAACTCAAACTATCCTATGTCTGGGGCCATCTGTATTATTCTTCCACCATGTCCTCACTCCTTTTTTAGTCTTAGATCTAGATCTAAAATTAAATATACTAAATACTTACCATTGTTGAGTTTTTCCAGGATGGAGCTCTTCCTCTAATAGATTTCTTTAGAGGGTTTTGCACTTTTAATATTTGAAGAACAGATTGGCTAGACATAAAATCTTTGGCCCACACTACATTTTCTTGAGTTTCTTGAAAATCCTTCTCCACTATCACCTTGCCATGGCTGATGTGCTCTTGAAATATCTGGTGACCATATTGCTTTCTTATTTTTATAAATAATTTTGTCATTTTTCCTGTAGGCTCTAAGAATTTTTTGTCTTTAAAGTCTAATAATTTTACCTTGATATGTTTTTGAGTAGTCAACCTGGCCCAAGCTTTTCCAGATACAACAATGAGTTTTTTTCAATATGCTGACATAGATTTAATTTTTGCTGGAAAATAGTTTTTTGGATTATAGTTATAAATATTAGTTTAGTTTCATTGTTTTGTTATTCTTCTTAAGAGATTCTAGTTCCAAACATATAGATATTCTTTTCATGTCCTCCATTTTAAACACTTTTTTTTCCTAGCTGTTATTAATTTTCCTCTTTTTAATGTTTATATTGGTGGTTATTTTCCTTTTCTTTCAATGTCCTTTATTAAATTTTCATTCAGTTTTATTCTCCCTTGAGCACCTTGAATTTTATCCTTAATATTTTATATTTTTAAGTTTTTAAAAAAATTTCTTTCCTGAGTTTTCTGTCAACTCTTATCGAACTTCACACTTTTTTGTTTTTGCTTATTTTTGCTCTTAATTCTTGAATTTAGAGTCATTTTTTAAAAATATACTTGATTTATTTAATTCATTTGAGATTGTTTTGTGATAGATTTGTTCACCATTTGACTGGATATTTAGAAACATTTTTAACAGATTAAAAGCTTTCTGTTTTGTTTTGTTTTGTTTGAGTAGTTTGGTATGGAATTGCTCTGATTTTTTTCTATTTTGAGGTATTTGTGGACAGGGTTCCTATCTCATGAGTGCTCTCTTCTGCTAGTATAGTGACATGTAGTTTCATTAAGGGTTGGCATTGAGGATGGATTGTCTTATTTTGTGGTCCTATGCTGCTTCTGCAGGGCCTTTAATTTTTCCCTCTTCTTTTTTTTTTCAAACACTACCATGCCTTGAAGGGGCATCTCTTCTCTCCCATTAGCTCTGAGGCTGCCTCCAATGCTACGCCCCTTCTAGGCCCCTTGCTCTAGACTCTAGTAAGTCTCTGATCTGTGTCCAGGATTTTGGCACTTAGTGTTGGACTTTCTCTTCCTGGGATTGACTTTCTTTCCTGAGCTTTGTCTACATTTTCATCTTCCCTTTTCTATTCACTACCTTTGCTCCATTTAGATTCCTCTTTCTCTGCATTAATCTCTGCATTCATAAGCTTGCAGCCCTGAAGGGAGTTCCAACAGTAACTGTTAGAATTTTGTTTCCCTACTCACTTTTAACTTGAAATTTACAATATTCTCTGACTCCTGTGAATACTGATATTTTTTGTATGATTGTCTCTTTAAGCTTCTCCACATGCACTATTTACTTACATTTTTATATGTTTGAATCAGTAATGCATACTGAATTTTTATTCTGCTTTTTCACTTTGCTTTATAACAATTATCCCATGTTTTCATAAACTTTACAATGCCTTTCCAAGTTTGAAAATTTTTAAACATAGTTTTCCATTACATAAGTAATACTGATTTAGAAATCTTACAAAGTATGAAAAATAACAATGAAACTGGAAAAGAGTAAGTCCATCTCTCAGAGGCAAACACCAGTGACACTTAAATTTTTCCTTTCCAGGATGTTTTTCTACACAGATTGATAGTGATGATACTGTACCTATAATTTGGCATACTGCTTTTTTCATTTATCTGTGTTTCATAATTGTTTTCTATGTAATTTAAATTATTCATAAACATAATTTTAAATGTCTTCCTAGTATTCCACCATATGGACATTCTCCTAATGTTGACTACAATTTTCATTACTGACAAAGACTCTACAATGAACATTTCTGTGCATAAATTTGCATCCATATTTCAGATTATTTCCTTAGAATATATTTCTAGAAGGGGAGTACAAACCCACCACATCATTATTACTGAATACTAAATTTTGATTCATTCTCAATTGCTTGGAAGCATGACTTTAAGTGCCCTCCTATAAAGGCATGGGTGTTAAGTATACTTTTGCAGTATGTACATATCTGGAATTGCTTATTCTCGCCCTCATATATGATAAGTAATTTGACATAGTATAAAATATTGATCCACATTTTAAAACTTTCCATACTCTACATATGTTGCTCCATTAGCTTCTGTCACTTAATAATGCAGAGACTCTTAGAGTAGCCTGATTTTACTCCCTTGTGTATTATGTATCTTTTCCACCTGGATTTTTATCTATTAATAACTCATGAACTTACATCTCTAGTCCAGAGTGCACCTCTGAACACCAAGGACATATACTTAACCAGCCTCAAAAACAGTACTCTTGGTCTCCTCCCACACCACACAGAAACACACACACATACATAATGCAAACCTGCTATACTCCAGCACACATACCTGATCATCCAACTAACAGCTTAAGACAAAAACCTGGATCCTCTGTTTCTTACTTTTCCTCATATCCTACATGAAGTATCTCAATAACTATATGAATCGTGCCTTCAAAGCATAACACGTTTACTTGTCTCCATCTGCACTGCTAACACACCTGTCAATTATATCTTACCTAGAATGCTTCAGTAACTTCTTGAAAGACCTCCTAGATATTTCCTTATTTTCCATTCTTCCACAGCAGCAAAGAAGATCTTTTGTTAAAAAGTAAGTCTTATTTTTGTCAATCCTGATCTTAAAAATCGTCCAATGGCTTCCAATAGTAGTAACAATAAAATCCTAAATCCTCACGCTGGCTTAGAGGGTCCTAAATAATCTTTTTTCTTCTCTGACCTGTGACCTTCCTCTTTCGCTTGCTCAGTATAGTCAAAATATACGTTTCTCCTTTACCCGAAATATACCAGCTTATTCCGATTTTAGAATCTTTTCAACAGCCATTGTTTCTTTCCAGAATGTTCCTGACTATTCCTGTTCCAGAGTTTTTTGTTGTTGTTCTTGCTTGTTGTTCTTGTTTATTGTTCTTGCCTTGGATTAAAGGCTGCTTTCTCAGAGGGGCTTTCCCTGACCACTCAACTTTAAGTGACCTCTAATCACATTCTCTCACATCACTCACCTATATTTTGCTCATCGTAACACTTATTAATATTGATGTCCTTTTATTTATTTTTTTATCTTTTTGTTTATTTTCTGTCCTTCTTATCATAAAAGCCAAAACATTTCCATATTCTTTACTTCTATATCCCCAGAATCCAGAATAGTATTCTATAAATAAATTTAAATACAGGAATGAATATTTTCTTTACATTGCAATGTTATTATGTTGACAGAATTTATCTAAATATGTTCCCTGACCTCCACATTTCTTAACTGTTTCATTAGCATTTCATCTCTTTGTCCTATTCCTCTTCTTTCTCAGGGACAATTTTTTCTTCCTTGTCACTGACTATCTGTTATGTCAGTTTTAATCTTTCTTACCTCCTATGCAGATTGTAATCTTTCAATTCCATTTCCAGGCTCCCTTCATCCTAATATTTCCTTCTCTCTCCCTTTTCCCTTGTCCCTTTATCTTGTTGATTTTAATTTCAGCTTGATCTCTCAATATTTATTTCTAGCCCTATTTCATCCAGATTTTCATTTTTTCAGCTACTGAGAATGCCACATTACTTTGTTATTTTTCATCTAACTACCAAAGAAACATTGTTTTTGATCTTCATAATAATGTTAGCTTGTTCTACAATATTTTTGTGAGCCTCACGATGTGTGTGTATATGATTGTTTACTCATTCTTAAACTAGGGAGAGATTTGGCTAGACTCAGTGTTTGCCCACACCAACAAAGTGGGTATATAGATTTTTCTTTGCTCTGAGTTTTTTGGTTGGATAGCAGGTAAGTGTGTATAACTCTGCCCAGTCCTTCCTCACACACTTTCTCTAGTGTAGATGTGTTGAGCTAAGCACTGATGTTGAAGATGAAAAACTAAATTTCCTAATACTTACTGCTTCCAGAACTCTTTCTCTTTCCACTTCCATATTCAATACTCGATTGTGAGGATTATGCCTTCCAAGATGCAGTGTATCACTGACCATATCCCTCTCCCTCTGTCTGCCCAGTTGCTTTATCAATATTAAAATGTAATTATACAAAGACAGAAACTTACAGGTATTTGGGTGTATTGTACTCTGGCTGCCTCAAAGGGTAGCACACGGTACTAGAATGATGGCTGCTCATATTTCTTGTGCGTAAAGACCTTTATTTATTCTGGAAAAAAAGCATGACAAAGGGCAGGGGAGTAATAAAAATTGTCAATAATTTCAGATGAGGCAATCTGATGTGGGCCACTAATAAGACACTTTAATTCAGTTCTTCCCCAGCCCTCCAGTTAGGGTAAAATCCTCCCAACTTTTGGCGGTTGGTTGCCTCTTTGTCCTAATTATCAGTGTTGTGGGTTTGGATATTTCGTTTGTTTGTTTTCCCATGTATTTTAATAGGAAATTGAAAGAAACTATTTTTGGGCGTGCCAGCCTGAAAAAGTTTTAAACATGAACCCCTCTATTTCTTAGACAAAACAACATTTCCAATTGTTTTCATTCAGATAGTGCTTTACTGTGGTGTAGGCTGTACATTTAATCAAGAAGAAACATCTTCTTCAGGAAAGAAACATCTCTGCCTTAACAGAGAGATGGGACCTGCCAATTGGTAAAATTAAAATAAAGCCAAGTATCTAAAATCAAATTAAAATAAAGCCAAGTATCTAAAATCAAACAACTACAATAACAAGTTTATTATGAACTTCCCAGAACATCTTATAGATTCACCTTTGAGGAGCTTGCATTGCTCATATTTATAACATGAGTAGTTTCTAGGATAAATATATATATGTGTGTGTGTGCGCATGTGTGTATTTGAAGAGTCCGGCACTGGGCAAAAGGCATATATGTGATTCCTCAGGCCTGACCACAGGCAATTACAAGGCTTTGCCTGGCAGGCTTCATGGGGAAAGCTGCCCTCCCCACACAAGACTTGGTGCACAGCCAGTGCATGACAGTTCTCTAGAGAGAGTTGCAGTCAAGGACCCAGGTTCCCCTGGACGATCCATACTCATACATATATCTTCATTCCTAACTCAGGCACCTCCATTCAAAGGTTTCCTTATCAGGGCCTCAGCTGAAGTACTTTCCAGTACCTCCATCAAGACCATCTTATCGGGGTGCCTTGGCTGAGGCATTTTTCCTCACTCTGACTCATTACATTTCCACTCCTAGCCTTTCCATCTCTCCTTCCCTCTCCTCCCTGGGTTAATATAAATGCAGGAGGCTTTTGGATGAATCTCAAGACCTTCTAACCATATTCACCATTTTCTTCTACATTTACTAGCCATTCTCATTCCTGGAATCCTCAAAATCAGATGAAGTGTAAGTAACATCTGTTTACTTCTTTTATTTTCCTTCATTGGGATTAGAATCAGCCATTTGTCATGTCCATGATCTTCCGAAATACTAAATAATCCCTGCATGGTAGAGCATAGTTGATACTCTAGAAAATGGTGTCATTCCTCAACCCAGAACCCCCATACAAAACACTTCCTACTTCCCCTGATGCTACATTCCTGTATAAAAATGTTCACATTTGATTCCTGCATACTCTCCAAACTTATCTACTACTTACTTCTTTTGATACAAACATAGGGAACTATCTTTCCTATCCCATATACATCATGCTCAGTAATGACTCTATACCTTTGCATATTTGTTCCCTCTCCCTGGAATACACTATCTTGTATTGTAAAAAGAAAACCCCTGCTTCAAGTACCTTCTTAAGGGCTACCTTCTCTGAAAGTCATCTTTGACCTCTACCATTAGATTTAGGCTGCCTTTATCATATTTTCACCCTAGAGTTTTTACACCACTCTACTGTAGCAACTATAACATTACAGTATAATTATTTAGTTGCTTCTTGACCCCTGTGTGCAGTAGCTATTTGTATAAAAAGTGCCTGAAATTTCTCTTGGCATATAATGGATATTTAGTGAATATAGTTTAAAAGAACAAATGAATGATTCTCAAAGATAACACAGACAGAAACTAATTAGGCTAGAGTAGTCCTTATTTTCTGTCATCCATTAATATTATATCATCTGCCCTGAGTTTTGGCTGAGAGTCTATCTTTTCCAAGCTCTAGCTGTGAATATAAATTTTAAGTTATATTTGTATTTTTAGTAATTTATAAAGATCTAAGTTTTTAAATTTGGGGTAAAGAAAGCATATTCATTGAGTTATTTAGTATCCAGTAGAGACAGACAAATGGACAAAATTATATAGAACAATACTTATGAGCACTTAGAAATTAATAAGAACATGTCTGTGAAATTATTTCTTAAGGTAGTTAGAACATGAGGTGACATAATTCATTTTTAACCACACAGTACATGTATGCAAGTTATATAATACATGCTAACAATGATAATGTGGGGTTATGAAAGTAGTTGGACATTTGTATCATGGAAAGATATTTAGGTAAATGGTTTTGCTTTTAAAATGGGTGTTTTAGAGCAAAATTCAATCATAAATAGGCAAGTCAATGATTGGTTGACTAGATTTAAAGGGCAGCTCTCTACTCTAATTGTAGCAGTGCCTCAGGACTCAGCTTTGCCTGAATGAAGGCATCCAGGCTGTGGGGTGCAATTTGAAATGCCTGGATTTTACAAAGCTTTGGCTGAGAGCAGAAGTGATTCTTTCTGAATAAGCAATGTAATTTGCTAGTACATACCAGAGAAACATGATATTATTACTCGTATTTCCACAGCAATTTGTTTTTCAGTGCAAGAGTGATCCTTCCCTCATGCTTACCAAAAAGAGATAAGAGAAATAAAGATGGCTTCTGCCTTCTAGACAAAGAGTATTGATTGTTCAACAAACCAGTAAGGATGAGTAAGTGCTAAACGGAAATCATAATAACACGATGATGATCTCTCTGGACAAAAATCAATAGAAAGGGAATGGTTTTATAAGAGATATACAATGTTATTATTCTAATACCTCAAGCCATAAAGCTGAGGCATTTGAGTGTGACATGACATATTACCTGAACTGACTGGGAAACCATGCTGGCCAAAATGATCTCAGTCATTTCTGACAGTACATATCTCACTACCTCCTCACCTCCTCCCCTACCCACATACACACAGGAATGAGCTCCAGCTACATTTCCTTTCAGTTCCTCAATTTGTTGCAATTCCTGAACTTTGTTCTCACCTCAGGGCCTTTAACCTTGCTGCTTCTTATGCCTGGAACATCAGGTACTAGGTATTTGTCATCGTTCAGGTCTCTGCTCAAAAGCCATTTCCTGAGAAGACTTGCCAAACCACTGTACCTAAAAAAAAAAATCTACACTTTATCCCTTACCAGTATCTGTCTAGCCCATTCCCTTCTTTGCATTTACTCCATAGCCTCTCTGTGGTTGTTTTAGTCTTTGTTTATTTATTGTCTGTCTCCTGCTTTGGTAGAATGTAAGCTCTATATTTTATCTTATTCAGTATTGTCTTCCCCAGACTCCAGAACTTTGTTTGGAATATAGTGGGTTCAAAATAAATACTTGTTTAATGAATAGACAAATATCTTTTAATAACTGATTTTCCTAGTATATGTCTGTAATCTTTTCCCCCATCAGATTGCAAATTTCTTGATAGCAGGGTTAGGACAACATTCCCTTCTTCTGCCCCTTCTGCCTACAGAAAACTGTACAATCCAGCTCATCCCTTTAAATCTTTTCCATTTTTGATTACTTGAACAAATATTAACTCTCTGTGGATAAAGAGGCTTGCTATTTTAGAAGTGTTTGTTGTTTATGTTTTTGTTTTCTTGGCCATTGGTTGGCCACATTTCTCTGTGGGTATAAGACAGATATAAGATATTATTACTAATTTTTTCTCTTTCCTCTCTGCTATTCCAGGAACAAAGTTACTATGTAAAATTAATCTTCCCCAAAACAGAAAATACTCTATATGAGGAAAATATTCTTTGCTTTTCAACTGTACATAGAAACCACAAATAAGGAGGAGAAAAAGCAAGTCAGCCTTTTTAAGCTTTTAGAGCTTCATGATATTCAATTGACTAACTGGTTCTTATACTTTAGTTACTGCTCATTAACTATAAAGGAGAAATTATCTTGGGTTCAAAGAGAAAGATAAACCATAGCTTTTTATTCCATAAGGGAAAATCTCATTATAACTTAAAGAATCAATGGGAGTAATATTGATATAAAATATAGAAGAGAACTATTAAATTGCCTCACTAAAGTATTAGTATTAGATGGATTTCTTCTAGGTCAGTAACTTTTTTCCCCATTTTCCTGGAGTGTTAATTATTTATTCATTAGTTTCCTTTGCTAACTGTGAAATTATTATCTTTTAGCTTAATCTGTACATTTTCTATATTCTCTATTCCTGTCTCATATCTAGAAAGTTTTCTAAAATAAAAATTTTCCCTCTACTGCTTGTGTATATTTATGGGTTTGAGATTAAAACTTAGATGCTATGTACATATACCCGAGAACTCAACATCTAAATTATGGCTTGCAAGAAAACTTGTTAGCATTTTCAATAATTTTCCCAAGTGTAAATTCAGAGAAAATCAATTTACTTTCTCTTTTTTTAATCTCAGGCTTAAGTTGTAATTTTGCAGTATCTAATATCTCTCTGAAGCTCATGGTATATTCTTCTACTTCTTTTCTATGTATTTCATACTGATCCTTGGAGTTGATCTTGAAAGAAAATTAATAGGCTATTTATTCAGTATTGCAGTGTTTCAGGTAACAAATGTATGACAGCTACTTAACCAATCCCTGAGTAGCCAACCAGTGAGTGTGGCATTAACGATTTTGGAGAAAGTTAACTAAGTACATCTATCACTTTGTCATGTGTGGTAAAAGAATGCATCAATCAGAGCATAAGAGGGATCTGTCTTTGTTTCTGTCTGTGGGTACTACTGAAATCTGTTACAAAAATCAATAGAACAGGTATGGTAAGCTGCATTTACGTTGATTAAATAAAACAAATGGAAAAATAGAAGGTATGAGACTGGTAATATAGCTCCTAGAATGAAGCAGAGGTCAGTTTCCTGAAATAGAAATCATCTTTCTGAATTTGGCATTCCTGAGCGGATTTTCCAATATCAGTGTCTTATAAACATGATCTAAATGATTGAACTGTTAACTTTGTAAAGGAATTATACTCCAATAAAGACGTTAAAAAAATTTTTTTAATGATATTTAACCTCATACAAGGAGAAGTAAACTGATAATCCAGTCATGGGTGTTTTATCCTGTTAGTTAATTCCACACTATATAGAAGTCATTTGGGAGCTTTTCAATGCACTTTCATCCTAGCACAAAAGCCTAATGTCTGCCCTGCAACAGTATCCTTCCTATGCCTTTATCTTTTTACTACTAGAATCTCTCCATCTCAGTACATTCTGCCATCTGTAATTTCATTAGCAAAAGCAGATGAGGAGAAAAGGATCTAACAAGAGATGAGGAAAAAATAAGCATTTGCTGAGTGTTTTGATATAAACGAAAGAACTGAGGGAGCAGATAAGAGGAATAAAGAGGTTTAAGATGTCAGTCCTTAAGACAGGCAAGAAAATCACATGAGCAAGGAAAGAATATAATTTTGAAATATATCTAAAAGTTATTAAAAACCAATGATAAAGGAAGCAATAAGTTACATTTCTTCAAAGAAGGATAAAACAATGATTCAGTTATGAGAGAATAAGAATTGAGGTCTACTTTCAAACAATTTGCAAGTACACATAAAATTCAAAAAATGTGATAGACATATTCTCATGCATATCTAATAAAGTGCAAGCTGATGCAACATATTTGGGAAGCAATTTAGTAATATTTGTAAAGTGCCTTAAAGTTGTTAACATTCTTTGACTCAATAATTGCCATTCGAGAAATTTATTTGAAGTAAATATTCTGAAATAAAGGAACTATACATGAAACACAATGCAGTGTTATTTATAATAATCAAAATATTGACCCAACCTAAATTTTCAACAATAGAGAAATGTTTTAATAAATATGCATATCCATTCAAATACGTTTTGGGGAATGATACATAGAAAATGATTCATTATAAAATGTTAGGTTAATAAAATAAAAGCCACACACCATTCCCTGTATATTATTATTACTATTTTTACAAAACATAAACATTAATTATTTATATTGTTGAGATAAAAGCATCTCAGTTTTTATTTGTTAAGCAAATCCTGAAAATAATTACATTGTTGACTGAAATGAAAATTACTGGAGAAAGCATAGTGTGGGCCTTGGAACTTTAATAATTTGAATTCAACTTTTTCAACTACATGGCAGAAATATTTAATGCTTACTGAAGTTTCCATGTGCCTAACCTCCCTTTGGCTTAGGTTGGAACTATAGGAGTAGTTTCAGGTCCTGATCAAAGGACTATAAAATATGTTGTTATCATGTCAAGAAGTTAAGCACCTACGTGCCTCTACCATCTTTCTCTTCCTTTGCAATGATCTCGTTCAAGGCTATGTGCTCCAGGTAGTGTAATTATAAAATGAAGGACAGTCCAACTCAGACTGTGACATGAATGAGAAATAGATTTACTGTTTTAAGCCAGGGAGGTTTAAGGCACTATCTGTTCCTAGAGCATAACCTAACCTATCCTGACTAATATACATTATTTAATAGCTCCTATGAACTTGAAATAGTTATTTAATCTTTCTAAGTCTCTTTTTCGTCACTTGTGAATCTAGGCTGAAGGGCAATGAAACATAACTTTTAGTTATGCAAGATGAATAAGTCCTAGAGATCTACTATACAGTATAATACCTATAGTTTAATACTATACTGTGTCAGTTGGCCTTCCAAATCCATGGGTTCTGCACCCACAGATTCAACCAGCCTCAGATTTTGATCCATGGTTGGTTGAATCTGCAGATATGGAACCATGGACACAGAAGGCCATGTACTATGCCATTTTATAAAAAGGACTTGATCGAGCATCTGCCAGTTTTATGGGGGTTTGCTCCTGAAACAAATCTCCTGAGGACACCAAGGGACAACTATACTTTAAAATTTGCCAGGAGGTTAAATCTTATGGTAGGTGTTCTTATCATCATCATTATAAATAAAGAAGGCAAGAGGAAACTTTTGGAGGCGAGGAATACATTTACAGCATAGATTGTGGTAATGGTTTCACCAGTGTATACTCATCAAGTTGTATACATTATGCACTCAATATGTATAGCTTTTTGTATGTCAATCATACCTCAGTAAAGTGCTTTAAAAAATAATTTAGTAAAAAAAAACACAGAAAACGATTGTACAATAGTTTTGGTTGATTTTGAATTTTGTTAAGGTAAAATAATCAAATCTCATATTTTACCTACACATACTCCTCATACACATGACCCTTTAGAATGGAGACCAATCACTACAAGTTCAATTATTTGTTAAAGAATTGGTCAAAATACAGAAAATGTATAAAATAGGTAAAGTCTCAGATTTGGGAGTGGACTAAGATAAGGAAAAGAGGAAAAAATAAAAAGATAAAGATAGAAGTGAAAGCTGTATGATCTGTAAGAGCAGAGTACAGTGACCTCATAATAACATAAAAAATAAAATCTCACGTTGTTTCAGGATTCACTTAAGAAAATCATCAAATACTATAAGTGAGATAGAGACATGGCTTCATGTTTGTCAGAATTATTAAATGAATCAGTTCACAACATATTATATATAAAAAGTAACACAGAATGGTTTTGTTCGTTTTCCAAGGAAGAAATTGTGTGTGGTGGCAGTGGGAATGAGCAAAATTAGTTTAAAAATAGCAAGGAGGAGATGGAGAATTATACGGTTTACAGAGAAGAAAAACAACAACTACAGCCATAGCCACAAAACTCATTACTGCACTCTTGCAAGTTGGCCAAACTGTTTTAATAGTATGTTTTTCTCTAGGGTTATAAGCTCCATTAACAGAAACTATGATATAACTTTGAAACTATCTGTATTAGCTCTAGCAAATTGTTTCCTTCCCCCAAACCACACTACATAAAGCAGCAAACCGCCCCCCCCACCCCGGTTAGTTAAGTAAGTACTAAAATTTTGGAAATATAATAAATGTATCTGTAAGATTTCTAAGATTCCAATACTAATCTCAAACGGAAACTATACTCATCCGATCACTCTGGTACTGCATGACAAGGCACTGAATAGAAAAGTCAGTAAAAGTATCCGAGCACAGAGAGGCAAGCTGTTGTCAATATCAGACTTGCAAGGGAGATGTCAGATAAAATACCATTTAGATTTACCAAAATTTACTTCCTAATATTTGGTGTTTAGACTGCATGGAATTCAGAGCATACATCCAATCTTATTTTTACCCCTTTTTCCTTCATCCTCTCCTTAACTTTCTATATTCAGTATAATAAGCTATTTATATATATTCATTTCAAGAAAAGTTTGCCAGTCTGAGTTTTCATTGGCCATTTCATAACATTTAACCAAATTTTTATTTGTTAAAAAAATAATTATCACTAAATTCATACATTAATATCTAGTCAGCTTAAACAAAGCCATTTTATAGGGAAAGAAATAATAACCAGAAATTATTTATTGATTTTGCTGTTGACTATTTCTAGCCACAGTTCTTACCTCAAAATTGTAATGTTTCCCAATATCTATCCATAAAAGATAGGCTAGTAAAGCCCTACTATATGTAGAAGGCAATGCTACCTGAACCAGAGAGCACAGCCTTTTAGTCATGATGAGATGGTGAAAGGCCATGGCCTTTGGAATCAGATGGGACTTTACACTGAGGCTCTGCTGAGATCACATAAGCAAGCCCCTTTACCACTCAGAAAATAGGCATGGTGTTGCCTCTGACTGACGTGAAGCATGGCTCTGGAGACATGGTTAATACAAATAACTTAGAATAGTTCTTTTTATCAACAGATGTGCATTCTTTTCTCTCACTCATTTCCCTCTCAATATAGGAAGTCACTTCTGTAGAGGTTAGCTTTTCCTGCCCGCCAAATTTCAATGTTACCTCCTGTCTTCAATGTGTAAGTCCTAGATTGAATTCAAGTAAAGACATAGGTCTTTTTATTCCTTTAGATAGTCCCACATTCATTCAAAAATAATTTTTGAAAGCATAATATTGTGGATATACAAACATGCAAAAATATTTACAGTACCTCCTCCTAGGGAGTTTATAATCTTATGAGGCCACAGCCAAAAACATACAGAACAGTTAAGAAAGTAAGATAAAATGAATCCATTTTGAAGGAACAATTAAGGAGGAATCAGAATGAGCTGAAGTCAGGTGCTAAGAGAATCTTCCTATGGAAGGTGAATCTTGAGCATAAAAGAGAAAATGTGTCTCCCTCACTAGAGCAGTTCTTTGCATAGCTATTTTGCATTTCCTGTTTCTATAAATTGTGGAGTAGAAATGGTGAATTTTACCCATCCCTGTAACTTCTGGGTACAAAGGAAAATTTTTGTGTCATACTACATGAGCTAATAACCCAATACCTCTAACTGCTCCTCACTAAACAATAAACATCAAAGCAGAAATTAAATGTGGATGTTATAAAGCATACTTTTACTAAAATATAAGAAAGAAGAAATATCAGAAATATTTAATGAGAATAATTAGAAAGGAAATGTTAGATATGGCTTAACAACAACAACAAAGCTGAGGAAAAAATAAGAAAGGGACAATAACCAGAAAAGCATACCAAATGTGCTCTTAAAAACTGAGCCATAAATAACGAGATGGCATTTAGCAGATGTCAAAGGAAAAAGTGCAAAAACAATATAGCATGACTATTTTAGACAAATTTTGAAGTCTCTGGAGAATTTAACAAGTAAGAAACCATTTCTTGAAATTCTCATTTGTGGATCTACATTCTGAAAACCTAGAGGCGTTCCATGGAAAAAAGTTACAGTGGTCCTGTAGGTTTGAGGATGTGTGCTTTCCTTACTGTAGCCCTTCTCAAAACCTTTAGTTAGTTAATATGCACTGTTGTAAATATTCAAAGGTAGGGGGGAGTATAAAAAATTTCCAAGGTTATTTGGCCACGGAGTTCTCCCTTACACTCAAAGAAAAGATTTAGAAATATCTTGAGAAACAGCAGTATTCTTCGGAACATAGTTTGGGAAATATACCACTTCACACATGAGTAGTCAAAGCCTATCAATATGGCAAATTTATATTGACTGTCTAAACTAGTGGAAAAGGGTTCTTCATTTGCTAATCATCAATTACGTAACTGAATTTTTCTATGTCCAGATAAATGTGGACAGATAAGTGCTTTAAATATGCTTTACTTGCAAAAAGAATGTAGTTGAACTTCTCCTTAGCTAGCCCCTGTCCAATTTTCCAGGTTCCAGGTAAGCTGGTGTATTCAGTAACACTGCAACAGGCACACTTTGGATAAGTACCCCAATGATGTGACTGTAATCACTATATTAAACTGACATATTGGCAGGGCTTAGGGGATGAACAGCAAAGGCAGAATTATAGAATTTGAAAGATAGAAATCACTTTGGAGATCTTCTAGTCAAACTCTTTTACAAGTGAATGGATGGAGTACAAGTGGTAAAAAGATTTTTCCAGGGTCTCATAGTCAATTGGTAGAAATCATTTCTCCCAGCACAGTCTAGTCCATGCCTTGAGCAACAGAAAATTAAAACAACTCTTTATGGGAAAAAAGAAGGAAAAAATACTATATCTGTTTGAATTTATTTTTAAACTGGTCCTTAATAGCCTTAAAGAGGAAAAATGACTGATTGTAATTAATTCTATTTTTTCTCACTTGCTTACCTCAAAACCATCCCAACATCTAGCAAGTTCCTTTATACCCAATGGGTTCTTATTAAATGTCTCAATTAAATGGCTGTGAACATCTGAATTCAGAGACATGAAAAAAATGAAGTGGTTGTTTCCTTTATAAAGTGATTCTTCCCATCACAAAGGCTCACACTCAAGCCCTTTTGTCTTTACCTGGTGTGCTGCAGAAAGCAGAAGCCCTGTGCTGAGAGCTAATCCTTGGAGCCACACCGACCGGGCTAGCTTTTCTTCTCGCAAATGCATTGTTAGGGAGAGGGAAATTTTCCTCTCTGCCCCTCTTGAGATTTTGTGACTTGACACAAGAGAGATTAAGAGGAGAAAAAGACACAAATTTAATTTGTGCACACGGTGGTCTCATAAAAAAGGACCTAAGAAGTGGCCAAAGCAGGGGGTTTTTATACTTTTTAGACAAACAACAAATTTGAGAGGAATTGACAGGACAAAGAAACTATGTTTGGGTGCTTAATTAGTAAGGAATTTAAGTCAAGTTTGAGTTTGAGTAGTAAATTAGTAAAGGAGTAACAAGGTTTACGCAGAGGCTCCTCAGCCCAGAACTCCCTGCCTCTGGTGAGAACGACGTCTTTTTACCTCCTGGTACAGGGAGGTCATCTTTCACATGGGAGATTTATTTCCTGTTTTCAGGGAGACAGAGAGGAGCGTCAAACTGCCCTCCTTGCATTGGTCATTTCTTAAGTAAGCTTAATTCAAAATAATCCAAGTGAGAAAATGTTTACTGATCCTAAGCAATCTCTGGATTTCCGGGAGCTCTCTTAAAAAATAAGTTAGATGGGGATCAGATTTTCAGCATATACAATCAGTACATGAGCTTGACAGATAAGTTTTTGTTTTTGTTCTTAAGCTGCTAAATTTAGTGTTATAAAACTGTCTTCAACGTTTGAAAGCTGAATATTGGATATATGTCACGTCAACATTGTTCAACACTTACAACTTTTTGAGTTAAAACTGAAAATGCCTTTTTCCACTTGGATACATTTTTTAAAATGGATTTTCTGTTCAAATGTTCTGGAAATAGTCATCCGTATATTGAAATATCTGCCATAACCTTACATCAAGAAGACAAAAAGCCCAAGTAAATTACAAGACAGTGAAAATGGAAATCTGTTTATTAAAATTTAGCATGTTTTGAGTATAATGTGATTACATCAACTCTTTCAATGTCATAGTTAATAGAAAATTGGCCTCAACAAAACTGGAAACTCCTTGCAATTTAGCAAACATTAATTGAACAACTTTTCTGTGTATATTCTGTATGTATTATTCTGCTGAAACTATGGTATAATATAGCATGGGATATTTCCTGTCCCCAAGAAGCATTTTTATATAGCACATATGCATGTAACATGAAGTGATATAAAAGTGATACACACATGAATGAATACGATGAAATACAGATCATGAAAGAATCACATGGATAATACAAATTGTTATGGGGTAAAGATTCTTAAAAGAGGTTTAATTAGAGATGTGCCTGGAAAAGTGGATAGAATTTCAATTGATTGAGTGAATGGAGTAGCAAGAACTAGAGTCAAGAATATTCCAGTAAGAAAAGGAGAACAATAAAAATTGTATTTACAGGCAAAAATCAATTAATATAATGCACTATAGTAATAAAGGACAAAATTACATTATCATTTGAAGAGATGTAGAAAAAGCATTTGAAAAAACCTAAAACCTTTATGATAAAAGCACTCAACAAAATAGGAATGAAGGGAACTTCCTCAATCTCATAAAAGGCATCTACAAAAACCTACAGCCAACATTGTACTTAATGGTGAAAGATTGAATACTTTCCCCCTAAGATCAGACATAAGAAAATGAGGTCTACTCTTGCCACTTCTATTCAATATTGCACTTGAGGTTCCAGCTAGGGCAATTAGGTTCCAGCTAGAGCAATTAGATACGAGGTATCTAGATTGGAAAGGAAAAGGTAAAACTATCTCTATTTGTAAATGACATGATCTTGTATATAGGAAATCCCAAGAAATCTTCCAAAAAAACATTAGAATAAACAAATTAAGCATGGTTGCAAGAGACAAGATCAATATACAAAAATCAGTTATATTTCTATACACCAGCAATGAAAATAATTCCATTCACAATAGCATCAAAAAGAATAAAGTACTTAGGAATAGATTTTTTAAAAGAAGGGCAAGAGTTGTACATTGAAAATTATAAAAGCATCATTGAAAGAAATTTAAAAAGATAAAAATAAACAGAAAGATGCCTTATGATCATGAGTATTATAGTCATGTTATTAAATTGAGTTGTTAAGTTATTAAAACTCCCCATATCAATCAATCCACAGACTCAACACAACTCCTATCAAAACCCCAGCTGTTTCTTTGGTTTTTGTTTTTGCAGAAATTGTCAAACTAATCCTAAAATTCGTAAGAAAATGAAAAGGACTCAGAATAGCCAAAATAAAACAATCTCAAAAAAGAACTGAGTGAGTGCACTCAACATCGCCTGATTTCAAAACTTATTGCAAGGCACAGTAATCAACACAGTATATTACTGACATAAGAATAGGATAGAATCCATGGAATAGAACTGAGAGTCTAGAAATAAACTCTAAATTTATGATCAATTCATTTTCAGCAAAGGGACCAAGATAATTCAATGGGGGAAAGAACAGTCTTCTCAAAAAATGGTTCTGGGACAACTGAGTATCCACATGCAATAAAATAATAATAATAATTTGGACCCCTTCTTTGAATGATATACAAAAATTAAATCAAAATGTATCCGATTTAAGTGTAAGAACTAAAACTATAAAATTCTTACCAAAAAAGCACAGGAGTAAATGAGTTAGGCAATGATTTCTTTGCACAAGCAATCAAAGAGGAGATACTTTATACTGTACTTCATCAGAAATAAAAACATTTGTGGTTCACACAGACTGGGAGAAAATATTTTCAGATCATATATATGACAAATGATTTGTATCTAGAATTTACAAAGAACTCTTAAAACTCAACAATAAAAGGATAAATAACCCAATTAAAAAATGACCAAAGGATTTGAAGGGACATGTCTTGAAAGAAGATATATGAATGTCTAATAAGCAGATTAAAAGATGCTCAACATTATTAGTCACTAGGGAATGTGATTGAAGCCCTCAATGTGATACCACTTCATATTTGCAAGAATGTCTATAGTGAAAAAGAAAAGCAGTAACAAGTACTAGTAAACAAGAATTGAAACTGCAATCCTTATACATTACTAGTGGAAATGAAAAGATCTTACAACCACTTTAGAGAATAGTTTGGCTGCTCCTCAAAATGTTAAATACAGAATTACTATATGACCTAGCAGTTCCACTCCTAGGTAGATACCCAAGAGAACTGAAAATACATATACATACAAAAATGGGTAAATGAATGTTCACAGGAGTGTTATTCATAATAGCCAAAAGTGGAAACACTCCAAATGCTGATAAATTGATGAATGGATAAACAGAATATAGTAAATCTATACAAGGGAATATAATTGGGCCATAGAAAAGGATCAAATGCTGATACATGGCACAATATGGATAAACCTTAATCATTATAATAGTAATGAAATTAGTAAAAGAAACTAGTCCCAAAGATCACATACTATATGATATGACCTATATGAAATGTCCAGAATAGGCAAATCCATAGAAACAGAATGTAAATTAGTGTTGGCCTATGACTGGGGAGTAGGGAAGGAAGAGATGGAGAGTGATTACTAAAAGGTGCAAAGCTTCTTTTATGAGTGTGAGAAAATGTTCTAAAATTAGAATATAGTGATGGTTGTACAATTCTGTAAATATATATTAAAATCTTTTAAATTATACACTTTAAATGGGTGAACTTTATGGTATGTAACTTATATCTCAAGTAGGGTTAAAGAAAAGTAGAGGTTAAATTTATATCTCATTTTCACCAGTTACTAGTGTGTGACTTTGAGCCACAATCTCTCTGTTCTACAAGTTCCTCATGTGACAAATTGGGATAGAAATACCTACATTACAGAACTATTAAGAACATTTAAATAAAAACATAAAATCTTTGTAAAAACTTTAAAAAAGTAAAGGTAGCAAAGCAGGGCACTTTCCTCTCTGTAATTCACTATAATTCACTGGAAGATAGATGACATTAAAGACACAATTCTACAACAATTTATTGATACCCTGTTATGTGCTAGACACTCTGCCAACGCTGCAAAAGCAGACGGTAAGCAAAAAAGTCATAGTTCCTTCCTTCATAGGGTTTACAATTTAATGGAATATACAGAGATTTTCCAAATAATGGTAAAAATATAAAATCTCATATTATTAATGCTTCAAAGGAAAAGAACAAGAACATATGGAAGGGGCTTCCCTGGTGGCACAGTGGTTAAGAATCTACCTGCCAATGCAGGGGACATGGGTTTGATCCCTGGTCTGGGAAGATCTCACATGCTACAGAGCAACTAGCCCATGTGCCACAACTACTGAGACTGCACTCTACAGCCCACAAGCCACAACTACTGAGCCCACATGCCACAACTACTGAAGCCCACGTGCCACAACTACTGAAACCCGCGCACCTAGAGCCTGTGCTCTGCAACGAGAAGCCACCACAATGAGAAGCCCAGGCACTGCAATGAAGAGTAGCCCCCATTCGCCACAACTAGAGAAAGCCCGTGCACAGCAACGAAGACGCAATGCAGCCAAAAATTAAAAATAAATAAATTTATATTAAAAAAAAGAACATATGGAAGTATTTGCTGACTGAAATAAAAACGCACAATGTGAGAGCTGTGAGTTTCAGCTTTATTTGGGGACTTATTGAGGACTATAGCCAGGGATACAGCCTCTCAGATAGCTCTGAGAAACTGCTCCAAAGAGGAAGTGGGAAAAAGCCAATGTGATTTTGGTTAGGAAATACAGGCAGTCAAGGATACATCTCAGTAAAAGGTTACTGCTAGGCATGAGGATCAGGTATCTCAGTTAATAATTTTAGTGCTTCTTTATGTATGGGAAGATGCAAGAATCTGGGTTTATTAAAATTTTTCCTGAAATATAACTCTCAAACTATCTAAGGGCCTGTTATGCTTGGTTTCCCAGAGCACAGAGAGTCTCAATCCTCATCTTCACCCTGAATTCCTTTCAGGGTGCACTGTCAGCAACTGTAGTAGTTAATGACTCAGTCCAGATGGGCTGATATAACTTCATTTGTGTCCTTAGCTTGCAGTAAGTGCTGCAAATTAATTGCATGGGTCTTAAAGTCTGAGTCTTAGCAGGCTGAGTCTAGTTTCATGAATTCATCTAGTTTAATATAATATTTCTAAAAGGTAAATGTTATCCTTCCTATTTCATACTAAGGAATCCAAGGACCAAAAAAGTTAAACTCTTTGTCTAGGTTACTCAACTACTGGCAAAACAAGTTTTAACTGCAGTTCTATAGGATTCCAGGGGTTGTCTTCTTTTCATTGTGTCAAACTGTTAGTCACACAGAAAACTGTGGAACTTAGACACCTGCATACTTGCATGTGTATGCATGTTTGTGTGACTCCCCTAAAGAATAAACCTAAGAGATAAGAAAACTAGTTAATTGTTTATTTTTTGATGTATGAAGAGATAGAGGTACAAAGAGGTTGAAGCAATATTGATTGATATTTTATTATAATACTCCCAACAGAAGAAAGAGTTGGATTTAAAAATTTTATCACATATATTGAAAGACTTAATTCTAAATTTGTGTAAGTAAAATCTCTGTACAGTAATATACCATTACAGATGTAAGGAAGAAAAGTAAACTGAATAAAAAGATTTGGCTGGAGATGTGCAGTCCAAGAATACAAAACATCACTGCTAAACCCAATGAATAAATTTCACCTGTAAGAAAATGAGTGTACAAATAGTCTTTGCTCTAAATCTGTAATTATGCCAAGCCATACATTTTCTTAAACCCTCTTCAGATTTGTTTAAATTTTAAAATGTGCTCTTCTAAGAATTGCTTCAGGGAGAAACAGCTAATAAAAGCATTAAAAAGAGATTCCTCATGACATTGCAATTTATATTGCAGTGTAACAAAGTCAGCTATAAAATTTTAAGATGCCACCTGAAAATCTCAAAACTGTATGCCTCATACCAGCTACTGAGAGACCAAATATTAGTTTTCCAGGCAAAGACAGTCAAAATCGTCCTTAGATGATATCATACCAATAAATGACCATGCCCTGACTTCCCAAAGGTAGATTTCAGGCAATAACAGTAGGAGTATATTGGCTTATCTCCCTTATTTTGAAATTTCAGTTGGGAACAATAATTTATAATGTAGTGAGAACTGCAAACACTTAGAGGTTTTTAAAGTAATGTCAACACCTTAAATTACATTCAGGAACAAGGTAGTGGCCTATGCAATCTGTCTTGCTATGTACTGCGTGATGCAATTATTCATGTAAATTGAATAACAGAAAACTACATGAACAACTCTTCTAAAGAAGTGTAAAGTAAGTGCAGTGAGACGACTAGTTTAATCAGCCTCAAACACCTAGAGAAATGTAACTTTACAAAATTAGTAGCCAGTAAGGCATTAATTGAAAAATAGTGCAATTATTTAATTAACCAACATTTTATGCTATAATATGCCTACATATTTATTTCTGTAGCAAATTTAAATATTTTTGGAAGACTATAGGACATACATTATAAATGTAGAAAGTTTCTATTCCTGCATTTACCTGGTAATCTGTTCCTTATATAAGATAAAGATATAGTCCTGATAAAGCAAATACTGACCTGAAGTCTTTTTATAAATTTTTTTCCCCAGTGGCTATTCAATTGGCAGATATCATCCAATAAATTTCATAGAGAAGCTGTTATATATGGTTCCACTAGTTTAGAGTTCAAAGCAATGTCACTCAATATTGACACCTTAAAGACCACAATTCTGACCTTGTACTACACAGCTTTGCAATAAACTCAGTTATTTCCCTCCACTCCCAATATGACCTCTTTCTTGAATATATAGTTTTGACTAGAATTATTCTTATCAGTGCAAGAGGAAATCAAGAATGCTGTTTCATTACATAAATGCTCAGGAAACTAGCAATAGTGGGAAACTTCCTGTATCTAATAAAGTATTTCAAAAAAACACACTTTTAACCCACATACTTAATAGTAAAAGACTGATTATATTTATTTTAAAATTGGGAACAAAAGGAAATCCATTCTCACCACTCTGATTCAATATTGTGCTAGAAGAATTAGCCAGTGAAATAAGAGAAGAAAAAGAAATAAAAGACATACAGATTGGAAAATGTGAGATGAAAACTGTCCTTATTCAGAGATGTCATGCTTGCCTATGTAAAAAATTCCAAGGAATTTTGAAAAACTATCCTAGAACTAATAATAACTGAGTTTAAAAACTATAAAACACTAATAGAAGAAACTGGAAACCTAAATAAGGGAAAAGACATATCATGTTCCCTGAACTGGAAGACACAATATAGTTAACATGTTAATTCTCCCCAAGTTGATCTATAGATTTAATGTAATTCCAAAAAAGAAATCCCTGGAGTTATTTTTATACATTTAGTCAATCTGATTCTAAAGTTTATATGAACAAGCAATGGAAGTAAAACAAAAATAATACTGAAAAAATAAAATTGGGAGACTCATACTACCTGTGCTTAACATTCATTATAAAGCTTCAGTAGTCAAGATAGTGGCACTGGAGAAAAGAGAGGAACATAGATCAATGGATCAGAATAGAGAGTTCAGAAACTGACCCACACAAATATGATTCATTGATATTTGATGAAGATTCCAAGGTAATTCAATACAGAAAGGGCGGTTTTTTCAATAAATGATGTTGGAATAACTGGACATCCATATACCAAAAAAGAAAACCCTCAACCTAAACTTCACACTTCATAGGAAAATTAACTCAAAATAGGTCATTGCACTACAAATAAAGGTAAAACTTCAGAAAAAAATCATAGGAGAAAAATCTGACCTAAGCTTTGGCAAAAAATTCTTACATATAACAAAAACAAAAAACAAAAACATTATCTATAAAAGAAAAAGTTGTAAAATTAGACTTCATCAAAATAAAGAGAAACAAATGTTTGCTGTATGAACGTTTCTGAGAATTAAAAGACAAGCTACAGAGTGGGAAAAATATTTTCAAATCACATATTCATAAAGGACTTTTTATAGAATTTATAAAAAATTCTCATAACTCAACAGTAACAAAAAAAAGCAATTAAAATAAACAAAAGATTTCAACAGATACTTTACCAAAAAAAGACACACAGATGGCAAATAAGCATATTAATAGATGCTCAGTACAGTAGCCATTAGAAGCATGCAAATTAAAACTACAATGAGACTACCCTCCATACCTATTTAGAATGGGAGAAAAACAAAATTTGACAATTTCAAGTGCTGACACCAATGCAAGACAACTGGAACTCACACACTTCTGACAGAAATGCAAAATGGTGCATTTCTTATAAGGATATATATATATATTAATATATAAATTTTATAATAAATTTATATCTATTATATATGATATATAATTATATGTATAAAATATGTTATGATATACATAATCATATAATATAAAATTTATATTTTGTTTAAAGTTAAAGACACTTACTTATATGACCCAGTAATTTTACTCCTAAATATTTGCCCTAGAAAATGGAAACTTATGTTTACATAAAACCTCTGTACAAATGTGTTTATAGCAGCATTATTCATAACAGCCCCCAACCAGAAAACATAAATGACCTTTAACAGGTGATTGAATAAACAAAATGCAGCATATCCATACAATGGAATAATACCCAGAAATAAAAAGGAAAGGAATATTGACATGCAATAACATTGATGCATCTCAAAAGCATTAAGCTGAGTGAAAGAAGCCAGTCTCAAAAGATAACAAACTGTGATTCCATTTATTCAACTTTCTAGAAAGGCCAAACTATAGGAATGGAGAAAAGATCAGTAAAAATCACAGGTTAGGGATGGGGGAATATTTGACCACAGGCGAAAGCTTGAATAAGTTTTTGGCAAGATGGAACTCTTCAGGATTCTGACTGTAGTGTTGGGGCTCAGGGCAGACAACCCCAAAATATGTCACAACGGCATATTGATTATTTTGAATTGAAGTTACTTGAGAAGCAGCCAATGTAAGAAGGAAACTCCAACCCTTCTCTGTCCCCCTGAAAGCAGGAAATAAACCTACCATATGAAATGTGCATCTGGAGGTAGAAGGACATCCTTACCGCCAGAGATAGAGAATTCAGGGCCAAGAAGCCTTATAAAACACTGTTACTTCTTTAATTTAGTACCCCAAGCCCAAACTCTGTCTAGAGTCTTGATTAATTAAGAACCCCAAATCTAAGTTTGTCAATTCCTCACAAATTTGTTTCTTTGTCTAAAGTATAAAAGCTGCCTGTTTTGGCCACTTTTTAGGTCCCACTTCTGTGAGACCTCCATGTGCAAGAATTAAAATTTGTTTCTTTTCTCCGGTTAATATGTGTTGGGTCAATTTTTTTATTCGTCTAGCCACAAGAACTCAAGTAGTGTAGAGGGGGAAATTTCTCCATCCCCAACAGTGGTAAAAATTTACCTGAGTCTATTCTTAATCTTATAGTTTTTTTTTTCATTTTTAATCTTTATTGGAATATAACTGCTATATAATGCCGTGTTAGTTTCTGTTGTACAACAAAGTGAATCAGCCATATGCATACATATATCCCCATATCCCCTCCCTCTTGAGCCTCTGGCACATATATATAGTTCTTTATAGCAATAAAAATAATTATGAAGAATATTGATGAAAATAATAAAGAGCTTGTTAAAAAAAACCACAGAGAAATATTATATCAACACATGCTTGCTTTTTAAAAAGCCAAGAAAAGATTTGTTTCAGCCTTTTGTGTTCACCAAATGTTTTCTTTAAGACCACTTTTTAATGGTTTCAAGAAAAAGGAAAAAAAGAAAAATGCTCATTCAGTGCTTCATGGCAGATGCTCAGGATTCTGGTGGTCAAGGAAAGAAGAAATTTAGCCTCAAAGTTGTGTTGCCCTATAGTGAAAAAACCCTTGCTCTGGCCATCATAGCTTAATGCCCTCTAAGTGCTCTGATAACTTACTTAGACAACATTGCCATTGTTGAATGCAGAGCTGAGATTTTATGTGCTGGAGTCCTAGCATCCCTGGGTCCAAGGCATTATCAGCGTCCCTTAGTTGAGGCACCCCCTCTAGTCACTGACACTCCTGACACTGTTACTACTGCAATCACTGCTCAGAACAAAGTGGTTCCTCAAGGTCAAGTATAGAGGCTCCTACCCTCAGAGACAAGTTAACTCAAGGCAGGTACACATTAATCAGCCATACTTTCAATGGCTGAACTCCTGGATTCACTTAGACAAGCTAATTCTAGGGAAGGCTAGGGAAGGACGGCAACTAACCTCAGACACATCAGAGAATTAAAACAAATGGTTTCTTTCCTCTGCCAGCCTTCATGCAGAGTTCAAGCTCTATGATAAATTCTGTCTCCAGGTCTCCCTCCTTTTTTGGACATCTGGTCATGGCCAAAGTTATGTGAACATGTATATAAGTAGGTAAAAAAGCTTTGCCCAAACCCTCCCAACAACAACCAAAAAATATGTTCAGGTAAATATGTCAGTTGAAGGCTGGCTGACTAAATGCCACATTACTAAAACTTGAATGCAAGCTTTGGATCTGTCAAACCACAGTTATATCAGTAGTATGGATCTAGTACCTGGAAATAAATTTCAATATTATTATATTTAACTGTCATACAGAATATTCCAGAAAGAGGGTCTTCATTGTTCTGCTTAAATAGTTACTTTATTGGAGGGTTCATTGTGAGTCAGCTTTAGTTGTTAGCAAGCATTTAACATAATTTATTTTTTAGGCCTAAACACCAGAATTTGTATTTATCTGTATATATTTGTGTTCGTTTTGCCATATCCTTCTAGCTTACTGACATATGAAGTCTTGATTCCATCATAGATAATATTAGTAAACCACTGAATTTTGTTACATTGCATTAGAATAACCTTTTAATTAAAATCAGTTAGAGCAATCACTGGGATAGGAGTCTAGTATTAATAAGACACTTTTCATGACCATTGAAAATGTCATAATTCTCCTTTAAATGGAGAATAATAGATGAATTTATGTAAATGATATAATATTTAAAATGTTGCATTTCTAGTTATGCCCTTTTTTAAATTTAAGTGTTTTCCTTTATTCTAATGCTTTGAGATTTCTTCCAAATGAGGCCAATTAAAGTGGCTTTTAAATGACTCCCAGGAATATAATGCAGATACACTGGCTATAGGGTCAGACAGCCTAGATTCAGATCTCAGCTCTATCATCTACTCACAGAAGAACCTTGGGCTTAGTTTCTCCTCTGCAAAATGGGAATAATAATAACACTAATAGTACACTAAACACCATAGAGTTTCTGTGAGAATTAAGTTAGTTATATGTAAAGTGCTTGCTGAGAGCTTCCCAGAAGAGCAAAGCAATTTATAAGCTCTTGATATGACAAAACTGAGTTTATGGCTTATCCAGGAGAATAAAACCTCTGCAGTGTCTGACAGCATGTTGTAGTGGAAGAGAACAAAGCTGGATTTATTGAAATTTTGAAGTCTGGTTAAAAGCAGATTTTTCACAAAATATGGGTCCTGATGAGGACTGGCTAAGAATCATAACAGTTTGGGATTGATAAAAACAACAGGGAGAGCATTTTGAGGAGAGAGAGTCAAGAATTCTTATACAATACACTGTTAGTGCTTTCTGTTGAAGAGGTAATGGGTCTTGGGAATTCCTGTAACAAGCAATGCAGTTATTTCCAACTTTAACCATCCTGGGCAAGAGTCTTCTGGAATAAGACAGTTATGCTAATGAAGACTCTGGAATAGTCAAATCATGTTAAGATCATTTTGGTCCTCAGTGTACAACTGGTGTGAAGGTATCTTAAAAGAGTCCTTGCACATATTAAACACAATACATGCATTTGTTGTTTTCATGTTTATTGATAACCATTATTATTAAAATCAACTATGTCAAATTATGTATAAACAATTCAAACTACTAATGTGGCCCATTTTTTTCTCTGCTCTTGGCTCTGATGGGTGTTTGTTTTAGGATTAAGAAACAGAAGCCTGCTTTCTTGTATGCCCATCTGCTGTTCACAGTAATATCCCCCCAACCAGTTTGCCCATGGTGAGCTACTGTCACTCTGCACCAAGGATGGCACAAAGTGACAAGACACACATTCTACTGGGGGAGAGGGGCACATCCATGAAAAGTTACAACATAATAAATTAAATGCACTAAAAGAGGTGTGAATAAAGGAGTTAAGAAGCATGGAGGACAGTGAGCCCAACTGTGCTTGAGTGAACCTAAACAAGAATTATGGGTGACTCCCACTAAGTCTGATTTCTCAGGGAGCACTCTAGGTATTCTTACAAACCTTTGCACCAGGCTATATCTTAGACTACGTTGTATCCCAGTTTTGAGTTTGACTGCTACAATGCACTTCTTAGAGAGATACCTTTTTCTTAAAACATAACTACATTACATACTGGGGAGTTAGCACCTTCAATCATCATGTTCAAAATTCAACTTAAAAGAAATATGGTGGTAATATCCCAGACCATTCTTATTTATACTTTATGTCCTGTTGCACCAGAACAGTCCTGGTTGACGCCTGTTGCCCAGTGTGTTTCTAAATAGTGCCTTGTTTCTCTCTTAAAAATATATGGTCACCGTTTGTACTACCTTTTGCAGTAGTAGTAGTGAAAAACAGACTAGGAACTAGAAAACAAGTGTTACTTACCTTGGATAAATGACACATCTGAAGTTACAATGATGATAAGCATGATAATAGAAATGAAAATGTGGCACGCATAAAAGGTGATCTATAAATGTTTGGTTAATCTGAACAATGTCCTATACAATTAGCATCACATGGGTTGGAAATAAGTGATTTAAGACAAATGCAAATATATTTTACAAATATTGTCTTCCTAATACAAATGATTACACTTCACTGAGTTACCAATATTTATGCTTCAGTCTCAGGTCCAGGTGTCCTATCCAACAGAAAGCAAAGGATAGTAAGAACGAGAGATCTGGGTCAAAAATTAGTTCACTGTGTCATTGTGGATAAGTCTTAGCTTAGAGGTTCAATGCCCTCCTCTCTAAAATAATACAATGAGCTAAGCATTCTTAGCTGAAGAGTGGAAACCTTCTTGTTGAGTGAGAAAGATGTGGAGTCACAGCTTGTGGGTAGGTGGGGTGGGAGATTTACACACAGCCTGAACTAACTGTTTCATCCATGCATCAGCCTGTGCCAACCTGCTCCAGTTCTGGGTGCTAGAGGGAGCTAGCTCTCTGAGATTTAGCAGCCCCGAATGTTGTCAACATTGGGCTGGTTAGTCTCTAAGCCTTAAATACCTACAATATCATAAATGGAGAGGTTTTATAAATAAAAACTGATGTTTTTTCTTTTTTCAAATGACAATTCAAGAGGGCACCAAAATATGTATTTGTTTCCTAAAGTTTAAAACAACAGCAATTTATTTTCTCACAGTTCTGAAGTTCAGAAGTTCAAAATCAAGATGTCAAGGTGTAATCAGGGTCAAGTTACCACTGAAGGCTCTAGATGAGAATACTTCCTTGTCTCTTCCAGCTTCTGGTGGCCCCAGTTGTTAACTGGTTTGTAAAATTATTTCTGAGCTTCAGGCTCAGACATGGTAACTCATAGCTACATCATCATTTTGGCTAAATCTAAGTAATTTATATAAAGAATGGTGTCTGGTACCTATGAAGATTCAACATATCTTTAACAAGTGAGAAAAAAATTTTATTTTTCTCATTATATTCTTGCATTCAAAGGAATAAAATAAGTAATAATTAGGAATAAAACATCTAGAATTTAACTTTCAAGATTCAAGTTAAACAAAGAAATGCCAGGCAATGTTCAAGATGAAATTTTAATGTTGACATCAACTGACTCATGAGGAACAGTATAAACAGTAAAGGAGTAATTACATGCTATGCTAAATATATTGTTATGAAAGCTCTCTCTATTACATTTTCTGAATAGTTTCATTCATAATGATGAACCAATTATATTTTAGCATCTAATGATCAGAACTAAATGAGCTAACTTCAAAGGCCACAGCTTTCTTATTTCAATATGTATCTTTGATCTTGTAATAATGTTTTCTTCTACAAGTAAGAGGGAATCTAAGTATGTTGCCAGGCACTAAAGGAATATTAAGCTTGTTCTCTTTGCAAATGAGCATTGGTAAGTTTTCTGGATAATTTTCATGTAATATTATTTTCCATTTATTTTGTCCAGATATTTGTATGGCAAGGTTTCTCTTTCTCATAAGTACACAGTATCAATAGCACAATATGCTATTGATGTTACAGAAAAGCTAAGTCCTTTATTAATGAGAAGAATAAATATTGCCTGTTAAAAGTTTGTGGAATTTCAATTATTAAAAATAGATGCCAATCTCATTTAAAATTAAGAACTGAGTATGCAGATCAATGTTATTTATCTTTAGCTACATTTTTATCTTGAATAAATGAAGGGCTAGTACAAACTACTTTTGCTACATTGGGGTGTTATCCCACCTGGTTTAGCGAACAAAAGATGTAAACAAATAATGTACAAAATACCAGTTTCTAGAATAAAGGTAGCAGCAGAAGACATGGATACTCTGGTGTAGTGGATGCCATGTAGTCCTGCATCCACATCTCCTCAGCAGCTCTTTAAAGGTGTCAGTCCTCATTCCCCCAGCTGATGACGTACGAGTTATCCACAGCTCTTAGCAGAGTCCCTCTCTAGGACTGACCCTGGGCTTTACCTCATGTCTCACCTCTTTCTGGGGCAATCTGCATACAGTGACTTTCCAACATTGAGATATAAAGGCCAAGTCCCCTTGCCTGAATTCAGGACAACTCTGAAGAGTCATGCTAGCTATGACCTCCCCATAAAATTTTCTGAGGCCTTTTTTGTGACTGCATGACTGTTCAACTTCTCTCTCTGGATATCCCTGCTTCCTTCCCACTCTCCTACTCACACAGATCACACAGATAATGATTCTAAGAACATTTAACCAATAAACTTTCTGCAGGTAAATCTCTGTCTTACAGTCTGCTTTCTGGGGAAACTGACCTGTTATACCTAGTCCAGAGAGGTCAAGAAAGACTTTTTATAATTTGAGACATCTCTCAATATTAATAAGAGTTTGTCTACTAGAAAGGAAGAAACAGAGTGCATTCCATGTAAAAGGAACAATGCAAGAAAAAGCAGAGATAAGAAAGAATATGCCTTATTCACCTAAGTCATGCAATTTTGTTAGAATACCAGAGAGGCGATCTATGGCACAGCTGGGGAAGGTAGGGCCCAAATTATAAGCGGTCTTGGTTACCTATCTGAGGAATTTGGATTTTTCTCTATAGGTAATAGGCAATCATTTTGCAGATTGTATGTGCAAGATGACATATAAGAGTTGTTTCACAAGGAAAACCGGCAGTACCATAGAAGGTAGATTAAAAGGGAGTCAAGAGACAAAAGCGGGAGAGAAACAAAATGGAAGGCAGTTATAATTTTAGAAGCAAAGATTTTCAAGGGTTAAACTGAAGCAGAGATGGTGAATAGAGAAGGAACATGGGCAATGCAATGGAGGTGGAAACAACTTTATCAGGAAAGATGGAGGAAAGATAGAGATTCCTTGCTTGGGTCCATGAAGGCAGCTGTGGTTGTAAGTGGTAAACAGAACAGGTGGACAGGGTATGGTTGAGACTGTGACACTGGGGGAGAAAGAAGATTAAGAAGAGCCTGCTGAATGCTCTGCTGAAGCTATCTTCTTGGGTGGCTGACGCTCTGTATTGCACAAAAAGAAATGGTATTCCCCTCCAAACAGTGACTTGGAAGCTGTTAGCATATCACAAGTAGTATTAAGTTTTATAATGCCGAGAAAAAGGTTTACCTTGCAACAGTAACTTAATACAGGAATCAATATGACATGACCCGAGATAAGGTCAAAAGTTAGCCGGACCATTTACCAGAGAAAAACAACATGTAGTCCCTGAGTGAAGCAGCAATAGGCACCACTGAAAATGCTCTGCAGCAGGATGATGGAGAAGTTATGACTGGCTTATTTTCTCTGACAGCAGGGATCCTGGAAGCAGTCATCTGCTACAATAGTTTTCTTTTGTGGGACACCAGATCAGACTACATGCTGTAATTGTGTAGGCGCACGTCTTGACAATGGAGCCGACAAGGCTGTCAGACTTGACTAGACGGTGTGGGTGTTAACCCTGGCTGGCTTCCCGCTAGTAATAAGAAGTCATGCTGGCTGTCCGTGAAGCTCATTTTAAGTACTCCATATCAATGAAGATCATATGCACTGGTATAAAATACTGAATGTTTTAATTGAATGTTCTGTATACCTAATAATTTTCTCACGTGATTGAATCACAGAGAAATAAAATAATTATTCAAAGGACAAATCTGCATTTTGAGAGCCTGTGAATCATCTATATCAGATCATATAGAGTACATGTTAAAAATGCAAAATTCAAGCTTCCAGTTTACTTACTGAATTACAATCTAAAGTAGGGTTTATCAGGTTGGCCCTATTTACTTTTGGGGCTGGAAAATTGCTTGTTGTGGGGATTGTCCTGTGTTTTATAGGATGTTTAGCAGCATCCATAGTGTCCACCCACTGGATTCCAGGAGTGTGTCTACACACACACACACACACACACACACACACACACACACACACTGTTCGAACAATCAAAAATGTCTCAAGGGCTTCCCTGGTGGCGCAGTGGTTGAGAGTCCGCCTGCCGATGCAGGGGACACGGGTTCATGCCCCGGTCCAGGAAGATCCCACATGCCGCAGAGCGGCTGGGCCCGTGAGCCACGGCCGCTGAGCCTGTGCGTCCAGAGCCTGTGCTCCGCAATGGGAAAGGCCACAACAGTGAGAGGCCCACATACCGCAAAAGCATAATAATAATAAAATGTCTCAAGACACTTCCAAATGTTCCCTTTGTGGCAAAATTACCCCTGGTGGAGAACCACTGACCTATAGGTATAGGCCTGAAATACTGCTTTTCTCCTTCATATCTGATGAAGTGTGGAATTGCATGACCCAGATCATTAGCAGAGTCACAATCCCAGCACCATGGAGGACTATTTTCTTTAGTCTTTTCCTATTTTCTGTCTAATAAATTAATGTGTGGGTGGAGAGGCAAAGGGAGGAAAGTATGTGTGTGGGGGGGAGTGAGGAGAGTCTCTCCCCTCTTTCTTGTGTATGTTTATCTGTTTGTTTAAGCAAAATTTTACCCAATGGCAGCTGATGACTTGACATACAAGTGATCCACTTATTGTTGGATAAAAGAGGGCAAAACACTATTGTGCACTAAGAAAAGGAAGGAATTAATAAATTTTGCAAACAAATTATGTACACAAAACTGATAGGCACTGAGGATTCAGAAATGAATAAAGCACATCTCTCAGTCTCCAGGGTTTACACGCTATTGGGGAAAAACAATTGTTAACACGCAATGTAGAACCTGCCTATTAAAGCAACCTAAAAGATATTGGATCCAGTAAATACATGATGTAACTGCCCCACCACCACCACTGGGCCACAGCTGCTCAACTCGCATATTAAATGGGTTTTTCAACTTGTCATTTTTTGCGCCTCAGTAAGCAAGTTTACCTTCTCTGGGAACAATCAAGTAGGAAAAGCTTTGATAATTGTCCCATTTAGAAGAAAGAAAGGGATGGATACAGCCTAGAGAAGGTTATGCCTGGGATTAAAGAACCAGACACTGGAACAATATTTGTTTATGTTTGTCCATCATCTGTTTTGGACTTTGGTCAACTGCCAAAGGAATTGAAACTGATTAATGAATTTTTATTTGTTTTTAGTTTTTTGAGTGCCTAAAGCAGTTACGAACAGTTCATGAAGAATTATCACCAACCAAATTCTTTTTTTAATTTTTATTTATTTTTATACAGCAGGTTCCTATTAGTCATCCATTTTATACACATTAGTGTATACATGTCAATCTCAATCTCCCAAATCATCCCACCACCACCACCTCCCACCCTACTTTCCCACCTTGGTGTCCATACGTTTGTTCTCTACATCTGTGTCTCAATTTCTGCCTTGCAAACTGGTTCATCTGTAACTTTTTTCTAGATTCCACATATATGCATTAATATATGATATTTGTTTTTCTCTTTCTGACCTACTTCATTCTGTATGACAGTCTCTACGTCCATCCGTGTCTCTGCAAATTACCCAGTTTCGTTCCTTTTTATGGCTGAGTAATATTCCATTGTATATATGTACCATATCTTCAATATCCAACGTCTGTCGATGGGCATTTAGGTTGCTTCCATGACATGGCTATTGTAAATAGTGCTGCAATGAGCATTGGGGTGAATGTGTCTTTTTGAATTATGGTTTTCTCTGGGCATATGCCCAGTACTGGGGTTGCTGGGTCATATGGTAATTCTATTTTTAGTTTTTTAAGGAACCTCCATACTGTTCTCCATAGTGGCTGTATCATTTTACATTCCCACCAACAGTGTATGAGGGTTCGCTTTTCTCCACACCCTCTCCAGTATTTGTTGTTTGTAGATTTTCTGGTGATGCCCATTCTAACTGGTGTGAAATGATACCTCATTGTAGATTTGATTTGCATTTCTCTAATAATTAGTGATGTTGAACAGCTTTTCATGTGCTTCTTGGCCATCTGTATGTCTTTCTTGGAGAGATGTCTATTTAGGTCTTCTGCCAATATTTTGATTGGGCTGTTTTTTTAATATTGAGCTGCATGAGCTGTTTATATATTTTGGAGATTAATCCTTTGTCTGTTGATTCATTTGCAAATATTTTCTCCCATTCTGAGGGCTGTCTTTTAGTCCTGTTTGTAGTTTCCTTTGCTGTGCAAAAGCTTTTAAGTTTCATTAGGTCTCATTTGTTTATTTTTGCTTTCACTTCCATTACTCTAGGAGGTGGGTCAAAAAAAATGTTGCTGTGATTTATGTCAAAGAGTGTTCTTCCTATGTTTTCCTCTAAGAGTTTTATAGTGTCCAGTCTTATGTTCAGGCCTTTAATCCATTTTGAGTTTATTTTTGTGTATTTCTAATTTCATTCATTTACATGTAGCTGTCCATTTTTCCCAGCACCACTTATTGAAGAGGCTGTCTTTTCTCTATTGTATATCCTTGCTTCCTTTGTCATAGATTAGTTAACCATAGGTGTATAGATTTATCAGTGGACTTTCTATGCTGTTCCACTGATCTATATTTCTGTTTTTGTGCCAGTACCATATTGTCTTGATTATTATACCTTTGAAGTCAGGGAGCCTGATTCCTCTAGTTCCATTCTTCTTACTTAAGATTGCTTTGGCTATTCGGGGTCTTTTGTGTCTCCATACAAATTTTAAGATTTTTTTGTGCTACTTCTGTAAAAAATGCCATTGGTAATTTGAAAGGGATTGCATTGAATCTGTAGATTGCTTGGGGTAGTATAGTCGTTTTCACAATATTGATTCTTCTAATCCAAAAACATGGTACATGTCTCCATCTGTTTGTATCATCTTTGATTTCTTTCATCCATGTCTTATATTTCTCTGACTACAGATCTTTTACCTCCTTAGGTCGGTTTATTCCTAGGTATTTTATTCATTTTGTTGTACTGGTGAATGGGATTGTTTCCTTAATTTCTCTTTCTGATTGTTCATTTTAGCATATAAGAATGCAAGAGATTTCTGTGCATTAATTTTGTATCCTGAAACATTACCAAATTCATTGATTAGCTCTAGTAGTTTTCTAGTTGCATCCTTAGGCTTATCTATGAATAGTATCATGTCATCTGTAAACAGTGACAGTTTTACTTCTTCTTTTCCAATTTGTATTCTTTTTATTTCTTTTTCTTCTCTGATTGCCATGGCTAGGAGTTCCAAAACTGTGTTGAATGATAGTCGTGAGAGTGGGCACCCTTGTCTCCTTCCTGATCTTAGAGGAAATGCTTTCAGTTTTTCAGCATTGAGATTTGTGGTGGGTTTGTTGTATGTGGCATTTATCATGTTGAGGTAGTTTCCCTCTATGCCCACTTTCTGGAGAGTTTTTATCAAAATTGGTGTCGAATTTTGTCAAATGCTTCTTCTGCATCTATTGAGATGATCATATAATTTTTATTCTTCAGTTGGTTTATATGGTGTATCACATTGATTGATTTGTGTATATTGAAGAATCCTTGCATCCCTGGAATAAATCCCACATGATCATGGTGTATGACCCTTTTAACGTGTTGTTGGGTCTGTTTGCTAGTATTCTGTTGAGGATATTTGCATCTGTATTCATGAGTGATATTTGTCTGTAATTTTCTTTTTTTGTAGTACCTCTGTCTGGTTTTGTTATCAGGGTGATGGTGGCCTTGTAGAATGAGTTTGGGAGTGTTCCTTCCTCTGCAATTTTTTGGAAGAGTTTGAGAAGGATGGGTGTTAGCTCTTCTCTAAATGTTTGACAGAATTCACCTGTGAAGCCATCTGGTCCTGAACTTTTGTTTGATGGAAGATTTTTAATCACAGTTTCAATTTGTTTACTTGTGATGGAACCTTTTCCTGGTTCCATCTTGGAAGTTTATACCTTTCTAAGAATTTGTCCATTTCTTCCAGGTTGTCCATTTTATTGGCATAGAGTGGCTTGTAGTAATCTCTCATGATCCTTTGTATTTCTGCAGTGTCCCTTGTAACTTCTTTTCATTTCTAATTTTATTGATTTGAGTCCTCTCCCTCTTTTTCTTGATGAGTCTGGCTAAAGGTTTATCAATTATCTTTATCTTCTTAAAGGACCAGCTTTTAGTTTTATTTTTCTTTGCTATTTTTTCTTTGTTTGTATTTATTTACACTCTGATATTTATGATTTCTTTCCTTCTACTAACCTTGGGTTTTGTTTGTTTCTTTCCCTAATTCCTTTAGGTGTAAGGTTAAATTGTTTATTTGAGATTTTTCCTGTTTCTTGAGGTAGGGTTGTATTGCAATAAACTTCCCTCTTAGAACTGCTTTTGCTACATCCCATTGGTTTTGGATCATTGTGTTTTCATTGTCATTTTTCTCTAGGTATTTTTTGATTTCCTCTTTGATTTCTTCAGTGATCTCTTGCTTATTTACTAACGTATTGTTTAGCCTCCATGTGTTTTTGTTTTTTACATTTTTTCCCCATAATTTATTTCTAATCTCATAGCTTTCTGGCTGGAAAAGATGCTTGATATGATTTCAATTTTCTTAAATTTACTGAGGCTTTATTTGTGACCCAAGATGTGATCTATCCTGGGAATGTTCCATGCGCACTTGAGAAGAAAGTGTAATCTGCTGTTTTGGGATGGAATGTCCTAAAAATATCAATTCAATCTATCTGGTCTCTTGTGTCACTTAAAGCTTGTGTTTCCTTATTAATTTTCTGTCTGGATGATCTGTCCATTGGTGTAATGAGGTGTTAAAGTCTCCCACTATTATTGTGTTACTATCGATTTCCTCTTTTATAGCTGTTAACATTTGCCTTATGTATTGAGGTGCTCCTATGTTGGGTGCATATATATTTATAATTGTTATATCTTCTTCTTGGATTAATCACTTGAACATTATGTAGTGTCCTTCCTTATCTCTTATAACATTCTTTATTTTAAAGTCTATTTTACCTGATATGAGTATGGCTACTCCAGCTTTCTTTTGAGTTCCATTTGCATGGAATATCTTTTTCCATGCCCTCACTTTCAGACTGTATGTTTCCGTAGGTCTGAAGTGGGTCTCTTACAGACAGCATATATATGGCTCTTGTTTTTGTATCCATTCAGCATGCTTGTGTCTTTTGGTTGAAGCATTTAATCCACTCTCATTTAAAGTAATTATCGATATGTATGTTCCTGTTACCATATTCTTAATTGTTTTGGGTTTGTTTTTCTATGTCCTTTTCTTCTCTTGTGTTTCCCACTTAGAGAAGTTTCTTTAGCATTTGTTTTTCTTTTGAATTTTATTTTATTTAGTTTTTATACAGCAGGTTCTTATTAGTTACCTATTTTATACCTATTAGTGTATATATTTCAATCACAATCTCACAATTTATCCCGCCACGATCACCACCACCCCCTGCCATTTTCTCCCCTTGGTGTTTCTTAATTGTGTTGCATTTTTTTGGTGGCTCTTTTTCTTCTCTTGTGTTTCCTGCCTAGAGAAGTTCCTTTAGCATTTGTTGTAGAGCTGTTTTGGTGGTGTGAATTCTATTAGCTTTTGGTTGTCTGTAAAGCTTTTGATTTCTCCCTCAAATCTGAATGAGATTCTTGCAGGCTAGTGTAATCTTAAACTTCGTTGTAGGTTCTTCCCTTTCATCACTTTAAATATTTGTGCCACTCCCTTCTAGCTTGTATAGTTTCTGCTGAGAAATCAGCTGTTAACCTTATAGGAGTTCCCCTGTATGTTATTTGTCGTTTTTTCCTTGTTGCTTTTAATAATTTTTCTTTGTCTTTAATTTTTGTCAATTTGATTACTGTGTGTCTCAGCACGTTTCTCCTTTGGTTTTTCCTGCCTGGGACTCTCTGTGCTTCCTGGACTTGGGTGACTATTTCCTTTTCCATGTTAGGGAAGTTTTTGACTATAATCTCTTCAAATATTTTATCAAGTCCTTTCTCTCTCTTCTCCTTCTGGCACCCCTATACTGTGAATGTTGTTGTGTTTAATGTCTCAGAGGTCTCTTAGGCTGCCTTCATTTCTTTTCATTGTTTCTCTTTATTCTGTTCCATAGTAGTGATTTCCACCATTCTGTCTTCCAGTTTACTTCTCCGTTCTTCTGCCTCAGTTATTCTGCTATTGATTCCTTCCAGTATATTTTTCATTTCAGTTATTGTATTGTTCATCTCTGTTTGTTCTTTAATTCTTCTAGGTATTTGTTAAACATTTATTGCATCTTCTCGATCTTTGCCTCCATTCTTTTTCTGAGGTGCTGGATCATCTTCACTATCATTATTCTGAATTCTTTTCCTGGAAGGTTGCCTATCTCCACTTAATTTAGGTGTTTTTCTGGGGTTTTATCTTGTTGCTTCATCTGATACATAGTTATCTGCCTTTTCATTTTGTTTATCTTTCTGTGAATGTGGTTTTCGTTCCACAGGCTGGAGGATTGTAGTTCTTCTTTCTTCTGCTGTCTGCCGTCTGATGGATGAAGCTATCTAAGAGGCTTGTGCAAACTTCTTGATGGGAGGGACTGGTGGTGGGCAGAGCTGGGTATTGCTCTGGTGGGCAGAGCTCAGTGAAACTTTAATCTTCTTTCTGCTGATGAGTGAGGCTGAGTTCCCTCCCTGTTGGTTATTTGGTCTGAAGTGACCCAGCACTGGAAGCTACAGGCTCTTTGGTGGGGCTTATGGCAGACTCCAGAGGGTCGTGCTAAGGAGTAATTCCCAGAACTTCTACTGCCACTGTCCTTGTACCCACAGTGAGCCACAGCCACCCCCTCCCTCTGCAGGAGACCCTCCAATACTAAAAAGTAGGTCTGGTTCAGTCTCCTACGGGGACACTGCTCCTTCCCCTTGGGTCCTGATGTGCACACTACTTTGTGTGTGCCCTCCAAGAGTGGAGTCTCTGTTTTCCCCATTCCTGTCAAAGTCCTGCAATCAAATCCCACTAGTCTTCAAAGTCTGAGTCTCTGGGAATTCCTCCTCCTGTTGCCAGACCCCCTGGTTGGGAAGCCTGACGTGGGCCTCAGAACCTTCACTCCAGTGGGTGGACTTGGGCCTCAGAACCTTCACTGCAGTGGGTGGACTTCTGCAGTATAATTGTTCTCTACTTTGTGAGTCACCCACCCAACAGTTATGGGATTTGATTTTATTGTGATTGAACCCCTCCTACAGTCTCATTGTGGCTTCTTCGTTGTCTTTGGATGTGGGGTATCTTTTTGATGAGTTCGAGTATCTTCCTGTCGATAATTGTTCAGCAGTTAGTTGTGATTCCGGTGCTCTCACAAAAGGGAGTTAGCACACATCCTTCTACTCCTCCATCTTGAACCAATCTCCCACCAAGCATATTCTTGTTAATGATCTTTAAAAGCAAGCATATATAGTTTTTCAATATAAATAATTTTCATTAAGAATTTATCTTCTTTATATGCAACCAATCAACTGTTTATTAAGTGCCTAAAGTGGCTTGGTATAGTTATTGTGGCAGCTGCAAGAAGAGATAAGACATAATCCCTGGAATAAGCACTTTAGATATTAGTTGGGAAGATAGGAAATACATGTGTATAAAGGACAATTAAATTTTTTTTTTTTGCGGTACACGGGCCTCTCACTGTTGTGGCTTCTCGTGTTGCGGAGCACAGGCTCTGGACGCACAGGCTCAGTGGCCATGGCTCATGGGCCTAGCCACTCCACGGCATGTGGGATCTTCCCGGACTGGGGCACGAACCCTTGTCCCCTGCATCAGCAGGCAGATTCTCAACCACTGCACCACCAGGGAAGCCCAAGGACAATTAAATTTTTAAGGCATTATATGCATAGGCCAAATGATCTATTATAGCATAAGAGAGCCAAGACGTATTTCCATTCTGGACGGTCAGTGATGACTTACACAGAATATGGGAAATAGAACAAACTGTAAATGATCCATGGAGTTCTTAGTATGTGGTAAGAAGGAGAGGAGAAATCATCCATTGGGGAAACAGCATGGACAAAGCCATAAAAACAAGTTCAGACAAAATATCTACCTAGGACAGAATATAACACTTAAGCTGAGATATACGTTGAAGTGAGTAAGTGTCAGAAAGTGCCATTGCAGGCTTGCAGACTTGCCTGTCAGGCCTTTGACATTGGGAGATATTGACAGTTTTTGATGGTGGTCACAGACTGATGATATCCATGTTTAAAAAATAAATTTGACAGCAGTGAAAATAGAGTACCTAATGGTAGCAGTATAAATAAAAACAAACAAAAGTAATTGTAATTTTTAAAAAGGAAATTAACAGGTTTTAGAAGCTCATTAAATAGGTTAATAAAAGGGGAGGATGATGAATACAGGTTTAAACTTGAGTTTCAACACTAGGAGATTAAAGGTATTGCCAACAGAAATAAAGGGAGATCATCATGCTGAGTGAAATAAATTTGAGGTTGAAATGAGATATTTGTTTTTTAAAATACTAAAATATTAGTTATAGTATGTAAGATGATATTATCCAGAGGATACTTTGGTGAATTGGCTTTAAGAGAGAATTCAAAACTAAATATATGACTTAGAAAGTCATTCATATTAGATGACTGATACACTATCAAACGATGAGCTCTATCAGAAAAGGGATAATAAGGATGGAACTTCAAGGTATTACTGCAGTTGCAAGTATAAGAAAAGCATGAGAAAAAAATAAAGCAGTTAGAGAACTGGAGATAGGAAGAGAATTAGACAAAATTCAGGGTTATAGAATTTAAGGGAAGAGAGAACTTCAAGATACAGGAAGTGGTTAAGGGTGTGCACTACTGCATAGAGGGTAGGAAGATATTTGGAAAGCTCTTAGTGCTTCATTCTCCCATAAAGTGCTATGGAAATGTTTCATATATTTGCTGATATACTCTAAGACCAGAGTATATCAGGCTATGAATTGCATGTAAATAAATTTCTTAGTTAAAATAATCATGTGTCGAGTTTTATAAAGAAGAAGAAAAATACTGACTACTAATGATAAAGAGGTACTCTGTCTTTCCTCTGCCTTTGTACTAAGGATGAGAGAGCCAGGCAGCACTGTAGCAGGAACCAGAAGGAACAAAGAAAAAAGATTAGCTTCTTTTATGAAATGGCTTTTATTCTACTAGTATCTCTTTAAAAATAAAAATCAAGGAATAAATGTCCATTTAAATTGATCTTCTGTTGGACTATACTATTGGTCTGACATATAAATTAGTGTTTCTTAGATTTAACTATCCCCCTGGGATAAGACTGAGAAACAACAATAATATTTTATGGAGAGTGTCAAATAGCTTGCCTTTACAGCAATTCTATTCTCCGTATCCTTTTTTTTTTATTTTTTGGAAGATGGATGATGGAGACCATTATAATCAGAAAGATACTAATCTGGAGCTGTGATGAAGCAAATATCTTTAGTCACATGTTATTGGAGTTTAAGGACTTCTATGTTTATAGGAGAATTTCAAACAAAGTTTCTTCTACTCACTGCCCTAAACCTGCCCCTTACTAGCTGTGACCTTGAGAAACTCACTTTATCTTTTTAAGCCATTTCCCTCCTCTGTGAAATGGGAATGTTAACATCCACCCTTATTACTCCCAGAGTTCATGAAGATCAAATGAGATGATAAAAGTGAAAGTGTTTGTTTAACTATGAAATGCCACATAAGTGTTGTTATTATGAATCCTTTCTAGACTACAAATAGCAAGGAGGCAAAGAGCAGACCTATGTTGTTCCTATGAAACTACAGTACTTACATAGTGCCTGACATGAAGTAAGAAACGAATAAATATTTGTTGAATTTAATTACTGCTTGAGAAGTATAATCATGAAAATGGTTGTATATAAAAGTATCAATAAAATATACACTGAACCCCCAAATAGAAGATTATTATGAAAACAATGGCAGGCTCAGCTCTCACAAGAATGCTGTTCCATTCCTGTGCCTATGACACTGTGTGAACCAGCTTACATCTGACCTGAATGCTGAAACCTCTCCAAGGAAAGAGACAGCACAATTTCCACTGTGCTTTTTATTTCATGTCTAATAGCCTTTCTAGCCATAGCCAAAACTAGAGACTGTTTATTAGTAAACCTGGGATATACTGCTAGAGGAACTGATAACACCCACAGAATAGAGTTGATAAAAATTCAACAAAAGATGAAATGAGGGACAGAAAATAGACTAAATGTGAAAACAGGAAGGCAATACCAAACAATGTGGAAGCAAAGAATAGTAAAATAAAATGTTGCATGGAAATATCTATATTCACTGGAGTTCATGGATGAAAGTTCATGGATACACTTTATTGAGATACCAGAAGCATGTCCAAATAAATTTGACCTCAGAATAAAAGCAATACTCACTACAGAGAAATTAATTATTTCACTAGGGCTCTTAACGTAGTAACATTTACAAATGGTGGGCATGGAGTTGGTAATAGCCAGCTGTTGAAAGGGAGAAGGGACAGTCTAGCTAGTAAAGCTAGCTAGTAAAGCGAACACAGAAAACACTGGAGTATAATGGAAGATCTGCTTCCCGTTCCCCCTCCCCACTCCCCAAATTCCTCAAACAAATCTTAGTGATGCCACTTTCAGTGGCTTATATCTGAATATTGTTCTTGGGCATCAAATAATGCCTGCTTTAACATTAATACTTTATTGCCTGATAATGATTTTATTTCACTCTCACCTCCCCCCAAATATTGGCATTTTAAGTGAACATGCAAACTAAAAACAGAAACGGTAGCATGATCAACAGTTGAACTAATGGGGAAGAGGACACAGCTAAAGACCTGGTCTGTAGGATGCTTCCTACTCAACATAAATGATAACCATGCTATATTTATTTATTTGCTCCTATCAGCCAGTATTCTCTTAGAAAGGTACCAAAGGATGCCTGGGTATCATTCACACCCTCTAGGTACAAGGGCCAGTGGTAGAATGAAGCCACAGACTGGGTATGGGTCAATAAGAGTGAGTCAGGTCACTAAAGCCAAGTCTAAAATATGCTGAGACAAGCACAAGTCAACAGAAGAGCGTTAATAAAATAATCAGGGCATGTATGTGAGATACCCAGAAATGTTTACTTCAGAGAACCTTCTGAAGACCAGACCTTCCCCCAGGGCATCATTCCCATTTACAGCTTGGCATTTTATCTAAAACATAAAAGAGGCATGGAGAGCAGTCCTCACAGTTGCTAAAACTGTGCCAATTCCCTAGGCCAATGATAGTCAGGTATTCCAGTTCTCACACTGAAAAAGAGGGACCTGCAACACCTTTGTCTGCAGCAACTCTCAGCTGAGATGGCGGGGAACAGCAGACCTACAGGGAAGACTACCTCCACTTTAAGTCCTAAAGAGGGCTATTTATTTCCTTCTCCCAGATGACTGTGTGGCAATTGAGAAGCCTCTGGGATCACATCCATGCTGCTTTCCTTAGGCCAAGCAACTGATTGCTCTCTCGGAAAACAGGTGAAAAAAACCAAAGGTAAAGTACTGTCCACAACTGTATTACATGCATCATTAGCTTCCATCCTCTCAAACAAATGACAGAGATGATGAAATACAGGAGCTTTTTTTTTTCTTTTCCCTTAACAACATTCTGGATTATAAATAATACAATAAAAGATCATGTTTTATTACTCCCAATTTCATATGGATTTGAAGCATATGGCTTTTATTTTGGGGGGATGGCATGGAGGGAGCAGGTGAATAGTGAGTTGAATTGATGATTCTTGGGAGTGATATAAAATATTTTATTAAGTAATAGTACAGTGTTATTACATGCACCAGAGACCATTCCAACACTAAACACACATTTTAACTCAGGGTCAGGGTGAGGTAAGGGAGGCAGTGGTACACCTAACTAACCTCATAGGTCAGAGATCACAATACATGGTGTAAAAATCTCTGTCGCGTACATGCAGCATTAGCATTCAGTCCTGGAACTCATGGAACAGATGCTTTTTCTAGTTTATAAGAGATTCAAAAACCTCCAGTTTTCTACTCTTGGTTTCACTGTGAGCATTCTGGGTAACAAAACTGCACATTTATAATATATATTCTCTCTCGCAGGTCTTTTTCTCACAGATTTATCTTTGTTTTATTGATTTGTTGCATTTTGAACTATTTTTCAATCCCAGGAAAATTACTCCTTTTGTTTCTCACAAATTTCCCTTTCCTTCCTGTTTGTTATTCATGAGCATCCCCCTGCAGCCTGCTTCAAGAAATTGAGTTTTATAATAAGTGTTGCAAGACTGCCTTTCTTCCCATAATATGGGAGCACTAAGAAAAAAAAAATATTTTTGTCCACTTCTGAGATTGGGCAGGGGGAAAAAGGGAGAAAGAGCAAGGGACAAAGGAGAACATTTCTGAGCAAGCAATCCTACCCACTTATTCCGTTGTCCTGTCGTGAGTTGCACATCCAACATAGTTAGGCCAAGTTAGACAGGCAACGTCTAAGGAAGATATGGATTCTTCTGGAAATGTGTACTAATGATTCATTGTCTGACACTTTCAACTTTTCTCACAGAATTGGATTTAAATCATTGACCTGGTATGGAGCTGCAGGGTAACATCCTGTCTTTTAGAAAGATAGTGAAATAATAATGCCCAATATGTGGCAGTTTAAAAAGTTTTAGTAAACTGAGGGGCTTCCCTGGTGGCGCAGTGGTTGAGAATTTGCCTGCTAATGCAGGGGACACAGGTTCGAGCTCTGGCCTGGGAGGATCCCACATACCGCGGAGCAACTAGGCCCGTGAGCCACAAATACTGAGCCTGCACGTCTGGAGCCTGTGCTCTGCAACAAGAGAGGCCGCGATAGTGAGAGGCCCGCGCACCGCGATGAAGAGTGGCCCCCGCTTGCCACAACTAGAGAAAGCCCTCGCACAGAAACGAAGACCCAACACAGCAAAAAATAATTAATAAACTCCTACCCCAAACATCTAAAAAAAAAAAAAAAAGTTTTAGTAAACTGAAAAGGCTGGAGGTGCTGCCCTTATCCAAATACCATGCCAAGATGGAAAAAAAAAAATGCTAATACGCTTCAAATTATCCAGGCAAAGTGCTAACACATACCCTATTACAAAATCCCTAGACTTGCTCCATCTCTAAGACAGGACGGGTTATATTTGAATCAGTATTAGAAAACGATGGCCTTCTTTATGAACACAGGGGAGGGGGTACGGTGGTAGGAAAGGAGAAGGAACAAGGGTGAGAGGAAGTGTACTGACTGTAATCAGTAAGATTTGTTTATTTAATGTTAATTTCTCCCATCCATTCTTCTTAAGCAATTCAACCAGCTTGTCTTCAGAAAAGACTAGCTAGAAAACTGCTTCTGGGTTTAGTAACTTTAAAACAATTAGAAATTTATGAGAGGCTATGCTGAAGACTAAGGGACAGAATCTAATTCTTAAGTTTAAGAACCTTACAATTTATCTTCTATAACAATGCTAATTGAATTCAAGTGCACTTTTTGAGTTTGTTCATGTACTTGATGTGATGAGCAGTATGAAGATGATTAAATCAGATTTCCTTCTCTCTGAAACTTGCCAACATGGGTAAAGTTCAAGTGGTATCAGGTAAAAGTCTTAAGTGAAGTCCAGTAAACTGTTAGGTAAATCCAAGGAAGGAGGCACTACATCAAATCAATAAGTCAGTTTTCCCAGAGCAAATGGTGATTGACATAGATTTTGTAAATGGATAACATTTCCGTAAGTTCAGGGAGTAATAAGGACAGAATCTCTGGCACCATTTTGAGACAGGAACAAATGTTCATGCACAACAAAGTGCATGCCAAATGAATTTAGACAAATGCAAGTTATAGGGCTGGTAAGGGGTACAAACTTTCAGCTATAAGATGAATAAGGTCTGGGGATCTAATGAAAAACATGGTGACTATAGTTCAGCGGCCTCCAACCTTTTTGGCACCAGGGACCAGTTTCATGGAAGACAATTTTTCCATGGACTGGGTTAATGTGAGCGATGTGGGGGATGGTTCAGGCAGTAATGAGAGCAATGCGGAGCGATGGGGAGCAACAGGGAGCGGCAGATGAAGCTTCACTCACCTGCCTGCTGCTCACCTCCTGCTGTGCGGCCCTGTTCCTAATAGGCCACAGACTGATGCCAGTCCATGGCTGGGGGTTGGGAACCCCTGCTATAGTTGATAACACTGTATCGCGTAATTGAAATTTGCCCAGAGTAGAACTTAAATGTTTTCACACACACACAAAACAAACAAAAAACTTAGGTAACATGGATAAAATCCTTGAAAGACACAAATTACCAAAACTGAAATAGAAAATCTGAATAATCCTATATCCAAAAAATTGGAATTGTGAATTAAAACCTTCCTACAAAGAAAATTCAGTCCCACATAGGTTCACTGGTGAATTCAATTCAAAATTTAAGGGAACAATTAATATTAATCCTATGGAAACTCACTCAAAAAATAAAGAATGAAGCAATGAGGTCAGCACTGGTGGTTGGTTTGAGTGATTCACAAGGAAACAGAATATTGAGGAAAATAAAGCACTAGAAATTGTTAAGTATAAATAGTTAAGTAGAATGGCTGATTGTGGAGTTAGGGGGGAAACAAATTGACTCTAAGAATATGGAGGGATAGAAGGTATGAAGGTCCTGGTGAGGATGGAGAGGAAAGTGATGGAGTGTGATGTGAAATCATGGTGGTCAGAAAGAGCAATTTCAAATTTTAAGATTTTAGAACTGTTCTCAATGATAATATAGTCCAAATTCTGATCACTGATGTGATATGTATGAATGTCAGGTAATTTTGAAGTTATCTAAAATAATGATGGAACAGAGTGAAAAGGAAAATTAGGGGGCCAGTGCTAAGACTGTTATGGAATAGAGAAGGCTGTGCTCAGGTGTGTCTAGGGACAAGAACAAAGATGGGAAGAATATTCTGTTTCCATGCCTTGTCTATCATTTGTGAAGCAATTACTATACACCAGCCAGTGTTTTAGTCAGAAACCTTGATTATGACATTTTATCCTCACTATAGAGTTATTAAGTAGGTATTCATAAGTAGGTATTCATGATCATACTGAGATGTCAAGATTAATATATTATCCAAGATCTTCCATCTACACAGTGGTGGATGCAGAACATAAACATCTTTAAAGTGCCTTAAATGTCCATATTCTTTCTACTAAATCATCGGCCTCATCACACAAAAAATATCTGAAAATATGGTAGTATGATTAGAGAAGTATGGTAACATTTACTGAGTTTTTACTACGTGTCATGGGAAGTGCTAAATACTTTATGTATATCAATTTATGTGATATAAATTGTGTATATCAATTTACTCACAAGAACCCAAGCCAATATTGTTTATTTCCATTTTAGAGAAGGAAGGAATTTATAATTAAATAAGCTTTTGAAACTTTTAGGTAGCAAAGTTAGTGAACTCGGATTGCTAATAAGTTCTGTCTGACTCCAAAAGCTACGATGCTACACTCCTTCTTCAATTGTGCCTGAGTTTCAATAAACAATGTGTCATTGGGCAAGGGATAACCTGCTCATCTGGAGATAGAAGCAGAAATTAAGAGTAATGCTTACCCTTTGAAATGATGTTATGAAGAGAATTCAGGTTTTAATTAAAGCAAAAACAAGGAGGTAGAGACCAAAAAAAAAAAAAAAAAAGGTTTGTGAGAGAAATAAGGGAACAAGGTTGGACACAGAGATACTGTCTCAGAGTTGTGGAATGCACAAAGAAACATAGCATAGCAAAGTTGTTTGGAAAGCCTTATCAGGGAATTGCATTCAGCTGGAGGCTGAGTACTTCCCAAGAGATTGATAATACTCTAGGGAAAAGAATGGCATATAAGTTTTGCCAGATGCCTTGAGTTCCATGAGACAATTGGGAATGCATCACTAATCCTAGGGTATAGCCTTCCCACAGAAAGCTGAGGAGTGTTCCAACGTTCACCCAAGCCATTTTTGCCAGTCTTCTATCCATCACAAGCAGCAAGGCACAAACTAACAGGGGCTGGGAAAAGGTAATCAAGAGGTAATTGGTCCACTGGTTATGGTGATATGACTGAATGGAAATATTCCTTATGAGGAAGAAAGGAATAAAAGGAGAAGGGAAGGAAGGGTAGCTCAGTGAAGCCATCACTTTGTTCTTGCAGCCATGGGATGTATTAAACTGAACTTCTATTTATTACATAAGATATATTTGTGTCTACCCAGGATGGAGGTCACAAAATAATCTGTTGGGATTAAACTGTATAATTATGACACAATATTTATTCCTACTGCTTTAGGTTAAGAGTGATTATCTATCAACCCATTAACAAAATATGTATAGCTCCTTAATCTATACTTTTTGGTTGTAGCTACAGAAAATCAAATACTTTAAGGGACTGTAGAAATCATCACCACTGTTTACTCACACTAAACTGATAAAATGATCTAATGCATGAAAAAAATTAAATGATCTAATTTAGTTAGAAAAGTTAATTTCTGTGTAACTTTTATAATATTCAAAATATGTACAAATAAAAAATTCCTGGGGTGATTAATAGCAATTGAAGACATGACTGACAAATGTGATGATAATAACCTATTATTGAACACGAATCTTTAATAACTCCATTAATGAGTAGTCACCAAGTTACTAGATTATTTTACTTTAGTCACTATAAAATGGTGACTCTGGATGGGGCTCTGGATCCCTCTGGATGGGGCTCTGGCCTTTTGGCCACCATAAGTGTGTCACACCTGGTTAAATATGTCCCTGTGAGCATGTAGCATAAATGGGCAGGAATATCATGCTTCATCCACAGCAGCAGGTGAATTCTCCTTGATGATGTAAATAATAGCACAAGCCTTAATCTGCTGACAGTAGGTAGGCATAGAAGCTGTGTTCTAGCTTGGCAAAAATGACAGGAAAATGAGAGTTTTGATATATTCTGGTGGGAAAGCTATATGTTTCCCAATTGTATAAACTTAGTCCCTTCTTTATACATTCCCAAGACTGCCATCTTTTCTTTTTCAACTCTTTCGGTAATGGAGAGTTACAAAAGAGCCATGAAAGAGAAATTCTTTAAAAATATTTTAAGGGGATTGAGCATAAACGTCAAAATATATTTTTAATACAAGGATTGTTCTTTCCATGATGCTATGTTATTCTACAGAATATACTTAGTCAAACTGTGATGCTCCTCAACAAAACTCTTATGTAGAAATTAATTGCTCTATACATCATTTTAAACTGCAATAATACTTTTAAAGAGTTGTGATGTGCTAGAAGAGGGGACATGCACCTTTTTCCCTCCCATGGTCATGGGTAAAGCTGATAGTCACCAACTTTTTTGTGGGAACAAGCTATATCCTTACTGAGGCTTTGGAGCAGTAGAGAGATATATGAAAAGGAATGGAGAAATTTATGGGGAGAATGGAGATTTTTATGGGGAGACTGGAGAAAAGGAGCATAAGACATCTAGGCAAATCCTTTGCCTCACTAGAAAAGCCATGAGCCAGGCTGTAATGATCAACTGATTTTGGTTCTCCGTTTATTAGTGTTTTATACCTTACTCTGAAGGATCTCCTGATGTGGGAGCTCTACAAAGAGATGAACAGAATATTTCAGTGTGATTACTGCTATGATCAAAGTATGTACAGACCACAAAGGATGGGTGGGGCCCCTAACCCTGACTCAACAGAGAAGCCCTTTGTCTTCTATGGGAATTCCTTTCCTACAGGGGCACATCAGCAGAAAATTCCCATTTCTTTGCCACTTTGTATTAGCTCCGAGCATTAAATGAAGTTACTGCTTAGACCTTGTATTTAAATTTTAACCTATATTTGAGAAGCAGCCTGAATGCAGGATGGGCAAAAAGAACACTGCCAAGTTTTCACTTTTTATGCATTTAGGGAAGATTCAGATGTGTTACCCACTTTCAGTAACAGAGTTAAAGATACAATGAAAGCATTTGCGTTACAGACTACAGTGGAATCAGGTGTCGAAACATAAGATATCCTCCTTTACAGGGGGACACTGTCTGGCGGTGCCCTGAATAGCCCTCCACTGTCCTCTCCCATGTTTTTTAATTGCCTTTCCTTGGCATTTCTACAAGATATGGGATGATACTCATCATGTCTAATTTACATAATACAAAACTAAATCGAGAGAAGGAAAATGACTTCTTTAAGGTCAATAAATAGTGTAAAATCAAGTCATTCCTTCCTATCTATCTCAGAATATTACCTGAATTTTGACAAAATACCACACTTCCCAGACATTTTTAAAATGAAATCAATAGTGCTGACTTGTGTATTAGAATGGAATAGCCTCAGGGAAGGTCTGTAGTACCATATTTTTGTCCTGCCTCTGTGCTGTGGCAGCTAGGTAGGTCTGATGCAAACCCATACTTTGGAATCACTTTTTAGTGCTCAATGCCTTACTAATATCTGAAGATAGAACATGGTTAAGTACAGACAAAAAGTTGAGCATTATAAGTAGTAATTAGGGAGGTGAACACTGAAACAATTGATTGTGCATTCTGTTTCTAAAGTCTTCTTAAAAATGTCATCAGCAAAGTGTAGTCAGATTGATTCAGAAACCACAGTTAATCGCGGCATCGTTCAGTTAGCTTTAGCTAAAAGAAGAGACAATAAAAGCTATCGTTCTTTTATTTATTTATTTATTTTTTTGCGGTACGCGGGCCTCTCACTGTTGTGGCCTCTCCCGTTGTGGAGCACAGGCTCCGGACGCGCAGGCTCAGCGGCCATGGCTCACGGGCCCAGCTGCTCCGCAGCATGTGGGATCCTCCCAAACCGGGGCACGAACCCGTGTCCCCTGCATCGGCAGGCGGACTCTCAACCACTGCGCCATCAGGGAAGCCCCCGTTCTTTTATTAATAACAAAAAATACTGTACTTTCTTTCCTGTCAAGTTTCTTCTTTTGTAAAGGATTATTTATCGCTTTTTCCTTTAATATCCTACCTGAACATTTATTTTTTGTTGTCCCCTAATTTGACTAGTTGCATCTTCTTTGCCTCAGATGTTTTCAGTTCTCTAACGGCATGACCAGCACTTTCAGGAAGGGCTTTTTAATGTATCTGGTCAATTAAATACATTCCCAGGAATAAAATAAATTTTACTCAATTTTCCAAACAGAGAAATATAAAAATTTCAGAGGTTTAAAATTTTTTTTAAATCTTATTTTTATGTCCCTAAAGTCTCCTCAATCTGTTTTCAAACCCAAACTAGACTATATAGGGAAATAAGAAAGGATTTTCTCAGAAGGCAATCTAAATTGTCCTTTGCTAATAGTAACACTAATTTCACTATAGCCATCAATTAGCATTTACAAGGGCTAAGGTTTGTTCTGATACTTTTTTCAATTCATCCTTTTCATTATACATTGTATACAATGAAGCATAATTTAACTTGTATCATGTCAATAAAATAATGATTAATCTATAATTAAGTAGAGGTGGGCCAACAGAGATTTCTGTTTAGTAAAGGGAATAGAAATTATTTCAGAAATATTCACATTTTACCAAAAGAAACCCCAGTGATGAGCTTGCAAATACTTTACAGCTGGAGTGGGTGAGGAGCAAAGGATCCAAAGCTATGGCCCTCTCCTCTTGTATTTTAGTAATATATTCCATCATTTCATGGTGCGCACTACTAAGGTGCACAGAATCATTTAAGCAAATTTTAGTAATGCCTTTAGTGTCGTATGTATTTAGTCTCTGGATAACCTTCCGAGTTCTTTTTAAAAATATATTTATAGGGCTTCCCTGGTGGCGCAGTGGTTGAGGGTCCGCCTGCCGATGCAGGGGACACGGGTTCGTGCCCCGGTCTGGGAAGATCCCACATGCCGCAAAGCGGCTGGGCCCGTGAGCCATGGCCGCTGGGCCTGCGCGTCCGGATCCTGTGCTCCGCAACGGGAGAGGCCACAGCAGTGAGAGGCCCGTATACCACAAAACAACAACAAAAATTATATATATATATTTATTTATTTATTTATTTATTTATTTAAACACATTTTTGATTTTATGAGAAGACTTCAATAACCTGGGTAAATGATGCAAAAAGGAAAAATGATTATGCACTATCACAGTTCAGCAGTTCTTGGCCATAATCATGGACTTTTTTAAAAGATAATTTTAACTTTCTTTTGAGATTTTCAATAGGAGAGTTGTTTTCAAAATTTTAGAACATGTCTTAATATATAGGTATCATTACTAATAAACACTGTTAATAAACATTTGTACTATGAAATATATTAACTTTGTTTCTATTAAGAAATCTTCTTTTTCTCTGTTACAACCTTGACTTATATCAAATTAAGCAAAAGGATGTTGAAGAACTGGTGGGCAGAAGTGTTTCATAAGAAAGTGACTAATATAAGCTGAATGGAAAAGAACAACAAACATTTTCATCTTCATTGTTATTGAAATGTGTTATTCAAGGAATTGAAAAATGTTCAATTTATCCATGTAAAAATGCAGTTATTGCTATATGTACCTCAGAAAGTGCCTAAAAGCAGGAACAGTGTTATTATATTTACAAAGCACGTTGAAATTCACAAAGTGTGTCCCTCTTGATCTCTTAACTCTGTAGGGACAAGTATCATTTCCTCCATTTTTGAGCAGGAAAACCTGAGCTCAGAGAGATTCTCTGTAGTGAATTTCTGGTTTCCACACATAGCCAATGTGAACAGGTGTGGTCAGGCCTTCTGCTCCATAATCCAGTGATGTTTCTCCAGAGGAGAATGAACTGGGTTGAGAAGAAGATGTATTTGGCATCTTTTATGGCCTTTTTAGAACCTTCAACTCCAACTGGCCCCCACACGTTAAAAATGCCTGTGAGCTGTGTTGTAGGCACGGTATAAGTTTCAACACGTTTATCTTTTTCACCTATTACATGGCAGTAAATGAGAAGTTACACAAATATTTTACTTGTCACACTCCCACAGTGATTTTTATAGAAAAATAATAGGGGCAGGGGTTATGAGATGATTCCTGAGGTCCCTTTCAGCTCTCATATTCTGTGACTTTACTGTGCTGGAGCAGAATAATGCTCACAAAATGCACACCGAATGAATTAATCCACTTCAGACAAATGTGAGTTATAGAGCTGTCATTTCTGAGAGATAATAGTACTGACGGCATCATATTACTGACAGCATGCCTCACAATAATTCTTAGCTTGATATAATGCTGGAAAAATAAAATATTTGGAATTTGTTTTTTCTCTGTTAATAATTTTAGACTACGAGTCTGCAGACTTTACAAAGTATAACCACGGACGTAAATTTCAGCTATCAATTTGTTGGCTCAAAATCTCTTTCAAGTTCCTTCTCCTGCCATCCTGGAACAACTTCTTCAATACCTCCAGAGATTCACATAAATGACTCAATAAGGGCAAGAACTAACCTGATGACATTTACATTTTAAAGTGATTAATTTGATCTGAAGTCTTAAGGAAGAGCTTTAAGAAGAGGCAGGGTCACTGATTATGAAAGAGGAGGTGAAGACATTTCAGAAGGGATGAGAAGGTGATTACAGGAGAGGAGGTGAGTACCAGGCTCCTGAACACTAAGGTTTGCTGGCAAAACTTCAGTGGGGATTAAGGACAGCTGGCCTGAAGGCATCTGAAAGGAAAAAAATGAAGTGTGACTGCTATGAGGAGGCCAGTTAGGGAGAGATCTTTAAATCTGCAGATTTTTTTTCTGCAGCCTCTGTGCAGTTAGCATCTCCGGGGGTTTCCTACACTGAAGGAGGCTTTTAGATGTGGAAATGAATATTATTTGTCTTCCACTTAAAAGCTTGCTCTCACTTTTGCTCTATAAAAATGGAGAAGGACCTGAATGCCCCTCTGGGAGCTTAGACCCACAATGTATCCAGGTATGCCCTGGCTGTAGCAGACCTCTCTGAAGGATGTTCATGTATCTGCTGACCCTGACTGTAAATTCTAGCCTGAACTAAGTGACACTGGGTAGGTGATCCAGAGCCCCATTTTTAACGTGTGGGGGCCAGTTGGAGTTGAAGGTTCCAAAAAGGCCATAAAAGATGCCAAATACATCTTCTTCTCAACCCAGTTCATTCTCCTCTGGAGAAACATCACTGGATTATGGAGCAGAAGGCCTGACCACACCTGTTCACATTGGCTATGTGTGGAAACCAGAAATTCATTACAGAGAATCTCTCTGAGCTCAGGTTTTCCTGCTCAAGCATGGAGGAAACGATACTTGTCCCTACAGAGTTAAGAGATCAAGAGGGACACACTTTGTGAATTTCAACGTGCTTTGTAAATATAATAACACTGTTCCTGCTTTTAGGCACTTTCTGAGGTACATATAGCAATAACTGCATTTTTACATGGATAAATTGAACATTTTTCAATTCCTTGAATAACACATTTCAATAACAATGAAGATGAAAATGTTTGTTGTTCTTTTCCATTCAGCTTATATTAGTCACTTTCTTATGAAACACTTCTGCCCACCAGTTCTTCAACATCCTTTTGCTTAATTTGATATAAGTCAAGGTTGTAACAGAGAAAAAGAAGATTTCTTAATAGAAACAAAGTTAATATATTTCATAGTACAAATGTTTATTAACAGTGTTTATTAGTAATGATACCTATATATTAAGACATGTTCTAAAATTTTGAAAACAACTCTCCTATTGAAAATCTCAAAAGAAAGTTAAAATTATCTTTTAAAAAAGTCCATGATTATGGCCAAGAACTGCTGAACTGTGATAGTGCATAATCATTTTTCCTTTTTGCATCATTTACCCAGGTTATTGAAGTCTTCTCATAAAATCAAAAATGTGTTTAAATAAATAAATAAATAAATAAATAAATATATATATATAATTTTTGTTGTTGTTTTGTGGTATACGGGCCTCTCACTGCTGTGGCCTCTCCCGTTGCGGAGCACAGGATCCGGACGCGCAGGCCCAGCGGCCATGGCTCACGGGCCCAGCCGCTTTGCGGCATGTGGGATCTTCCCAGACCGGGGCACGAACCCGTGTCCCCTGCATCGGCAGGCGGACCCTCAACCACTGCGCCACCAGGGAAGCCCTATAAATATATTTTTAAAAAGAACTCGGAAGGTTATCCAGAGACTAAATACATACGACACTAAAGGCATTACTAAAATTTGCTTAAATGATTCTGTGCACCTTAGTAGTGCGCACCATGAAATGATGGAATATATTACTAAAATACAAGAGGAGAGGGCCATAGCTTTGGATCCTTTGCTCCTCACCCACTCCAGCTGTAAAGTATTTGCAAGCTCATCACTGGGGTTTCTTTTGGTAAAATGTGAATATTTCTGAAATAATTTCTATTCCCTTTACTAAACAGAAATCTCTGTTGGCCCACCTCTACTTAATTATAGATTAATCATTATTTTATTGACATGATACAAGTTAAATTATGCTTCATTGTATACAATGTATAATGAAAAGGATGAATTGAAAAAAGTATCAGAACAAACCTTAGCCCTTGTAAATGCTAATTGATGGCTATAGTGAAATTAGTGTTACTATTAGCAAAGGACAATTTAGATTGCCTTCTGAGAAAATCCTTTCTTATTTCCCTATATAGTCTAGTTTGGGTTTGAAAACAGATTGAGGAGACTTTAGGGACATAAAAATAAGATTTAAAAAAAATTTTAAACCTCTGAAATTTTTATATTTCTCTGTTTGGAAAATTGAGTAAAATTTATTTTATTCCTGGGAATGTATTTAATTGACCAGATACATTAAAAAGCCCTTCCTGAAAGTGCTGGTCATGCCGTTAGAGAACTGAAAACATCTGAGGCAAAGAAGATGCAACTAGTCAAATTAGGGGACAACAAAAAATAAATGTTCAGGTAGGATATTAAAGGAAAAAGCGATAAATAATCCTTTACAAAAGAAGAAACTTGACAGGAAAGAAAGTACAGTATTTTTTGTTATTAATAAAAGAACGGGGGCTTCCCTGATGGCGCAGTGGTTGAGAGTCCGCCTGCCGATGCAGGGGACACGGGTTCGTGCCCCGGTTCGGGAGGATCCCACACGCCGCGGAGCAGCTGGGCCCGTGAGCCATGGCCGCTGAGCCTGCGCGTCCGGAGCCTGTACTCCGCAACGGGAGAGGCCACAACAGTGAGAGGCCCGCGTACCGCAAAAAAAAAAAAATGTTCCTGAGCTAGGTGATCTCCCTCATCTCTATAGATGCCAATATGAAAACACCTTTGAACTTCATCTGAATTGCTAATGACAGGGAAAGTGCTACTGAGAATAAAACAATAGCTTTTAAAACTTTCTCTTCCCTGTAGTTTAAGGCATATGCATTTCAAGTTATGGACTTTAGAAAGTAAACTACTTCCTTTGATGTCTAATTCACAAGAAAATACATGTGCCTCTATATGTATTGCATACATGAGAGGTTTTTCTCTAGAACTTATCGGTGTAGAACCAACTGGCTGTGGCTAGCTCACTCATCTCTCTTTATACAACATGCGTTTAGGAATCATAATAGGAGTTGGCACGGTTATGATTGACCAAACACCCCCATGTTTCACGTCTTGTACTATAATCACTTTCACCTGACAGGGATTTTTCTACTCTTCTTCCCATTTAAGTCAATTATTAATTATACTCAGTTTCCACTGATCCATCCCTTACAGGTTTCAGCTTTTGATTCTCATACAAATGGGTTTCTTTCTCTCCCTATTTCTTATAACTTATGAGTAAATGGCAAGGGTAAGTCTATTCCAGGGAAAGATTTTACTGATGGTTGATGGTTCTTCTTTTCCCTCTGCACAGCCCTCACACCCCTTCTCTTTAACTCTCTAGCAAGTGTTTTCTGACTAACAGAAATGATTCTATCTAGGGTCAGATGGCTATCAGGCAGTTATTGTTTGTAATGGTTTGGAGTCCTTCAGCCAGTGTCACAGAGTGAGCGTTTATCCTTATTTAAGAAGAAATGGGAGGGAGGTAATGTGTTTCACTGAGTCTGTTTGTAGGGGATACTGTGTTTCAAATTTCAGACAGAAAATTACTGAGGAATAGAAGCAGACCAATTTCTCTAAACATCTTTTGCTGAAAAAAGAGGAAGTTTGGGAGCACATTCTTCCATCCCCTGTTTCCTAAATTTTTCACTCCTCCCAGCTGTCCCCAGAAATGTTGCTTGGGGCTATACATATGTTTTACTAATTCCAGGAGGCAACATGGCAAGTGAAAAGCTGGATTTATAAGACACAGACTCAACTTTAAATCCTGGGTCAATCCCTACCAGTTCTGTGACATTGACAATTTATTAACATCTCTAAGTGCCTGATTTCTCATTTATAAAATGGACGTTTTAATATGTACCTTGCAAGGTGATTATGAAAATACAATGAAATGGCATAAGTATATAATACAGTTCTTGGAACATAAAAGATGCTCAAAATATGTTTAATACCCTATTCCCACTCAATCATTTTATATATGATGCTTACGTTTTTTGTGCTTCCTTGTCACGCAATACAAGAATATCACAGAACACCTTCAATACTCTCACTGGGCTAGGTTAGATTAATTTTGTTGATAATACACCTGGAATTCTTTTCATGCACGTACAGATTTTAGTGTGTTGCTGACATATTGTTAATGCTAGGTCATAACTTTACTTAAAGAGAGAGTTCATGGATATGAAAGGTAAGCTCAGGGCAGGGCAGTGGCAAGAAGCTATTTGGGGGCTCAAAGACGCTGTGGCAGCCCCCCACCAAGTTGGCAGGTGAAGCCCTACTTCATCTATGCTTAAGGTCAGCTCCTGCAATGAAGATCAGAGTAAAGAGATGGATACCACGGAACAAAACTATGCACTGAATGTTCTGCCTTGTGCTGCAGAATATGAAATGCTTAATAGGCGGAGGTGTGGAGAGGTGTGTCCTTAGGTTTATGAGATGGTATGAGAATCTACTGCTTCTTAGCTTAGTAAGAATGTCTAAGACTTCTCTCCCTTGAACAACTCCAGCGAATTTTCTGTTCTACCCTGTAAGTCTGAGAATTAGTGTCAAGCTGAGTGGTTTAAATTCTAATGTAGAAAATCCTAGACTAAATTGTCAACCTGAGTATTTGTTTAAATACCAACTGTTGCTCAATGTAACTGTTTAGTACTCTAACTGTCTCTGGGATGGAGAATGTACATCCTAGTGTGACCAGTGCTTCTTCTATCCTCCCTCTCTCCTCAACCCTCCTCAGCCCCTCCTCTTCCCCTTTCCCGGCAACATGAGGGAAAACTATTGAGTAGACCCTGGAACTAGGCATAGTTCACCCTCAACCCCGCCCACCGCTGCAGCAGCATTGCTAGGGTCTCGGTTCTCTCCATTCCCTTCCTGTGCCTCATTTTCCTCTGAAATAGGGGAAGCATCAATGAGACAAGATTCTTCTAGCCCTGAGAGACAAATGTTTTGATCCCTACACTCCAGAGAGATTCCTAGAGAGACAGTAAGATGCCAGGAACAAAACTGCTGTTTGATGCGTCTAGACAGACAGGGCCGTAGATAATCTTGCAGTTTCCATAGTGTGGTGAAAAGACTTTAGGGAGGTCCCAGTGATTCCCATCTCCTGTGATTCAAACCTTCACAACCTCTCCCTTTGAGTGAGGGCAGGAACTGAGACTTGCTTCTGACCTATTGAACATGGCAAAGGTGATGGAATGTCAGTTTCATGATAACCTAAGATTGAAAACTAACTTGCTAGGGCACTCTTTTCCTTGCTGGCTTTGAGGAAACAAGAAGCCACACTGGGAAGACCTTCATGGTAAGGAACAACTGAGAGTGGCCTCCAGATGACAGTCAGCAAAACTGTCTAACAGCCACAAGAAAATAAATGCTGTCAATAACCACATGATCTTGGAAGTGGTTCCTTCTCCAACTGAGCCTCAGATAAGGTTGCAGCCCTGGCTGACACTTTGATTGCAACCTTGTGCGTTTTCCAATCAGAGTCCAACTAACCTGCATGACACTCCTGATCCACAGAAAATGAAACATAATAAACACATGTTGTTTCAAGCTACTGAGTTTGTGGCAACATTGTCATGCGTCAATAGATAACTAATAGAGCACAGATGGAAAGAGGGAAGCAAACCTGAGAGAGTCAGGAGATAGGAAGAAGGGATACTTCAGCTACAACTGGTTATCGAGAAGTAGGTAGCATCAAAGATATTTTTGCAGATTGTGATCCTTTAAAAGTAAGCTCTGGGGCTTCCCTGGTGGCGCAGTGGTTGAGAGTCTGCCTGCCGATGCAGGGGACACGGGTTCGTGCCCAGTCCGGGAAGATCCCACATGCCGCGAAGCGGCTGGGCCCGTGAGCCATGGCCGCTGAGCCTGCGCGTCCGGAGCCTGTGCTCCGCAACGGGAGAGGCCACGGCAGTGAGAGGCCCGCATACCACAAAAAAAAAAAAAAAAAGTAAGCTCTGAAATGCAGTTTATGGTGCACAAAGTTTATTAGGAAGTGCCCTTGGGATCAAAACCTGTGGAAGGGAGATAGAAGAAATGGTCAGGAAAGAAGGAGAAGTGGTGCTGTGCCACAGGACCGACAAAGGCATCAGCCAACCACACAGACAATGGAACTAGAAAGGCCTTTCAAAGCTGCCACGCACAGGACCAAAATGGCTAAGGCTCTACATGATCACGGTGGATTGCTACTGAGTTTACACAGCCTCAGGAAGGTTAAGACACTGTGTAATGTGGCATCAGCTGAAGGCTGTCTCTTGACAGTAATCTCAGCAACTGGGGCCACATGCCCTTCATTTAAGAGGGGATCTGGACCTGGCATCACCATATCCATTACACATATGTACCTGAATGAACTGATGACTGAAGCTCAGGTTGCTCTGCCACCTTACCTGGGCTACACAGCCTCCCTCCAAATCTGACACTACTTTGAAGGCAGGGTGACCTCAAATTGATAATTAAATTTCTGCCATCAAGTTGGAACAGAAAAATCAAAATAAAAACTAAGCTGAGATATAGCAAAATTATTATATTTTTGTATACCAGAGCACATGACCTGTGATTCCACAGCTGTTACAGTGACTATTATAATTACACCAGGAGCACAGAAAATGGAGGTATCAATCCCAAATAGAGGAACTGAGAAAGATTTTGTGTATGAGGATGGTACTCTCAAAAAGACTGAAGAAAATCCAATGAAGAGACTAGTACAAATGTGCAGGCAGTGTTAAGGGAACAAACAAGGGATAGTACAGCATCCTCAGGCGAACAAGAGCATGATGTCATTACCATCCTTAGGCTGGAAGGGTCAGGGTAAGAAAACCATAACTGTGACTCAAAGTAAGGATTATGTATTATAGTAGGGGAGTTGTGGCTTTGGACAGGATTATAGACACTGTAAAAAAAAAAAAAAAAAAAAAACACTAAATCTTTCACCACCACCCCCACTCTTCCATCTCCTGCCAATACCTCCCATTGGCCAAACCCAACGAGAAGCTGGGAGGCAAAAGTCCAGGTAATGCAGCCCAAAGTGGTCAGCCTCCCAGGTCAATGAGCAGCACAGATAGTGGATCTGGAGGGATAAACTGAAGAATAACTAGCATAGGGTTGATAATTGAAGGAGAATATCTTAAGCTAAGGAAATAGGATGAATAAAGACAGAGAAATAGGAAATTCCAGAATCTGTTTAAACAATGGTCAGTAGTCTGATGTGTTTGGAGTATGAGCTACCTTGGGGTGGTAGTCTGAGATAAGGCAGACTTGGTTCAGGAAGCAAGAAGGGGGAACAGATTGAAAAAACTCTGTCAAGAGGCTCCCATCAGGAAATCCAGCAGATCCCAGCAAAACAGGACATGACTGATTTCTATGTGATAATCTAACAGTCTTATCCCCAGGCTTTACTTCAGAGAGTGAGGATTGGAGAATGTGACTAGCCTCATAATTTTCTAATTATGTAATAATGGATCATGTTATAATAAATTTGTATTGATATGCATGTGGCTATCCCCATCAAATTCTGAGCCCTCTGCTACTTAAGTTTTTCATCAGAGAACAGCCTACAAAAAGCCTTAATCATTGGCCTTGATCATTCCCATTTTCCTTCAATGTTAAGAGACTAGAGAGGCCCTGTTAAATGTGATGTGGCAGGTGCATTCACATCACTGTCATGTGGGAAAATTCCTCTGTGTGGTGTAAAATCACACAAGCATGTGTTGCAGCTAATTAATTGGATGACAACCAATCCCTCAAGTCTTTTCCAACATTATTGCTTTCCCAGCTTTTCACACCCATCATGTCAACACATGTTACCTCAGTCTGTTAGCTCATCCTTTTGCTAGCAATCTAACATTAATTTACCAACAGATTGTTTAACCTTTCTCCATTCTTTTTGGTTGTTTTGCCTTCTTTAATATTTGTAACATCTCCTGAGACAGTATCTACTTAGAATTCTATTGACACACAACTTCCTCCATCTTCTGAAGGAATTTACCAGAGCACAGCAAGTCATGCTTTAAAATGGTTATACTTTTCTCCAGAGACATGCCATTCCATTTTTTTATACTTTCCCCCCTCTCCAAGACAGGAAATTACCTATATTGGGGAACTATTTGATGCCAAGCACTCTATTAGGTATAATGCTATGTACATTGCATGTTAACTTGCTCCTCGTAAAAACCTCACAAAGAAAGTATTTTGTCACTCTTTTCATACAACCTTATGGTTCAGAGTGATCATATAGTCTGTTCAACAGCAAATTACCAAAACGTTTCAGAGCCAGAATTTAAACTCAGGTCTCCCTGACACCAAAAACCACAGTCTTTCCCCCTATACCACACTCTGCGGAGCCCTCCACCATTCCCTTTTGCACTCCACAGGGGGCCAATGTGGCCATCTTAAAATATAAAATCATATGAGCCATTAATTTTTTCGTGTGAATGAGTTATTGTTGATTCTTCCAAGAGTATTTACATTTTATAAGAGGTATTAAGAAAGAAAAAAAAAAAAACTCCAAGAAGTGACTCTAAGAGTGGTTTTCAGGCATGCCAATTGGCTGTAGCAGTTACTTTTGGATAAAGAAGTATTTTGGGGGCACTCAAAATTTAATAGACAGCTTTCTCAATCTTTCCTATAGAATGGATTTAATTGTTGCACCATTAAGAGTTGTCAGAGACTGAACATTTTGTTTTGTACAGCAAGGTAACATTTTTACTTTTCTGAACAGGGTATCACTCAACTCTCGATTTTTCACCATGGTATTGATTTAATGCTGAAATGTGCGTGCTGTGAACTACCAGCCCCAGCAGCAGCCATGGTCCCAATCCCTTATATACACAGTGACACACATGACTTGAGATAGTCTGTGCTACCAAAATACTAGGGTTCTCTTCCTGGAACCATAAGAGATTGAAGACTGAGGCTATGGCTCTTAATAACTTTGGCCTGAAAGGAACTCTCATTAACTATAGAGATTTTTTTTTTCCATTTTGGGCCTCCAACTAGGAACATTTCTAAATCAAATAATGGTGCCTTAGATCTTCTAGGTAATGCTGTCTATTTCAAAATGGCCTTGGAGGGGAGGTGTTTACTGGAAATGCCTTGGGAACTTCTTTTTCTTTTGAGCTTCAGTATTTCAGCAATGCACCATGGGAAAAAAATGGCCTCTCTATAGTGGGTTCAGGGAAAAATAGCTACCTACAACCAGTCCATGAGAATGGTAGCCTGTTCTATACTGATCATTGCTCTCAACATCAAGAATAGCAGAATAGGGCTTCCCTGCTGGCGCAGTGGTTGAGAGTCCACCTGCCAATGCAGGGGACACCAGTTCGTGCCCTGGTCTGCTAAGATCCCACATGCCGTGGAGTGGCTGGGCCCATGAGCCATGGCCGCTGAGCCTGTGCGTCCAGGGCCTGTGCTCCGCAACGGGAGAGGCCACAACAGTGAGAGGCCCACGTACCAAAAAAAAAAAAAAAAAAAAGAATAGTAGAATAGTGCACAGTCCCTAGAAGGTTCTCAATAATTATATGTTAGAAGAATGAATGAGTTCTTAACATTTCTTGACTATATTAGGATATGTGAGACACTTTGCTAAAGGTTAAGTATGCCAATATTGGGACTTCTCTGGTGGTCCAGTGGTTAAGATTTGGCCTTCCAATGCAAGGGGGTGCAGGTTTGATCCCTGGTCAGGGAGCTAAGATCCCACATGCCTCACAGGCAAAAAACCAGAACTTAAAAAGCAGAAACAATATTGTAACAATTCAATAAAGACTTTAAAAATGGTCCACATCAAAAAAACTTTAAAAAAAGAATGCAAATATTAAATAAAACATCGTAGCTGCTGAAAAGGAGCTCAGAGTTGAAAAGGGGAATACATAATTGAGTTGAAGTACAAGGTTCACATCTGTAAAGCATGCTAAGAGACTCCAGATTCTAAACACAACATACATATTATGAAACAGGCAAGGTCAAACTCTCCATTAACTGGCAAATGTTATGTAAAATTATAGGTTTCATTTTAAAAAAAAAAAAAAAAAACTAAGAAGAGGAAAATTATGAGGAAGAGAGCCTGGGAAAATATCAGGTATACTCTTCTTATGGAGTATAACTCTGAAATAAATCTATTCTTTTTTGGTCTGTTACTTTTTAAATAAAAGTTTTGTGAGTATAACACAAATACATAGCAAGGCAAAATTTATAATTGTACAGCTCTATGAATCATCTTAAAAAGAACAAGCTCATTTAACTGTCACTTAGGTTAAGAATTAGAATATTACAAGCCCTCACCTTTATCCATTCCTTCATCACTATACACTCCTTCCTTCTCAAAGGTAACTATTACTCTCACTGCTAACACCATGGGTTAGTTTTGCCTCTTTCTGATCTTTATATAAAGGATTTATCATTATGCACCTTTTAAATCTGGCTTCTTCTTTCCAACATTTTGTTTTGGATATTCATTCATGTTGTTGTATTGGGCAGTAATTCACTGCCTTTGTTGTTTTTGTTCTATGCTGTTCCAATGCATAAATATCTTGTAATTTAATCTTCTTATACAGTTGATTCCACTCTTTTGGTCAATGCTGTTATGAACATTCTTATACATGTCTTTTGGTGAACAAATATGTGGAGTATGTGTGTGTGTTATGGAATATACTTAAGAGTAGAAATGCCAGTTAGCAAAGTATCTACCTATCCATCTACCTTCCTACCTACTTACCTACCTATCTTTCCAAATTTAGTAGATAATGACAAAGTTTTCCAAAATGTTTGTAGTAACTGACATTTTAAACAGCAGTGTATCAGTCTTTTTAATTTTCACCTGTCTGTTGTGTATGTCATGGTATTACATCCATGATAGTTTTAATTTCCTGGTGACTAATGATGTTGAGTACCTATGTATGTTTTTTAGCTATTTGGATATTTGTTTTTGTGTGTAAAATACCTGTTCAACTTTCTCACCATTTGTTCCATCGAGTAGAAATTCTCTTTTATATTGTAGGGTTATATACAGTTGCAAACTCTTTGTAAGTTATCTGTATGTCAAATATATTATCCACTTTGTGACTTACATTTAGATTACCTTAATAATGTTCTTTGATGAACAAAAGCTCCCAATATCAGTATAGTTCCATTTATCAACCTTTCCTCTATTGTTAATGACATTGTTATTTATCATTCTACTTTTATCATCTTTGGGTTATATTTTATTTTGAGGTGTGTCTTATAAACAGCACATATCTGTTTGTTTTTTTTCACTAAATCTAATAATCCCTATCATCTTATCAGTTAACTGAAAAACTTAACCCATTTATATTTAATGCAATTACCAATATAGATACATAGATCTTTCATATTATTTACTTCCTTTTTGTCTCATGTCTTTTGTTTGTTTTTGTCTATTTATTTTAGCTTCTTTGCTTTTTAAAGTAATTTTGTTAAACTATTTTTTCCTTTCCTTAGCTCACTTGTTACATGTGTCATTTGGTGCTTACCCTAGAGATTACAACTTGTATCTAGGATGTATTAACCTCTAATGAAATAGAACTATTGATATTCCTTACAGTATTCAAGGATCTTTGAAACTTAATCATCATCCTGAGTTATGTATTCTTGTTTTCAAGTAATCTGTGCCTCATATTTTAAATATCAAAGAATCTATTATTGTTTTATATAATCAATATTCTTTTAGATTTATTTACATTTTAACCATACTCTTAGATTTACATATTTACCATTTCAATTGCTCTTCATTATCCTGTAAATCTGTAAGCCTCCTCTTGAGACCGCATCATTCTGTCTGAAGAACACCTTCTCTTTTGTTTAGTGCAGGTCTGCCTTTTGAAAAAATCTCTTTGTCTACTTTTTTTTTTTTTTTAATTTGAAACTATCTTTATTCCAACCAGCATTTGGGGAAGGATAATTTTTCTTGATACCGAATTTTTCTTTTACAGTATTATCTTGCCATCCTTTCAAATTTCATTTTGTCTTTTTCTCTGGCATCTATTGTCTCTGTTGAGAAGTCAGTTGTCAGACTTATTTTTGCTCCTTTGAAGATAATGCCTTTTTTTCTGATTGCTTTTGAGATATTCTCTTTTATTTCAGCAGTTTTACTATGATTATATCTAGGATTGCTGTTGCTGTTTTACAATCTTGCTGTTTTGGAATACGTTGGTAACTGTCTCTTCAATTTTGCTTCAGTTCCACTTTCTTTCACTTTTTCATCATATGCTGGATATTTCCATTATATTCCAAATATCATTTTTTAAAAAAAACTTTTGTTCCTGTTTATTCTTTCTTTTTGTTTTTTTTCTAGTCATGTTTTTGACATTTGCATTTCTAACACATCTTATGGTACACTAATTAGCACTTCAGATATGTGTAATATGATGTTAATCCTATCCATTAGTTGTTTCTTTCAGATATTATATTATTCAGTTCATTTTTATTTGATTTTCCCAAGCTTTATTGAGATAAAATTGACATATAATATGGTATAAATTTCAGGTGATTATTTGATTTTTAATAGTTCTTAGTTATGTGATGAAATTCTAATTCCCAATCTCATTTTTGCAATTATTTGAGTATGTTAACCATGTAACATTTTAAAGATGATAATAATAACTCCATTATATGGCTTTCTATGAGTCAGTTTCTATTGTCTTTTTAAAAACTTTTCAGTTTAGGTCCAGTCTGGTCTTCAATTGTATGCCTGATTATTTTTTACTAAGTGCTTACTTAGTAAAAGTTATTGTTATAGTGGTAAGTTGAAGCTCTCAACATTAACTTCTATAGGAAGAATTTACTTTTATCTCTGATACACAGCTAGATTAGAGAAAATCATCTAAATTCAGGTACTGATATGATTCAAAACTAAGTTTCAGTCCTTGTGAGGGATGACCTATATCTGCATTACCCTTAACAGTGCCCCTCTTCCTTAGGAGTCCTGAACTTTAATTTTTATTGTCTTATTCCTGTAAATATACAGAAAGTTCTGTTTAGTTCTTCAGGTTTAACCACCCATAGTCAGCTCAAGGAAAAGAGTGGTACAAAATATTTGGTTTACTTCTCTGGGCATCTCTTCTCTTTCAGATATTATCCAGACACATTCTTGCTACCTTGGTAGCTCTATGATTCCCTCAAACAGCTTGTTTACATTAAGTCCAGGTATTGTACTTGTTATCAATGGAAGACTTGGTCCAAAACCTCCTATTCCACCATTGCCAGAAGCAGAGTTCCCTGTTTCCTCTTGTTTTAAATTAATGAGAGGCTTAGGTGAAATCATCTCTTTTAGTTGATTCATTGTGAATATATAACTCACCTGTGAGTATGGACAGGGTGGCCAAATTATAAAATTTCAACTCTCAGGTACCAGAGACTAGATTTATGGAACACAATAGGCAGCAAGTAACTGCCGTCAGAGAAGTTTTTAAGTAAGAGTGTGCTATTATAAAATATCTGAATAGCACACAGCTCAAAAGTCATTCTTCATTTTACTTATGCCAAAATAATTTATAAACTTTCTACAATTGCAAAAGTTATCTTGGGCAATCATAGGAATTTTTTAGCATCAAATACTTTCTAGAAGGTGTTTTTAGACATGTGCACTGGAGGAAAGGCATGCCTTTGGTATGCTGGTGCACTTGTAAAACAACAAACAGAAAGAGAAATAGCTAAAGCAAGAAAAGTTAAATGGATTAAACATTTACCAGGAAAACTCATCTTTGAGCAGCTAACAAAGAGAATGACACCTTCTGTCCTACTACAAATAAATAATAGTAACAACAAATAGTACCATGATAACACACATACATTGAGTGCTCCCTGTAAGCCAGAAAGTTAAAGCTTGTAAATAATACTTCACTTAATCCTCACAGTAAGTTTACGAAATAGCTGTTACTTTTTTCATCTTGCAAATAAGGGTGATGAAACAAAGATACCAAATCACTTGCCCAACGTCATGTAGCTCACGAACTGCAGGTCCATAAGACCCTAGAACTATACTGCTAACTACTATGCTTTAGAGTCTATTTTAATGAAGCAACTGAGCCACCATGAAATCATGTGGCAAATCATGATACTTTAGAGAATAGAGACACACAGCAGAAGAGTATTTGGATCAAATCCAGATTCTCACCATTCTAGTTCCTCCTAGTTAAGGGACAGACTTACCACTAGAGGCCCATTAGAGTGGTAAGTATATATTCCTCTCTACATGACTGCATGTGTGTGTGTGCGTGTTTACCATGGATAAAATGTTCATAGTCCATTTACTTGTATAAATTCAGTCAATTTTCAGATAATCACTTTGAAGTTAAACATCATGGTGTTGGATGAGACAGACCATTTTTTCTGGCTCTACCATTTATAAGTAGGCAATCTCAGTTGAGTTATTTAACCTTTTTCACCTAAGAGTTGGTTTCCTCAGCTATAAATATGGACATGGTAATATCACTCTCTCATGAATGTGATTATATTAATTAAGATAAAGCTTTCTATATACCTGGTATATTGCAGGTACTTAATTAATATTCTGGGTGTTGTTTTACCTTTGAAAAGCATGGCTAAATTAATACTCCCATGTATTAATGTCTTAACAAAGACATTTAGACATTATGGACCCCACTTGTCTGGTTGCCATTCTTAGGGTCAAGGAAAATACCCAAGCTGGATATTTATGTAAATGGTGGTGAGAAGAGCAGGCTGGTTGTCCATCTGAAATAGCACAGCCATAGGAGGAACCACTTAAACTGTGGCCTGTGTAGGAAACCAAGGTTTTAGCTGAGAAAAGAATGTTAGGCACTGGATCAGAGACCCCAGTCTGAATTCTGAAATGAGAAAAAAACAATGGACCAGAAGTGAAAGAATTGATATTAGAATACACTGTCAGTCATGTTAGCAGTAGAAGCTGTTCAGAACTATAAGCCTGATCAAAAAGAAAATGCATATGTTTCTGTTTCTTTGGCTCCAGGGAAGTGAAATGACAACAAGGGACAACATAGGGATGGAAACCACTAAAATGCATAGTAAAGACTTTTGTGGCCAGATTGGGTAAGCAGGGTAAACTGAGTGCTGTAGAATACTGTCTCTTCTTTTGGAAATAGATATATCACCATTATTCTGCCTTTATAAATTCAATGGTGCTTTCCCTGGTGAGATAACAACCCATATCCTTTCCTGAATATCAGAAATCATCTAAATAGTTCCCAGCATAGCCTGAGTAATCTGAATTTTTGATGTCTTATTTTTAAAATGAGTTAGAAACTTAAGATAAATTTTCTATTTATACAAACTTCTAGGATATAGGCTATAATGTTTTTGGCATATTCCCAGACCTTCTTGCTGTCATGCAGAACACACTAAACATCAGGATCAATCCCTATGACCTCTAAAACAGGGTTTCAGCACCAGGGAGAGCTATGTATTTCAGTAACTGTGGTTCACACTACCACGGCCTCTTTTCTTTCTTCAGAGCATATTTTGGCCATGAATGCAAACCCAACTGTTAATGTCTTAACCCAATTACGTTTATTTATGACATGTGGCTTAATAACTAGTCGTTAGTAAGAGGAATCTAAAATAAGCAATATTTCCAACAACTACAACAACAAAACTATTAAACAGTCTAAACATTCTACGTGAGGATATTTTCTCAAGAATTCATTACTAAAAATGGCTTTCTACAGAATAGACCTTTCAATGCAACCCTTGTTTGGCATCTCTGCCTCTACTCACTAATGCCATTGTGTGCTCCACAGTTGCCTTTAGGAGCCTTAGCTAACATTTTATTTTCAGCTGCTCTTTACTGTTCTCAGTCAATCTGAGACAGAGAGGCTAGGATATTCATGGCCTTCTGAAAACTTCTTCTCCGTTCCCCTTAAAACACTTATTATCTGTAGAAGCAATTGCTATGCTTTTTATTTGTCAGTTTGACTTTTTGCTCCAATTAAGAGAATTTTGAAGTAGATCCAGTTACAGTTCTAACCCTAGTAAATATTCATGGTCTAGGCAAAGCATAGACAATTTTTGGTATTCCATTCATAATAAAATGGGTCACTTCTTTGGATACCTTAGCTTTTCTGAAATCTGACATGAAAAAGTAATTGTTGTCAGGCAAGAATGATTTCTTATAACCAATACATAAAATAAAAAAGGACATAAATTAAATAGATATAATGTAATATAGCTCATATATATTTTTTAGCCATTGGTATAAACACTCTATAATGAATGCCTGAACATGTAATATGTGTAATTTCCATTATAATGTATTGGCACAATATTATAGGTGACAGTTTTTTTAAAATAGTTTATCTGCTTTTAGTTTGTGTTCAGTTGAAATAGTAAAGAGTTTTCCTTGATGTTTACGGCCATAGAGAGTTAAAGCAAGGGAAACATGTCATAAAAGATGTATACAATGTAGGCAGAGCTGTATATCACTGTGTCATTTGGTTTTCAAGTTTAAGGCATTTACATGCATTACTAGCAACACATTTTAAATTGATGGAAACATTGAGAATATGGTACATGACTCAAAATACATATTTTTGTGAACTAAACAAAAATTTCCTAATAGGAAAAAAGTTGACTTATGATATTAATAAACAGTGTGTTTTTATTTCTAGAGAGTAAACTATTTTGTACTTTAAATCTAACATGTATTGATTTACTCTTGTGTAAACATCAAAGCTGGGATTCTATTTTTAATTTGCCAGGCTAACGTTTTGAGATAACATGTTTTACTGTATTTCCATTCATGTAATTTCTCCTGTATTACTAATTAATAATCTTGGAATAGCCCCAAGACTGCGGTTTCTATGAGGTATAACGTGCGACACTGTATAACGAGGAGATGTAATGCTCATTAGTTCTCATCTGGTCTTCAGTCCCTTTTCAATGCAGAACCAACTGCCTTTAGCAAGGTCCATTTCTGGCAATTTCCCAGAAGATCTCTCCCTATACCTTTGACTTCCCATTATGGACTTGCTGTACTGAGCTGTCCTCTTAACTCTCACTCTCTCTGACTTCTGGTTCTATTAGTTCCCTAATTTGAGTATTTATAATCCTCCTAACCTTTGATGCCATCATATTCTTGGCTCTGTATCCTCTCATATGGCATTTCCTTAATGTTTTATGAGCCTTCTAATGTCAGCCATGTGCCCCCAGGGTATTAGAGCTTGGATTAACCTCTGTCTAGAAAAAAATGATTTAGATATTTGACACTTAAAATCCATGCTGTACAAAATAAATGTGTAAGTTAACATCACCTAGCTATCCTTGAGCAATGTTTTCATACTCATTATATGGGGCAGGCTGTTGTCCATGCCTAGTTGTAGTGTCAGAATGTACCCATATGGACTACCTCTGAGAGGAGAAAAAAGGTAAGTGCAAGGGGGATGATTCCCAACAATTGATAAATGAAGGGACGGTTACCAAGAAATTTATGTCTGGAATCAGTATTCCATATGGGAAGAACTAAGATTTAGAAATAAGGACAGCTTAGCAGGATGTATTCAAATAGGCTTAAAAACTGGAGACCTAGAAGCTAAGAATCAGGAGCACAGCAAGTGGGTAAGTATTGGCCACTGAGTGGGTGAACTGTGTGTGAAATGAGGTAAGGGGATGAGGAAAGCAGATTCAGCAACACATCTACAAATGTATTGGGAAAAGTATAATAAGTCCCTGAAGGGTATGGGTAGGCTGTGTTTTTCCAGAAGCAAAGATAGTCCAGACCCTGATTGAGCGTTTTCACAGACTGGAAGTCAGAACACTTGGGTACACTGTTAAAGGAAATCCTTATCTGTATGCACAGGCCAGTCACTTAACCCTTTTGAACATCAGTTTCTTCCTGGGTAAATGTGGACAATAAAATTGCCACTATGCTCCTCATGGCACCATTGTGAGGATCAAATAAAACAATGGAAATGTAGATGCTTTGCGGGGGGATGCAGAGGTTTTATAAATGTAAGCCACTATCATTACTTAGACAAAATTATGTCATCAAGGATTCATTTTTTGAGTTTATCCTCCTTTTGGAGGGTGTTGAGAGACTGATAGCCAAGCCTTTGCAATATAGCAATATCTTCTGAGAAAGACAAGGACAACATCAGAAAACACAGTGATTAACTGTCCATTTACCTATGGAGGTGTAGACAAAAAATCATTAAGGCTATGCATGAAAAAGCCAAGTTTCCTGCTAAAACTCCAGAGCAATGAGAAAATTGTGTTGAACAAATGATTATGCATACCATGTCTTTTTCTTGTTCACAGTCCAATAATTAAATTTTTATTTTCTTTAGTATGATATGTGCTATACATAAATAATATATATAGTTTGTGTGTTATTCCATAAAACATACATATCTTTGAAAGATAATACTTTTCTCTAACATTTATATAGATCTTTAGGGTTTGTAAAATTATTTCAAATCCCTTGTTACTATTTTAAAATGCATTTAAGATCCAGTTAACAGTTATGGAATGGATGCATAATATACGTTCATTGGACAACAGTATGTGGAGATACATATCTCTATAGAGAATCTTTAAGAGTGCTTCAGTGCTTCATCTCTAGAAAGGAAGCAAGTTGGAATAGCTTTGACTGGAATAGGAGATTGAGCCAAGTAAATGATGTGAAATGGTCAAGACAAAGGACTCCAATTCCCCAGTGGATACCATAAACAAGGTACTTCAGCCCTTGTCTCATTAGCTTCCTTATCTAAAAAACAGAGATTATAATGGTACTTACTTTTAAAGAATTCCTGTGAAGTAAACGTATTAATCCATGTAAGTAATTAGGAGTGTAGCAAACCTATTATTTGAGAATTTAAAACTTTCTGAAATCTTAACACAAGATTGCGAGGACTGTAACTAGAGTACTGATCAAATGCAGGTTTTAAAAGATGTATTTTTTTTAAAAAATGCATGCTTTATGCATGTGAATGAGCGAGATGTAATAGTGGGTTTAGCAAATATTGCAGCCTTAAGATAAAAGACCAGGCAGTTGATAAAGGTAGGGAAATAAAACTGTTCAAGGTCTAGGATTTAGGAGAAGCAACATGAAAATCTCAGTGAAACTGTGGGTTAGAATAAATAATATCTTGGAAGACCTAAAACCTCTGAGATCTTGCCTCATTAGATCTATCCCTGTAAAGGAAGTTCCTGATTGATATGAAGGAGGTTTCATTCTTCTCTGCGCAAGAGGCCTCAGTGTTGATGGCGGGGGATAGCACTTATGTTTTGGCCACATCTGAGATGTAGCTGGGGAAAGCGAGGCCCCGACGACACTGTAGTAAAGTCAGTTTTCAACAGTAGGTGTGATTTGGAGCCTCGTCTGAGCAGGACAGCAGATGAACCGGACTGAAACAGACTGTGAGTCAGCAGGCATGGCCAAGTGACAGATACGCACAATATGATATAAGAACTAAGGAAGTGAATCAGGTAAATGACATGATCTCATGCGAGTTTTAGAAAAATCTCTCTGGCAGCTGTGTGGAGGACAGAATGGTAAGAGGTCAACCGGAGACAGGGAGACTAGATAGGGACCTGTTGTAAGACACATTGATGGCCAGGACCAGGCCAGCAGCCAAGGGTTCTCTAGATCAGAGGTCAGGAAACCACTGCTCACGGGCCCAATCCAGCCCACCATCTGTTTTTAAAAATAAAGCTTTATTGGAATACAGCCATATTTATTTATGCATTGTCTCTAAATGCTGTAACGCTGCAATGGCAGAGTTTCGTAGTTAGGAACAAGACCACACGGCTTGCAATGCTTAAAATATTTACTCTCTGGCCTTTTAGAGAAGGAGTTTCCTGATCTCTGCTCTAGATGGATGCCCTGAAGGTAGGTCTCTTGCTTCTGCTCAGGCCACTTTCTGGGCCAGTCTACATGACTTTATTCCTCTGTAAAATATTCTCAATTCCCTGAACTGCTCTGCTAATTGTAGCTGGCAATCACCACACGGTTCTCGCCCTGAATGTGTAGACTACAGCATGAAATCTTTCATGTCAGAGAGAAAAAGAAAAAGGACACAGATACAGATCACCAAAAGAAACCAAAAGCAAAATAACAGAAGAAGAATGTTTCGTGGCCTTTGGCTGTTGTTCGGAGCCAAAGGGCTAAAAATGCAGTATTGTTTCTTGTCCAAGATTTGCTTCCACTTGACCTAAAGATTATTATCATATGTTTCATGTTATTTAAAGAAGTTTCTCTACAGTAAAAGTGCCCCCTCAGGCAGTCTAACATGTGACTAGACATGAACTAGTTCCACACTTTCCCCAAGATAACAGAGCAGAGGAGGCAAGATATAAAGTACTCTTTAGGTTAAAATACTCTCATCAAGGCTTTCTGGTGCTACAAAACAGTAGTAGTCCTGTCCTCGTGGTGGGGTTGCAGCAGAAGGAAGACTTTCATGTTCTATTTCATCAACCCACTAAATATTTTCTAAGTATTCTATATTTATATTTTACTTTTCTATTTTGTATGTATGTCTATATGTATGTACATATGTATGTGTGTGAAGGCATTTAGGCAAGGGCAAGGTTTAACACAGGGTTCACCTGGCCCCTCAATGTATCTTGAATCTGAGTTTGACAACCTCCATATCCAACAAGTATAAGTGTCTTCTCTGAGGGCCTCTCTCTTTTCTTGCTGTCTGTCTTTATCTGTTTCTTTCTTGCTCCCTCTCTCTCTTTCTCTCTCTCATCTGATCACCATCCTTAAAATAGCAAATCTCACCTATACCAACCCCATTCTTGTCAGAACCCTCATTCTTCCTCACTGCTTTATTTTATTCTGAAGGATTTACCACAACTTAATGTATGGTATTTATTGTTTACTATCTGTGTTTCCTCAGTATGACACATATTCCATGAAAACAGAGGTTTTTCTCCACTGTGTCCCTAAATGCCTGCCTCATAAAAAGTGTGCAATAAATATCTGTTGAATGGCTGTACGAATGACCTACAAGAGCATGTGTCTGTCACTCGCACGTGATATCCATGGCTTTGACTTTGCTTTTCAATTATTTACGTACATGTCTTCTCCGCTCTCAGAAAATAAGTTCCTTGAGGACAGGAATCAGATGATTTCCATCTTTATGCCACCATTATCTAGGAAATTGCACGCAAATAGTAGTATGCTCAGTTAATGTTTTGCTAAATGAATCAAGATTTTCACACATATATGGTGTGAAAACTGGCCTGAGTGTGTTCTTAGTTATTTCTTTGTAAAAATGGATTGTAGAAGAATAAATTTATTAGAAATGATAATCTGCAGCTTGGAAGCTTTTAACCTTGATATATATTTTTTCCATCCAGAATTTTGCATTTTGATCTTCTTAGGCTGAGAGCCTACCAAATTAAAAGGCCAGATTGATGCCTATCAAACTCCGTCTCTGGAAGGAAAAGCTGCTCTGAGCTGTTCACTCCTTACCATGGTAGGTTACGCTAAGTATGAAGGATGAGATGGGACTCTCTTGTGTAAAAATAGGTCTGCTGTCTTCTCATCCTCCTCTCATGTTCAGTTACTCCTGTAGCTAAATATTTATTCTCAGCATTTCTTTAGCCTTTACTTGTGTCCCTCTATGCAGTTTATACTCTTAGATTCTCTTTTTCTCACTTGCTAATTTTCCAGTTCTGTATTACCAAAACTTTAACATTAGTTATAAATTGTTGAAAGACTACTCTTTCAGTAAGCTCTGTGTTAGTCAAGAAACTATTCGGTTGGCCAAAAATTTCCTTTGGTTTTTAAGTCAAAATAAAAGACACATTTTTCATTTTCACCAAGAACTTTATACCCTTTTGTTCCACTACCTTCTGTCATTTTTCAGGCAACTTCATAATTCCATCTTCCCAAAGCTTTTTATCTTTTTGAGTAAAGAACTCTTCCAGGTGCCTTTTACAGTCTTCCAGGGAATTGAAGTTTTTTCCATTAAGAGAATTCTATAAACACCGAAATAAATGGAAATCTGAAGGTACAATGTCTGATGAGTAAGGCGGATGAATCATAACTTCGCAACTAAGCTGTAACAGTTTTTGCCTGGTCATCAAAGAAACATGTGGTTTGCATTATCCTGATGGAAGATTATGCATTTTCTGTTGACTAATACTGGATGCTTTTTGTCGAGTGCTGCTTTCAGTTGGTCTAATTGGGTGCAGTACTTGGAATTAATCGTTTGGTTTTCCAGAAGGAGCTCATAATAGAGGACTCCCTTCCAATCCCACAATATACACGACATCACCTTCTTTGGATGAAGACCAGCCTTGGTGTGGTTGGTGGTGGTTCATTTCACTTGCCCCATGATCTCTTCTATTCCACATTATCGTACAGTAGCCACTTTTCATTGCCTGTCACAATTTGTTTTAAAAATGGAACGTTTTTGTTACATTTAAGTAGAGAATTCCATGTGGAAATATGGTCAAGAAGGGTTTTTTTTGCTTAACTTATGTGGAACCCAAAGCAATTAACATAACCAAGCTGGGCAAATGATTTTCAACACTTGATTTGGATATTTTGAGTATGTTGGCTATCTCCCAAGTGTTATAACATTGATTGTTCTTCTCAGTTAATGTCTCTATTTGATCGCTATCAACTTCAACTGGTCTACCTGACCATGGAGCACCGTCCAGTGAGAAATCTCCAGCACGAAACTTCGCAAACCACTTTTGACATGTTCGATCAGTCACAGCACCTTCTCCGTACACCGCACAAATCTTTTTTTACGTTTCAGTTGCGTTTTTACTTTCTTGAAATAATAAAGCATAATATGCTGAGAATGTTCCTTTTTTTCTTCCATCTTCAATATTAGAATGGCTACACAAAAATTAACCAATTTTGGTTTTTTTTTAAATGCACGCTAATATGACAGCTGTCACAATACAATCTAACAAAATTATTTTGAATGAAGTTAAAGACAACTAAGCACTACTAAAGCCATCTTACAAAAAAAAGGAATGAACTTTTTGGCCAACCCTATACATTCTGTGTGTCCAATTATGTTTGCGAACACTGGGTGGTAAGTGGCACTTGGAATTGATGAACAAATTTATTGACTTTTCTTTAAACCACTATGATTTTAGCAGTTAAGGTTTTGTCATAAATGTCTTAAACCATTTTCACACTTCCTGGACAAAAAATTGTGCCTAATATTAACTATTTGATAGCTGACCCTTTGTATGAAAAACAGAAGTATTAGACCCCTAAGCATCCCACAAGTTTCACTTCATTAATTTTTATTTTATTGATTTTTAATTTTTATCTTTTTCAAAAATTTGGGACACAATAGCTAAAGACAAAGAAAAGGAATTGGTGACAGCATTTCCCCCCAACAAGCCTAATAAACCATCACCTAATCTCTTTAGTTTCTATTTGTTTCTTCCTTGAAACTTTTATAGTTTTGCCAAATTGCTTCCTTTTGCCACTTCCAAATTGTTTTATTTTAGGCATGTCATTTAACCTTTCTGGGTTATATTGTCCTCAAAATGAGACACTCAGAGGACTATATAATGTCTAATAAACACTACAGCTCTAGAATTTTACCATGATTCTGTTTATTTATCACTCTTCTACTATGTTGTTTACATGTGCCATGGACACCCACATGTGCACACACACACACAGGCCAGCACACACATGCACACACACACAGTGAGAAGGGGTAATGAACTTGCAAACTCAGTTCAATGAGGTAGGCATCAGTGAGATTCACTTCCTGCTGAGATTCTATTAGCTTCCTTTAATTATTCTAATCTTTTGTTTACTTGAACTTGCTTTTCCCTTTATTCTTCTCCAGTGACTATATATACTTCTTGTAAATAATAATAAGGTCTTCAGATTCAAATTTCTCATACTTCATTAAAACAAAAAAAAACATGAATAGTATACATTGTAAAAGACTCATTTAGGTCAGTATTGATTTTTTCTCAAATATTTGGCATATAAAATAGTAATAGAACCTGTTACTATTCAAATTAACGTATTCTAAATGGAGCATTCCCATTATTTTGTTTGGCAAGATAAAAAAAATTAATTATAATTTTGAACACCCTTATTTTAAATAGGATCTTGAGCCACAGTGTAGGTCAGAGACAAAAAAAAAAAGCAATTTTATATCTACCTTTGCTATCAGCACTAGGTTTTTAGAAACAAGTGAGAGATCACAGAGCAGGGAGGTGGGATCAGGAAGGTAATAATCTGCCATTTCCAGGCTGAAAGGTGACCCTTTTAATGATGTGTTTGTTAACTTAAGTGACAGAGGCCATAGAGCTAAGAATGGTTCTAATGACATATTATGCTGATTAATGGTCCACCTGGTTCCTTGCCCCTTACTCCTTTTAAACCTGGCAGATGTGGCCACTAAACAACTCGTTTTATATTCAACCTCTACCCTGTGTACTGAAAAATTCTAGTTGGGAAGCAGGGAATATTAAGAGCATTAGTGAAGTATTTATCCAGTTTAGTGTCAAGTCAGACTAGCTATGTTCTTGATCATCCAGTTGTTATGTTCCTACCTTCTTGGATTAGCATCCCATTCATCATCCGTTCTTGCATCTCACCTCCTGCTGGCCTACCGTTTCTAAGGTTCTGACATATTTCCTTGATAAGACCTCTGATGCCCATTTTTTTTTCCTGTATGTGCCTCTTTCCTATTTCAATCTGTGTTCATATACCTCCACCAATTCTTTCTCTTTTGTACATATATTAAACCAGCCAACTTAGCACTTATTAACTCCTCAGCCCTTGCCCAGATTCACAAGCCTGCATTGGCCTTAGCTTATGGTACTACATTCATCCATTACCACCCCCTCCCCACCCCGCCAAGTCTTTAAAGGGCTTTGGCTGTATTTATACCCTAGAATTCCAAGTGACCCAACATCTCTGATAGGACACCTGGTTCTTATTTTCTTTCTGATTTGGCTTATCTGCCAACACGAAAGGAAGTCAGTTATGTGACCAAAAATGTGCACAAATAGTTAGACACTTATGAGAGATCAAAGTAGAGTAAGGAAACAATGATCTTTCTTTCCCACCAGGAGTTTGCAAGGGCTGGTATTTTCAGGATCTCCCTTTTGCTCTCTAATATCTCTCTCTTCTTTTATGCTCTATATGAACAGTCATATTCAACTGCTTTTCTCTCCCAATCTCTTAGATTCCAGCTCTTCCACTTACTTAATTGTGTGGACTTAGGTATGTTACTTAAGCTCTCTGTGCCTCAGTGTCATGATCTATAAAATGTGATAAAACTCATACCTGCTTCGTAATGTTTCTGTGAGGTTCAGTGAATGAATTCAAGTAATATACTTAGAAAGGTGCTTAGAACATAGTAAGTACCTGGTGAGCGTTCACTAAGGTTAATATAGGAAAAAGGCACACTTGCTTTTGCCCCAGTAAAATATCTGGGTTTCAAACTCATGGAATCCCTTAGACATTTACATTATCTCTAATCATTATTTAGCTAAGATAAGTCTTCCGTTTAAATCTATCATAATGTGTAGGCTCATAAAGACTAATTTCCACAGTTCGGCCTCAGAGTGGTGTTACAATTAAAGAGAGAAATAAGATAGGTTAACCTCCCATAGAGGTGGACAAGCCAATAGAGAACAACTAAAATAATGTGTCAAATGCACATATAAAATATTTTATGTTACTGTCTGCACTGGAAGGAAATAGGTAAAACCTTTGGACTCAGAAATGACTAGAAAGCCTGAATCCAGAGAGGTAAGTTGGCCTTGAACCTGTATTTGCCTAGTTGTGTATGCTGATTCCTAGGGCCTCAAAATTTGTGGTTTGATAGGCACCAAGGAGATGGGAGGTAAAGCCAGTGCCCTCGAAAGATGGAAGTCAGAAAAGGGAACATAAATGTGTAAATTAGAAAAAAAAGTTCTCATCAGCAGTCCACCCCTGCTACCAATTTTCATGAAAAATGCAAATTATAAGATGTTTATTTAAAGTAACTAAACTTATATTTTTTGAGATTCATCAATATGTAGTAAAACAATAAAGAAACAAAGGGAATGATTAATTAAATGATTAAATGATTCAAGGAAGTGGTTTCCTGCAAGGTGTATGTGTGTGGAAGGTGACATAAGCAAGGCAGAGCATACAACGAGGCTCAAGTATATCAATCAAATGTTCTAGTTCTTAAGAAGAGTAGTATGTTCACAGGTGTTTGTTTCAATAGCACTGTTTAAAATTTCTCTCTTGACATATGTTACATTTGTCTTTTATATAAAATAATAATAAAACAGAAAAATAAAGAGCTAATAGCATAAGTCATTTCAAAATAGTACAAATCTTTTCAATTTTTATGAAAAATCTTAAATAGTTCAGAGCCATACTAATCCCACCTGCCTGCTTCTATGAATCCCTATCAATAGTGGAGAGGAAACTGAAGGAGAGTCAAAGAAGATGCAGAGAGGCCAATTACAAGCTAAGTCAAAGCCCACAGCAGCTATTGTACTGTCCACTCTTCCATCTCCAATACCCTCCAACACCCAGATTCTCTCTGAATTGCTCTCCCTTACCCATCCCTTTTTTTTTTAAATTTAATTAATTAATTTATTTTTTGTGGTATGCGGGCCTCTCACTGTTGTGGCCTCTCCCGTTGCGGAGCACAGGCTCCAGACGTGCAGGCTCAGCGGCCATGGCTCATGGGCCCAGCCGCTCTGCAGCATGTGGGATCCTCCCGGACCAGGGCACGAACCCGTGTCCCCTGCATCAGCAGGCAGACTCTCAACCACTGCGCCACCAGGGAAGCCCCATCCATCTCTTTTTAAAGTATATATTTAAACTGATTTCAGTAAGAAAAAAAATCCTTCCTCTTTCCAAGGTGGAGGGTAGGGGAGAATTGTCTTTGTTAAAAACAGGATTCACTTATGAACATTCCCAGGTGAATGATTATTTCTTCTATCCCAATTCATGTATTTAATAAATGAAATATTTACTAACAGCTACCACACATCAGATGCTGTTATATGTACTAGAGATAGACTGGTAAACAAAATAGAGTCCCTGTCTATATGGATTTTATAATCTAGTGGTTAAGATAAACAAGGTAAAACAAAACCCCACAAATACATATGTGTTTGGGGATGAAGAATAGCCAGAGTAAGGGGGTGCAGACCAACGAGGGCAGCTATTTTAGGTATACGTTGATAAGAAAACTATTTTCTTTTCTGAGGAAGAGATTTTTAGATAGAAATCTCAGTAAGTGAAGAAATAACTTCTAGATACTTCTAGATTGAGTGTTACAAGGTGCAAATGCCCTAGGATAGGAACTTCCTTAACCTATTCAAGAAGTAGTAAGAAAGCCCTTATTGCTGCAGACAGGTGTGTGAGCAAAGGACAGAGAGCCAGGGGATGAGGCCATCGGTTGTCTTGCAGGGTATTTTAGCCCAAGGCAAGGACCGTGACATTTATTATAAGGGTCATGAAAAGCCACTGAATAATTTTGAGCAAGGAAGTTACAGACCAAGTTTTATATTTCAAAGGCTGACATTTGGGGAATAAACTGAAGAAGCCTTGGGGAAGCAACAGGGAGACTACTTTAGAAGCAATAATAGAAGTCTAGGCAAGAAAGAACACTTTGGGCAACGGTGTAGCAGTAGAATTTGTCCGAATTGTTCTGATTCTGGATCTATTTTGAAGGTGGCATATATAATATTTTTGCTATGGATTGTAAGAAAAAGAGAGGAAGCAAGGATAAAGGCAAATTTTGTTATGAGTGTCAGGGTCAGAAGTGATGAAATTTGCTGAAATAAGGAACACTGAGAAAGAAGCATGCTGAGGACGCAGGGGTCAAGAGATCAGTTGTGATATGTGAAGTCGGAGCCAAGAGGAGCTACCACTGTACAAATCTGAAGTTCGGGGTCAAATCTGGGCTGAAGAGAGAATCTGGGGAATTGTGAGAACTGAATTGTACTTTAGCTAGACACAGACCTGGATGAGATCATCTAATGAGGGATTACAGATAATTAAAGGTAAGGCAATATGTACATAGGTCAGAAAAATGAGGATGCTAGCACAAAAGAGACTGAGAACAAGTAGACAGTGAGATCAGAGGAAAATTAAGAGGGTGCGGGATCCTGAAGCCAAGTGAAAAGTTTCACGATGGTTTCATTATGTCAAAAACATCTTAGAGGCTAAGGAAGATGAAGACTGATAATTGACCACCAATTTTAACAGTGATAAAATCATTGGTGACCTTGACAAATGGGTTTCAGTGTTGTGCGTGGACAAGTACCTGAGTAGAGTGGTTTCATGAAAAATAAGTTGAGGAAGTGAAGACAGTGAGTCCAGACAGCTCTCCCAGTAGGGTCTACAGATTGCTGCTGCTGCTGCTGGCAGGAGGGAAGAGCGGATGCCGCAGCAGAGAAGAGAAATCGCAGGAGCAACAACTTTGCTTAAGAAAAATGGGATGTGTACCAGGTCACAAATGGAGAGACTGGCCTTAGACAGGAGTAGAAGTGTTCATTCATGGTGAAAGGGGGAAAACTGAATGCATGGATACAGACACAGAGGGATGGAGGGAGTGGGGAGAAATGAAGGAGTACTCGTCTGAATGCTGCCACATTCTTAATGAAAGAAAATTCAAGGTCATCAGCTGGAAGTGAGAATAGGTGAATAGGATGATGGAATTTGAAGACAGAGAATAAAGTATAAAATAGACAGAGGGAGAAACATTAAATAGGGAAAGGTAGTAGAGTTGCTGGTCAGGGTAAGAGCTCACGTAAGAATCATGGCTATAAGTTTAAGGTGAGACCAGTCAGCATGGCTTTGTGTTGCTCTCTGACAAGCAGTTAAGGGGTTAACTGGGGAAGAGCTGAAAATTGGACTTAACTACATCAGTATTTGCCAGGCAAGGGAGCTGAGTGCGGACACACAGGAGTATGTGATGGAAAGTGGGGCTGCATCTGGGAGATGAAAGAAGTACGGATGCTAAAGGAGCTACAGGTATTGAGAACTAAAGAGATTCAAGAAATTAGATAGAGTGCATACTTCGTGCAAAAATAATGCTGCAATTTTGATTTTACATATGAATATTTTGTATATCTGGAAATTGTTCATTCACATAAGTATTTTTCTCTTCTGTAAAAGAGAAATAAGGATTTAATTACTTCATGTTTCCATATTCATTACATCTGTCTACCCCAAACTGCAAAGTAACATAACCTTAAGCCTAACAAGGATTCTGGTGAAATCAACCATGACATTTGGGATAACATAAACATTAAGACTGAATATTTGTGTGGGGTCTCTATATGAAGCTAAGTGAGATTCTGACAGCCTTGACTATGCATGAAAAACTGATGGTTAAAGTCACCCAAGAGTTAATTTGCATAAATGGGAAATTGTTTTTCCTCGGGGGACTAAGAAACCAGACAATGATAACTTGACTTAATCCTTGGACTGGATAGAAAAATAAACTCTGAGTATATAATGGCATTTATATTCACTTACTTGGATTTGTCAATAAACCCATCTCTTCTGGATTCTTATCTGAGTCTGATGGTGAGCCTATATAGACACATATAAAACTAAGAAAGAAACAAAAGAAAACTAAACACATACCTAAACCACTTTTCTTACTCAAAGCTGTTGCTTCTGAAACAAAAAGGGAAAATATCTGATAGAGCAGAACTACTTAGGATTTCTCCACTAGTGTATCATCACGGAGCCCCAGTGAATACCAGGGAATAAACAGCATCTAGAAAAGTAAGCACATACAAGAAATCCCTATGGGACTGCTAGAAATAATCATGTGGGGAATGATGCCACAGGAAACCTGAGCTGGAGTATAAGCTGGTAAAACTGGGGACAATGACCTTAAATCCTTGAGAAATTAAGGTTGTATTAGAACTATAAATGAAATTTTGGTCAAATCATGTTTGTGCTAAGTCATTAAGAAGAGGCAAGTTAAAACAGAAACGTGGAGGACAAGATATACTAGGTTGACAGAATGTGATGCAGGAAAGAAATTCAAGGACATATACTATGCATGAGTTAGTTATAAAATTAAATTAGAATTCAAAAATTTCTCTCTTAGGTATGTACCAAAAGAAACGTGTGAAATTCATCCAAAGACATGCAAAATAATTTTCACAGCATCACCATCCAAATGCCTATCAACTTTTGCATACATAAATTGTAATATACTCACAAAACACAATATTATACAGCAATGAGAGTGAAAAAGCTACAATTTCTCCAACAATGGGGATTAATTTTACAAATACAATGTTGAGTAGAAGACATTAGACACAAAAGGTACATCCATTTATATAAACTTCAAAATTAGGCAAAACTTATCTATGCTGTTAAAAATAAGAACAGTAGTTACCCTTGGTTGAGGGGTAATGACTTAAAGGGGCATGAGAGTGGGGAACTTCTGATATGCTGGTAATGTTTACTTTGTGAAAATCCATTAACTTTTTTTCTTTGTGAAAAGAAAAATCGACACAACTGTATTTTTTGTGTGTGCATATTAGCGCCTCAGTAAAGAGTTCAAAAAATAAAGGGTTCTGATTAAACTGGTAAATAGCAGCCTGTTGTAGCAGAAAATTTAGGATGTGTTTTGATGTAGGACCAAAAACTGATTTTGAGAAACCACTGAGGGCACAGAGGGTAGGGAAACTAGCCTCGCTGAATCAAACAAGAAGTGAGATCCTGCCACCAAGTTAAAAAAAAAAAAAAAAAGCTTGGCTTAATCAAATAATTTTAAAATGTGCTGAATCAGAATGAGGTAGATGATTCTTCAGAATTGAAAGCACTGAAATAAACAAACTTACACAATTAACAACCTGGCAGTGATGTTATCCAAATGAAAAAGTAATCTGCCAAGGAATGCCTGACCAAGCAACAGTGAGCATACAGATGGAGCACTGGTGTCCTGAAGAGCGGATGATGTATCCATCAGTTTATGTGACACGGACTTTCTGAGCTACCCGATAAAATTACTCATTTATAAAGGAATAATCAGAGGAGAGGGGAGGAGGACCCCTAGGAGGCTAGTAGGAGATTGCTAATCTGTGAAGTGGGCACTGATCCAGGCATCTTCAGTAAATGCCTCTGGCATACTGATTCCATTCTAGAAAATGCCTGGTTAATTAAAGAACCCTTAAGGAAAGACTAAAGTTAATTACAGGATGGAGTAACTTCTAAGTACCCACTGTATGATGCCATTTTTAATCAATTGAGGCTCGTAAATACTCTTTGAAGAACCTCTCTGGTGGGATTTTCTTTTTACAAGGTAGCCAGTTCATAGCAAAATAAAACCAAGATAGGAGGTCTTCTTAAGGGAAAAAGCACTGTTCTTTTCCATTTTCTTGGACTATAAGGGGTGCATATAAGCAAAAGAAATGACCCAGTGTTCAATTTCATTTCACTGATATGTCACATGCACACACCTCAAGCAAAACACATTGATGTAAACAGCTGAACATAAATTTCACATTGTAATACCCTATAAATGATGACTCAGAAATAGTATTAAATCTTTACTCTCATATTCAGGCTGAGCATCTGCATGACCTCTCATGTCTCAGTAATTGGTGAAAGACCACAGCCCCTTAAAGACCAATGCAACGATGTCTCCATGTGCCAGCATTTGATCCTCCCCAGGTTGCATAAGATCCCACAATACATATGACATTTTTCAGCATGATGGAACTAGGCAATGTCTTCCAACTTGGCTGTACTGGGAAGGAGGGTTGCCAGATAAATACAGGATGCTCAATTAAGTTTGAAGTACAGATAAATAATTTTTAGTATAAGTGTGTCCTGTGCAATATTTGGGCATAATTATACCCCTAAAAAATCCAATTCAAATTTAACTGGGCATCCTATATTTTTATGCTAAATCTAACAACTCTACTGAGAAGAGTTCAGACAAACCTATATCTAAGAGCCAAACCAACCAACCAGATCAGGGAAGTAACGGACGGCAATGTGAGACCTACCTCACACTTACGTCCATTCTCTACCAGCTACAAATGGAAATGGAATTTAACGCTAAGCTCTTGCTAAGTACATGTGATTTGGTGATTTGGTAAAACACTTTTCTCATGTGTATTCATTATTTGTTGGCAAATTTGAGAGGGAGAAGAGCTGAAATGTCAATTGAGGCTTCATCTTTCCTCAGGCATAAACTGTCAAAACAGATCAAGTATTGTCACAAATATAGATGGCCCTCCATATTCATGTGTTCTGCATTCACAGATTCAGCCAACCACAGATTGAAAATATTCACAAACTTTTCCAGAAAGTTCCAAAAAGCAAAACTTGAATTTGTACTCACTGGCAACTATTTACATAGCATTTACAGTAAGTATTATAAGTAATCTGGAGATGATTTAAAGTGTAGGGGAAGATGTGCTTAGGTTATATGCAAATACTACACCATTTTATATAACAGATTTGAGCGAATTTTGGTCTCCTGGGGGCTGGAGGTGTGGGGGAGGGATGCCCTTGAAGCAATCCCTCAAAGGATAACAAAGAACAACTGTATTGTTGAAACCAATTGGAGAGGAATTTCCAATACTGCTAAATATCTGGTAATGAAAAAAATGAAAGGGGTCTGATGGAATTATTTGGGTCTCCAGAATTAAACCAAATTACTGGGAGGCACTAAGAAATACCTGAATAACATAGGCATATTAATATCAATGTCACTTAAGTTTTTAAAGATTTAAATCCACACTTTATTTTTAATATTTTGTTGTTGTTTCTAGCATAATTTATAAGGTGAAAAAAAAACTAGTTGGGAAAAACCATTATTTTTCCCCCTTTGTAGTTCTTGATTTTTATAATTTTTTAATATGATAGGACTATAAAGAGCACAATTTTAACAAGCCAACCCAGTAATGTACAAATGAGTGTCATTTCCTTCAAATAAAGGAGAATGTAATATATTTTAATAATGTTCCCATTATTCAGAATTCTTCATGTGGAATCACCATAGAACCCCATATGAAGTTCTTTCGATTAGTCCCTTTTTAAAAATAATTTTTTTATTGAAGTATAATTGATTTACATTTCAGGCGTACAGTAAAGTGATTCAGTTATATGTACGTATGTATGTATATATATATATATTCTTTTTCAGATTCTTCTCCATTATAGGTTATTAAAAGATATTGAATATAGTTTCCTATGCTATACATTAGGTCCCTGTTGCTTATCTATTTTATATATAGTAGTGTGTATCTGTTAATTCCCAATTTACCCCTCTCCCCCTTTCCCCTCTGGTAACCATAAGTTTTTTATGTCTGTGAGTCTCTTCCTGTTTTGGAAATAAGTTGATTTGTAGCCCTTTTTAAGATTCCACATATATGTGATATCATATGATATTTGTCTTTCTCTGTCTGAATTACTTCACTTAGTTCGATAATCTCTACGTCCATCCATGTTGCTGCAAATGACATTATTTCACTCTTTTTTAATGGCTGAGTAATATTCCATTGTGAGTGTGTGTGTATGTATATATAGAAGATGTTTTATATATATATATGTATATATATATCCATATATATCTTTATCCATTCATCTGTCGATGGAATTTTATGTTGCTTCCATGTCCTGACTATGGTAAATAGTGCTGCTATGAATATTGGGGTGCATGTGTCTTTTCAAGTTGGAGTTTTCTCCAGATATATGCTCAGGAGTGGGATTGATGAATCATATGGTAACTTTATTTTTATTTTTTAGAAAACTCCATACTGTTCTCCATACTGGCTGCACCAATTTACATTCCCAACAATAGTGTAGGAGGGTTCCCCTTTCTCCACATGCTCTCCAGAAGTTATTACTTGTAGACTTTCTAATTATGGCCATTCTGACTGACTGGTGTGAGGTGATACCTCACTGTGGTTTTGATTTGCATTTCTCTAACAATTAGCAATGTTAAGCAACTTTTCATGTGCCTTTTGGTTATCTGTATGTCTTCTTTGGAAAAATGTCTATTTAGGTATTCTGCCCATTTTCTGATTGGGTTGTTTGGTTTTCTTTGATATTGTGCCATATGAGCTGTTTGTACATTTTGGAAATTAATTCCTTGTTGGTCATACTGTTTGCAAATATTTTCTTGCATTCCATAGTTGTTTTGTTTTTTTTTATGGTTTCCTTTGCTGTACAAAAGCTTTTAAGTTTAATTAGGTCCCACGTTTATATTTGCTTTTGTTTCCATTACTGTACGAGGTGGATCAAAAAATATATTGCTGTGATTTATGTCAAAGACTGTCCTGCCTATGTTTTCCTCTAGGAGTTTTATAGTATTTGGTTTTACATTTAGGTCTTTAATCCATTTTGAGTTTAGTTTTTTATATGGTGCTAGAGAATGTTCTAATTTCATTCATTTACATGTAGCTATCCAGTTTTCCCAGCACAACTTATTGAAGAGACTGTCTTTTCTCCATTGTATATTTTTGTCTTCTTTGTCATAGATTAATTGACCATAATGTGTGGGTTTATTTCTGGGCTTTCTAACCTGTTCCATTGACCTATATGTCTGTTTTTGTGCCAGTACCATACTGTTTTGATTACTGAAGCTTTGTAGTATAGTCTGAAGTCAGGGAGCATGAGTCTTTGAGATCCGTTATTCTGTCTCAAGATTGTTTGGGGTATTAGGGGTTTTTGTGTTTCCATATAAATTTTAAAAATTTTTGTTCCAGTTCTGTGAAAAATGCCATTGGTAATTTGATAGGGATTGCACTGAATCTGTAGATTACCTTGAGTAGTATGGTCATTTTAACAATATTGATTCTTCCAATCCAAGAACACAGTATATCTTTTCATCTGTTTGTGTCATCTTCCAGTTTCCTTCATCAGTGCCTTACAGTTTTTGAACAGGTCCTTTGCCTCCTTAGGCTGATTTATCCATAGGTATTTTATTCTTTTTGATGCAATAGTAAATGGGATTCTTTCCTTAATTTCTCTTTCTAATCTTTCATTGTTAGTGTATAGAAATGCAACAGATTTATATATATTAATTTTGTATTCTGAAACTTTATTGAATTCACTGATGAGCTCTAGTAGTTTTCTGTTGGTGTCTTTAGGATTTTCAAAGTATATTAACATGTCATCTGTAAACAGTGACAGTTTTACTTCTTCCTTTCCAATTTGGATTCCTTTTACTTCCTTTTCTTCTCTGGCTGCTGTGACTAGGACTTCCAAAATGATGTTGAATAAAAGCAATGAGGGTAGGCATCCTTGTCTTGTTCCTGATCTTAGAGGAAATTCTCCCAGCTTTTCACTGTTGAGTACGATGTTAACTATGGGTTTGTCATATATGGCCTTTATTGTGTTGAGGAATGTTCCTACTATGCCCACTTTCTGGACAGTTTTTATCATAAATTGATGGTCAATTTTATCAAAAGCTTTTCCTGCATCTACTGAGGTAGTAATATGTTTTTTGTTAATGTGGTATCTTACATTGATTTATTTGCAGATGTTGAAAAATCCTTACACCCTGGGATAAACCCCACTTGATCATAGTGTATGATCCTTTAAATGTATTGCTGGAGTCAGTTTGCTATTATTTGGTTGAGGGGTTTTGCGTCTATGTTGATCAGTAATACTGGCCTGTAATTTTCTTTTTTTGGTAATATCTTTGTCTGCTTTTGGTATCAGAGTGAAGGTGCACTCATAGAATGAATTTGGAAGTGTTCCTCTGAAATTTTTTGGTAGAGTTTCAGAAGGATAGGAGTTAACTCTTCTCTAAATGTTTGGTAGAATTTACCTGTGAAGCCATCTGGTCCCAGGCTTTTATTTTTTGGAGTCTTTAAATTACTGATTCAATTTCAGTACTGGTAATTGGTCTGTTCATATTTTCTATTTCTTCCTGGTTGAGTCTTGGGAGAGTGCACTTTTCCAAGAATTTGTCCATTTCTTCTAGGTTGTCCATTTTATTAGCATATAGCTGCTTGTAGTAGCATACTTTCTCCATTTAAGAGAATATTTTATTTAAGGAATAACTATGTCATTTGGAATTATGCCTGGAAAATAGTGTTTAATCTAGCTGGGTAATACTGTGTTTGGCTAAAAATACTTGGTTACAGACTTCTCTGGTGGGGCAGTGGTTAAGAATCCACCTGCCAATGCAGGGGACATGGGTTTGAGCCCTGGTCCAGGAAGATCCCACATGCCGTGGAGCAACTAAGCCTGTGCACCACAACTACTGAGCCTGTGCTCTAGAGCCTGCGAGCCACAAATACTGAGCCTGTGCACCACAACTACTGAGCCCGCGTGCCACAACTACTGAAGCCTGCATGCCTGTACTCTGCAACGAGAAGCCACAGCAATGAGAAGCCTGTGCACCACAACGAAGAGTAGCCCCTGCTCACCGCAACTAGAGAAAGCCCGCACACAGCAAAGAAGACCCAACGCAGCCAAAAATAAATAATTAATTAAAAAAAGAAAAAAACTTGGTTACAAAGAAATTATATTTGGGTAGGAATCCGACTCTAACTAGCAATGTCAAGATAGAGGTGCATGATGTCATTATTTTAAATATGATATGATAACTAACTTTGAAGGAATGGGCATGTATGATTTTCAGGGTGTCTCATACATATATTAGTCAATAACTCTAGAAACTGATTTATTTTGGCTATCACTGAAGCAAACACTTAAGTCAGAAATCACCTGGGAATCTTGAAAATCATTAGTGGAGGGCCACAGTGAGAGGCAATCAATAAGGTGGTTCACATAATACATACATGAAGGAAATGTTACTTTCCCCATGGGTTAATTTCTCTGGTCTTTAGAGTTGAATGGTACTGGATGCCATGGTAACATCTAGAAGTGCATATTGCACATGACAGGAGTAACAAATATTTGCCAGATTTTGACAATAGAACTGCAGAGTCTGAAGAAGAGCAGCTTAAATACAGTTTTGCAAACCTAAAGAATCCATAAGTCAGGAGGAAAACCCCAAAGTGTCAGATATTAATTTATCAGTAGAACCCTCTATGGAATTTTATTCTTGATCTGATGAGAAACATTAGACTGAAAATATGAAGCTCAGGAGAGTTTCTGGTCGTTATTAAGAAAAGAAAAAAATGGGAAGAAAAAGTAAAGTTAGGAGTTCAAAGTTCTGTTGAAGGATGAATTGTATGATAAGGAACTTGTGCTCAAAGGTTTTCCTATCTTGAAAAAAAAATATTTCTATGACTTACTATTACTCTGACTTGATTTATTTGGGGGAAAGCTTTTTCCTAATAAACTTTGTATTTTAGAGCAGTTTTAGATTTACTGAAATATTGCACAGAAAGTAGAGCTCCCATATGGTTCCCTCCTCCAACACTAATACAGTTTCTCCTGTCACTGAGATCTTGCATTTGTGTGATGTGTTTGTTACAACTCAAGAACCAATAGTGATATATTATTATTAACTAAAGTCCACAGTTCATTAAGGATCACTCTTTGTGTTGCACAGTTCTATAGGCTTTGACCAATGCATAATGCCACACATCCACCACTACAGTATCAAACAGAATAGTTTTACTGCCTCCAAAATGTCCTGTGTTCCATCTGTTCATCTCAGTCCCTCTCCCTCTAAACCCTTGGCAACCACTGATCTTTTTACTGTCTCTATAGTTTTGCTCTTTCCAGAATGTCTTATTGGAATCATACAATATGTAGCCTTTTAAGAATGCCTTCTTTCACTTAGCCATATTCATTTAAGGTTCTTCCATGTGTTCTGCCAGCTCATTTCATTTTACTATGGAGTAATATTCTGTTGTCTATATGTACCACAATTTGCTTATCAATTTATCTTATTGAAAGACATCTTGGTTACTTAAGAGTTAGTTTTTAACTACAAAACAATGGTGATTTCTTTTAAAACCTAATCTCAAGAAATCATCTCATGTTCTGGAACTTTTGGGGCATTTCTTTTCTTGGATATCATCTTTGCTTGGCTACCACTTATAAGGAATTTTAATGGTCAAGAATACAGGCCTGAAATTTATAGTAGTGAGAGATGTTATTACATTTTGCTTCTGCCACACCCCCAGCCTCTACCAAATTCTTACACGCATACAATCAGTGAACAAATCTTTCTTTGTTATCTCCGTTATTTACTGATTTTGTCCCACTTTCCCATCCTTACCATCTCTCAGTTGGACTATAATTATTGTATTCTAATTGGGTTTCCTCATTCTGTTCTTGTCCTCTTCAAGCAGTATTGTCCACACCTCTCCCAGTGCCCTGCCTAACATGCCAAGTATCATCCTTCCTGGTATAAAGTTCTTGAGAGTTACTCTATTGCCTTCAGGATAAAATTCCAAACTGTAAACACAACATCAAAGTCCTTTCTGATAAGGCAATGCCTCCTCATCATCTTATTATCCTTTGCTTCTGCAATTCTGAACTACATTTTGTGAACTACATCTCACAGCTAAACTTCCCTGCTTTTCACTTACTGCTCTGCTCCTGAATATTTCCCCTCTTTCTCATCTCTTCACTTTCTAGCACTTGCTACCAACACAGATGTCTCCTCCAGGAAGCACTCCTTGGATTCACCACAGTGTTTTACTTTTTTTGTTTATGTAAAAATGTATTTATCTTTAGCCTTACTAGACCTAATTCCTTGAGAGAAGAAACGGTGACATTTTTATATTCCCAGTGCCTACCCAATAAATTTGACACCTATGTATAAATTTTTAAGTAAAATTAATTTTCGTGCTCCTAAAGTCATGTGGGAGCTTAACAGCTCACCAAACAACAACAATAACAACAACAAAAATAATTAGATTTCTAATCAATGTAAACTGCTTTTGTGATATTCAGGGATAGTCCATTTTTATATTTTTATTTAGTTCTCACAATACCACCTGTAAAGTATGCATTGGTTGCCTGTCTTACAAACCTACCTATAGCATCTTAAAAGGATTATTTTTTGTCACATAACAAGAAGCACAGGTGCAGGACATCCAGGCTTGGTATAGTAGCTCCAAGATGCCATCAGAATCCCAGGCTATTTAATCTTTCTGTTCTGCAACCCATAGTGCATGGTTTTCCTCCTCCTGGTCACAAAATGGCTGCTCCATATACATCTTCCATCTCCCTTTCCAGCATAAAAAAGCGACGAGGAGAGTGAGTGGATGGAATCCATAGAAGGAAAGAAAACTTTTAAATAAATTCCCAGAATATTTATTTTTAAATCTCACAGGCCAGAACTGGGCGAAATAATTCCCCTAGCTGCAAGGAAGTTGGCAAATGTAACTAATCATGATAACATTTGGCGCAAAGTCAGATCTCTAATAATTTAGAAAAGAGGAACGTGATTACTGGCTAAGCAATTAGCAGTGTCTGGCACAAGAGATTAAGCAATATTGTTATCCTAAGAGTAATCAAAAGAAGTTAATTGCTCCACCAGTCCAAATGATGAGTAGATAACTAGAACCTAGGTGTCTAGACAGAGCCATCATATGTTTAATTAATGAAAGGTGGTATCCATGGGTTCATATATTATAGACGTTAGCCCATTATAAACCCACCACTGCTTTCTTCGTTCTATAGGGAGAGTCCTTAATAGGATAATAGATTGAGGCATCAATTGATAGTTTCAATGGTCTCTTTTTTTAGGACTGAGAAAAGCTTAATTTTGAAACTAAAATTCCCACCTCCATCTACCAAATGTTAGAAGAGTCCTTTATCATCCATCCCAGGAGCTGTCTAGAGTCTTAGAGCTAGGAGCAAAACCCACAAATGTGAATAATCACACAACTGTTTTCTCCCTTTGCTGTAAGAAGATGCTCATTATATAACTGAAAAAAAAAAAACCCCACTAAAACAAATGAATGTAAAAAAAATTGATTGGTGCTAGGACTATACTATATATGCGGCAAATCAAAACTTATAAATGAAGGCAATGAAGCCATTTTATTTATCTTTTTAATAAGATTTTAAAATTAATTAATTTATTATTTATTTTTGGTTGCATTGGGTCTTTGTTGCTGTGCATGGGCTTTCTCTAGTTGCAGAAAGCGGGGATTACTGTTCGTTGAGGTGTGGGGCTTCTCACTGCGGTGGTTCTCTTATTGTGGAGCATGGGCTTTAGGTGTGCGGGCTTCAGTAGTTGTGGCACACAGCCTCAGTAATTGTGGCTTGCGGGCTCTAGAGCACACGCTCAATAGTTGTGGCGCCCGGGCTCAGTTGCCCTGCGGTATGTGGGATCTTCCCGGACCAGGGCTTGAACCTGTGACCCCTGCATTGGCAGGCGGGCTCCCAACCACTGTGCCACCAGGGAAACCCGACAATGAAGCCATTTTAAAAGAGTGCTGAAAGTAATTTCCAGTAATGGAATGACCTGCTAAAGAAAGACATAAAATATAGTAAAACTAGTTTTACATTAAAGAGAGAAGGAGCAGGGAATAATTTCCCATTAGGTTTTTTGTTTTTTGCATAATAATCACAGAGTTAGTAAGTACATAAACAAATGATATTTTGGGTCATGCAAAGCTTTTCATAAACTTTCTAAGACTAACTGAAATTTCTGAGCTTTTGAGATTAAGTAAAGCCTGAGAAAATGCATTTGGTTCATTTCCTCAGTGCATATAAATTATGATTAAATACACTTAACCCCATTTTATCAAAAAAACTCCTTATATATATTTTTTATTTATTATAGAAACAAATATTCTAAATGTGTTTTCAGTGATTTTATTCCTAGGTTGTAAGAGTCACGAGGAGGTTTTTATTTATTTTTTCTTTCTATTATTTAGGATTCTTTGAATTTTGAAAAATTATTATATACTTCTATTACAAAAAAAAATGTTACATGAAGAAAAAAATTATACCATGTAAGCAGCTCTTCATGTCACCTTCAGAGAGGGATGGTACTGCTTAACAATATCGTTATGTGCCCTTTGAACAGTGTGGTATACACAGATTGAAAGAGATGATGTTAAGACACATAGTTATAAGCTATAAACTCTGCTTGCCATTTTTATTAAAGAAATTGGCTTCAAGCAGCCAAGTGTTTTACAATTCCACAGCAACTTAAGTCCTTAACAATACTATTGTCAAAATTTGGAGAACTGTAGAATTTATTTTGAAGCTAAATCAACATCCCCACTCTACTCAGGAAAGTTTTCTCAACTTGTTTTTCAACTTAATTCAATGGTTTCAAGAGCATATAATTAAACGTGCTGAGATGCCCAGAAGCTAATGAAGAATATGGTAAGCACCCTGCAGAATGAACATTTTTATGGCTCTTGTGCACAAAGCACTTCAGGCTATTTATTTTCAGACCAGCCAGTGAATGAAAAGTTGTCCTGAGAGAATGCTCACTTTCATGACCTATGGTGATCCCTCCTTATTCAGTATTTGTGAAGCTACCTCAGAGGTAGTTCTCTTAGGCTTTTCAAACTTTTTGGCTCAGAGAAGCATCTAATGAATTAATTTTAAGTTTTTACTGAACTGTGTCCTTTCACTACCTGATCTTACAATATCCAAGTCCAGGACAGGGATGATACGAAAATTAATTTTCCAGAACTTCCTGGCATGGCTATTCACAAAACTAAGGGCAGTCCCAGGCCTGAACACTTTGGACCCACCAGAGAAAGCTAAGAGATTCCAAGTTCACTTCAAGTCCAAGGTCTCTGTTGTGGGACCATGGGAAGACAAGAAAGTTGGATGATTGACTTAAACCCTCTACAAATGATTCCTGACTTCCCTTAACACACTCACACGTGCATACGGGGCTTTGTTTTTCTGTTTTTCTTCCTCAGAAATGATATGCACTGCCTGGCATTTTCTGTAAAGAGATAGTAAATTCACAGGCATAGCCTTTTTTGTCATTCAAGCATAGTAATTTTTCAGGAAAAAAATAAATGTGAGTTTGAGTTTATAGTCATATGTAATAATGATACAAATCCATTTGTGTCTTAATTTAATGAGGACTTGAAAATACCCATTAGGACTTGAAAAATACCTATTTTCCTTCTATGCAGCAATTTTATTGGTAAAACCTTAGATATTTTAAGTTTTAATTCTTGGTTTCAGAATATAGATGGGATCTGACGATAATGTTTATTAGTCATTTCTGGGCTTCTAATTTGTCTGAGATTAGAATCCCTTCACCAAAATGCTTGGCCTAAAGTGTGTACATAACTTAATAAATGTTGTTAAATAAATGCTGCTATAATTTAATTTCTTTGAAATAGTGTATTTGCAAAGTGGAAAGCATTGGCATTGTAGTCAGACAAATGTTGTTTCAACTCCTTGTGTGACCCAATTAGGGTAATCACCCTGAGCCTGATTTCCTAATCTGCAGAATGGGGATAATAATAACTAGCATGCAGAACTCTTATGACTATTAAATGAGATAATGTACATGCACTCATTGCTCAGTAACTGGTAGTAATTTTATATGTAAAAGTTCTTAATAATGTTTATTTTTATGTTTTATGATGACTGTAATCGACAATTCAGTAAATTAAATTCTATGCGTGTGTGAAATTTATTTAGTTAGCAAAAGGTTTCACTCACAAAATAAATAAATCAAAATAAACACACTATTAAAATAAATCAAGCACAATTATAATGCACAGGTTGCAATAATCTGAAGTGGACATTTTATTGATGAACAAATTTCATCAAATTTCCTCTTTAAATCTTGATGTCTTACCCTGTACCTTGTATGACTTTTCCTCTCTCATGAGAAAAAAATGAGTTTGAATAAAATTAGTACTATTAAAATCTGTATGTACCTTTTGAAGAAATAAAGTTCACATATTAGCACAAATAGAATATAATGCTTGCAAAACTTTTCTGTGATAACTCTGTTTATAGTTGTGCCTCCTGGCCACTTTATGCTGATATTAAGAGTTAGAGAGGTATCTGATTATTAACCCTCCTCAAATGAGATAAGAAACCTGTGATTGGATATCAGCCCTACCAATCATTTCTGCCACAAGAGAGATTATAAAAATGACTAGAACATCCTTTTCCTTGAGGCTCATGCCAGACTATAAGCAAAACACTTACTCTGTCCTTACTTCAATATGGTATCAGTTCCAGTTCTAGATCTTTTTGACCAACTGAACAAAAGAAATACACAGACACAAATGTACACACACACACACACACAAGAACAAGGTTGTAATGCATGAACGTTTGGTAACGTTGTCTTGAGAAGATAAGATAGCACAAGCAATTAAAAAAAAATCTTTTGAAACATCATACAAAATTTGTGTGATCTTACTAAAGCAGTAAATAGGAGGAAATTTATAGCACAAAATGCTTATGTCAGTAAAGAGAAAATGTCTCACATCAGTGACCTTAGCATCAACCTTAAGAAACCAGAGAGACAAGAGCAAATAAAAAGCAAAGCAAGTAGAAGAAAGGGAAATAATAAAGATCACAGTCAATGTATAAAGAGTATAAATTAATGAAATAGAAAACAGAAAAAAAGAAAACCAATTAAACCAAAATCTGTTTCTTTGAGATGATCAATAAAATTAATAAGCTTCTGGGCAGACTAATTGGATAAAAAGATAAAAGACACAAATTACCAATATCAGGAATGAGAGAGGGGATATAATGATAGATTCTATAATATTAAAAGGATTGTAAGGGAATATTATGAAAAACTTTTGTCAATAAATGTGATAATGGGCAAATTCCTTGAATGATACAAACTATCAAAGCCCAGTGAAGAAGAAATAGATACACTAAATAGTCTTATATCTACTAAAGTCATTGAATTCATAGTTAGAAACCTTCCCACAAGGAAAACTCAAGCCCCAGATGGCTTCACTGGTAAATTGTTCCAAACATATAAGGAAGAAATAGTATCAGTCCTACAAAAAACCTTTCCAGAAAATAGAAGCAGAGACAATACTTCCTAACACTTTCTAACATCTAACACCATTACTCTAATATTAAAACCTGATATTTGGAAAGACATTTGAATAATAACACACTTTGATTGCAAGAAAATAAAATAACAGACCAATACTCCTGATAATCGTAACTGCAAAAATACTTAAAACATTAATGAATCAAATCCAAAAGTATATAAAATGGATAATACATCATGACTTGATCACATTTATCCCAGGAATGTAAATTTGGTTTTACATTTAAAAATCAATCATTGTAATTTATAATGTTCAGAAGTGACAATTATAAAAACTATAGATGCATAAAAAGCATTTTAAAAAACCCATTATCTTTGTCTAAAAAAAGCTCTGAAAAATAGACGGATAAGAGAATGTCTTCAACTTGAAAAAGGGCAACTGTAAAAACTCACAGCTAACACCATACTTAATGGTGAAAGACTGAATGCTTTCCCTCCTAACAGCAGAAGCATATCTACTTTCTTTATTCTCAAAAGATTAGCTGATATGATCTCCTCACAATCACAGACAATATTAACTGCTCTATACATTATACACATGTCCCATATCATTGACTCATGGTCTCTGTGAGGAGAACATTATCATCACGATTCAGTAATGAGGATACTGAGGAGCAGGGAGGTTATGACCTGAGATCACACAATGAGTTAGTGCCTCAGTCTAATAGATTTCAAAACCCAGGCTTTTAGACATTTGTTAAGAATAGAATTCTCTCATCATTTTATTAAGATCATTTATCAAACACTCTGATACCATAATAATATACTGATATTCAAAATTAAAGCACTTCTTTAAATAATTTTGATTTAAATATATTGATTCAAATATACTCAAAATTTTTATACATTTTTAATTGACCTAATTCATACTTTTTATATAAATATTTGGAATAATTAAATAAAACAATGCTTCTGGAGAACTAAAGAAGCCTAGTAGTATACAAACTGCTAGACACTATCAGATTTTTAAATCAATTAATGTTTTGTTGACAAAGTAATCAAATTATTAATTATAATAATTATATTAGGGCTCTAAGATAAATTCTAAAAAATTAATTAAAAAATTTAAAATTGCACACGCAAAGTTTTATTAAAGAACAAACCCCAGAATGTGTAAGGCCTCCCAAAATGCAATTTTGTTTTATTCTTTCCTAATTCATAGTTTGCTTTGTTTAGCTGTTTTAATTAAAAGTTAAAGTACTATAAACAAAATGTTCAGCATTTGTCTGACAATATTCGAGTAATTACTCTAACAAAGTTTTATATTCCCCTGAAAAAATTAAAGCAATGTAGGAGTATAATGCTACTCATAGAAAAAAAAAAACTGTGTCTAATTAAAATATCTGGAATCTACGGGTTTGGGTCTCAGATCAAAATGGTACAATAAGAATGTCCTAGGAACTCACAATATTTTCCAGTTTGATGCACATTAATGAACATTTAAAACTTCTTTAAAATGAGAAGTAAAGTTAATTAACCTACCGAAGTGTGAAAAGATGTAACACTGTATGGTATCCTTCTTTTTTTTTTTTTTTTTTTAAGAAATAGGAGTATAGAACTACACCTAAATCTTGGGCTCATCACTTAGCAGCTACACACATATGAGTATGTTACTCACCTTAATTTTCTAATCTGCATGAATAGAATAATAATGCCAACTCTCCAGGGTTATTGTAAAGATTAACACTAAGACTTGGCACCTGCCCATCAATCAAGAGGGGTGGGATAGGGAGGGAGATGCAAGAGGGAAGAGATATGGGAACATATGTATATGTATAACTGATTCACTTTGTTATAAAGCAGAAACTAACACACCATTGTAAAGCAATTATACCCCAATAAAGATGTCAAAAAAAAAAAGATTTCAATAACATTTGTTATAGAAATAATGTACATGGGAATTCCCTGGTGGTCCAGCGGTTAGGACTGCATGCTTCCACTGCAGGAGGCATGGGTTTGATCCCTGGTTGGGGAACTGAGATGCTGTGTGCTGCGTGGTGCAGCCAAAAATTAAAAAAAAGGAAATAATGTATGTGAATTATATAGCATTTGGGAAGTAGTGCAAACCATGATTTTTTAAAAAACATAATCTTCCCAACTAGAAGCAATCCTGTTAATATTTTAGAATATTTTCTTCTAGTCTTTTTTCTATGTATATTATTTAAATATATTTGAGATCATATTATTATGCTGATAAGAATTTCAAATATTATATATTTACAAATATTTGAGATCATATTATGCACATACTTTTGCCTTTTGCTTTTTCTGGCTTAATGTTTGTTAATATGAAATTTTTAAAATATTTGTTTTCATATGAATACAAATGTTTGGTCGACATTAAAAAAAAAGTAGTTGTTATTTTCATTATTGTACTTGCACGGCTTTATTATGATACTTGCTTCATAGAATAATAGAATTATGGAGGTCACCCAGACCAATCTCTAGACCAATGTAGGAAATTTCTTCCACAGCGTGCTTCAAAGGAAATTAATATTTTAAGAGAAATTGTCATGTGGAAGAAGAATGCTTATTCAGTTTTGCTTGAGAGAGCAGAACTAGAGGAACAGTTTGGTAAAGTTTCACAGAGTACAATTCTACCTCAACCAAATGAAGAATAAGCAGACATCCAGGGCTGGCTAACAGTTAATTGATTTTTTTTTTTTTTTTTTTTAAATATTGAGTCCCCTATCACAGCACTGGTTAAAGAAGAAGCTGTCTGATATTAGGTCAGGACTGTGGAAGGGGAGATAGTGTCCTATAATCAGAAACATGTATGTATAACGGAATCACTTTGCTGTACACCTGAAACTAACACAATATTGTAAATCAACTATACTGCAATTAAAAAAAAAAAGTGATACAAGATACAAGACGTTCTCGTATTTTTGTGTTGACCTGAAACAAATAGATTGCAAGATATTTCTCCAGCAAAGACAGGTTTATTCAGGATCAGCAGAGAGTTTCAATTTGTGGTCTGTAATAAGCTCCCAAGGCAATGGAAAGGAGGAGGGCGGGCTTTATATAGAGGAGAAGGAAGCTGAGAGGGGTATAGTAAAAAAGAGTCTATGGTGTTTCACTGGCTGAGTCCTTGCCAGGTACAAAGAGGAGTATTTCTTCTTTCTGTTGGGCTCGGCTATCATCACACGGAGTGAGAGCTCTCCAGCACCAGCCCCGAACCGTGTCTCTCAAATATATTTAATGGAGGTTTCCGTTTATTAATTTTTACATAGCTTAGTTTTTTTTTTCCTTCCTGAAATATACGAGCAGGACCAAACTCCCTGATTCAAGATTAAGACTGATTCTCCAGATTTCTTATAAAATAAAGTCTAAACAGCTTTTATCACAAGATAATAATTTAGCCCCTGCTTCCTTCTCCACACTTGCATCCTTATAATATCACTCCTTGAATTTTCCACCCAGTCATATTGAACTGCTTAAAATTCACCAAATAAATCAGACTATTTGACATGTCTGTGTGAGAAACTGCGGTTCCTCCTACCTAAATCTTCTTTGCCTTTCCTTCCCTGTTTGCCTAGCAATATCCACTCACTGCATATCAGTTGAAAGTTCATTTTAAATATGAAGGCTTTCCTGACTCCTGACCAACTAGAAATGAGCTTTGAGGGAATGGGACAGAAACTGAAAAACAACAAACCAGAAATAAAGTGATGAAGTGTGCCTGGAAAGGAAATCATAGGCAAGATCTAGAGAAATGTAGGAACAGCAACTTGTCCCAAGAAGTCTAAGGGCTTGGGGTGACCTATTTATTTTGTACCTACAGTATCTAGAACAGTGCTCGACACATTAATTAAAGAATAACAAATACCTTCTAAGTTGTCTCACCTCTCCAATGTGAGAAATTTTGCAAGCTTTATTTTAAAATTTGTTTTGGAAATTAATTTCAATTAGTATGACTAAGGGAGAAAATTGAAAAAGAAAAAAAAAAAAGGATTAATAGATGAGATCCCTTTTGTACCAGAAATAAATATTTTAACTCTTTCTCATGAATGGGAATTTACCACAGAGTGGAGGCATATTTCCTAAGATTTTTTTTTTTTTTTTTTTACTTTATCATCTGTCTATCTGAATATACACACAAAGCTCTATTGAAGCAGGTGTTGGCCTGGACCAAAGAATAGGGGTTCCTTGAGTACTCAGCCCCTGTTAAAGAATAACTTCACTGTCAAGCTCATTCAGAAGAGGGCTCCTTTTAACAGAAGTCACTTAGGTCTAGAATTCGGTTTCCTCAGACTATAGGCATGAGAAAGGTGCTGAGAACTTTTTAGTCAAGTGTGTGTTGTTCAAGGCTTGGGTGTCTGTGTTTATGGAGGCTACTGGGATGGGGGAACTGTGTCTCTGGGGAAAAGGCAATCAAAGGAAGGAAAAATAGTTTTTCATGTACCCTTCTAGTTTCTTGGCTGAGGCCTCCCTAAAAAAAAAAAAAAAAA